>NW_021320079.1:2311768-2358520 GCF_001605985.2 Dendrobium catenatum
CTTCTGCGTCGCATAACGTTTTGATTGAAGACCGTAAGCCTTCTTCTTCTTAATACCCCACAAACAATATATGTATTAGTGAGTGGGCACAATAATCAAATTATGATGAACAATTTTTCTTTTGAATCTAATTGTGTTCTGAAACACAAGTATAATCCTTCAAAAGAAAAGACAATGAGAGCAACAGTTCTTTTTCATACATAGTTCTTCCATCTCTTATGAAGGATATTTATGTGATTTATCTATCATTTTATCATTGTAGAACTTAATTTCTATTTATAAGAAAGTTCACATCTTTTTTCATAGAGCACCTCTAGTATTTCATGAAGCATTTTAATATAATATTAAAAGATAAGTTATCTATGATAACATCATGACACATCATTCAAACTTATCTTAATCTTATCTTTATATACTTATTAATATTAAAAGATATTTGATGATATTATCATGACACATCAGTTGACTTATCATTAATCTTATCTTATCTTTTAATATCATTTAAAAAATATTAATGATGAGTCATCTTATTTCATGAAATATAATAATTAAAAATGGTGATCATAACACGATAACCCTCATGTATATTTAATGTCAGTATATAATCAACTAACAACGTATATTATGTATGTCACATTCTTAGTGTTCATATTATATTAATAGGAGCTTAGTATGAAGAAGGACCTATAGCCTATAATTCAAGCTTCCAATAAATTTGATTTATTAATTTATACTTTTAAATATAATAAATTCAAAATTATTAATTTCAATATTATTCCACTATAAATATGAAATTGCACTCTTGAAATTATAGTATAATTTACTCAATTTAAAAAATGATTCGGTCCATGATTTAATCATTACTATAATAAATAATCCTCCATAAGTAAAAGTTCATTAATTAGAAACTAGGTGAATTCTGGTCACCTCACTTATATTATGATCTTGAATCCTGAATTCCAATTAAATTTCTATTATAAACAATGAAACTTTATGACCTTGTGCACAAAATTTTGATGCGCCTCAATTGAAGTTCAAAGATTACGAACAGTAGCCTTATCTAAATCTTATTCAGACTAATTTTAACATAATAATTGTAAGGAATTGGTCGAGTCTATATCTGTTATATTAACATTCTCCCAGCCATTGTATTTCACTTTGTTTCTGAAATACAAAGGATGAAGTTTATTTCTTCCTAAACTATTTTCCGAGTGAAATAAAAAAATCTAAATGTCCAACAAATAGGGTAGTTATTAAACTCAGGATTAATATTGTTTTATATATGATGATCATTTTATGGAGTAAGGGTTTAAATTCTCTATAATAAACAGAATTTATTAGAGAATTCAAAATTTATCCTGTCCAGTCTATATTAATCATTGATTATATAAAGTACATCCATTTCTTAATATCTCCATATTCGAATTAATCGGAATAAGTATTATTTCATTCCTTAAGTTGATGGACTGTACTAATATATATTTAATTATATGAGTCCAACTTAATTAATATATTATGAAGCTTGTTGATTATTATCCATTTAATCAATCTCTTGTATTATAATGTATTATACTAAATTTGGTTGGACATAAAATCATGGAATAAAAAATATTATATCAAATGATAGATATCGAAATCATGCTAAACTTGTTTTGAAATATTTTCTTTGTCATAAATATATATACATAATTTTCCTTAGGGCACAACGCCTAACAAAACTCCCACTACCCTTAAAGCAAATGAGACATCTTCTCAATCCCATTTCTTTGTACATGTTTTCTGAAAAAATTCTTTCAGGAGTGTCTGTATAAAATGATTAGCAATATTCTCTTGTGATGTTATCTTCTATACTGATACTTTACCATCTTTCAGCATCTCTCTTATCAAATGATATTTTATCTATATGCTTTTCTCTTTATGATTTATGGTCTTCTTTGTAGTTTGATTATGCCCGCACTATTATCACATAACAGTGTTAGAGGTTTTCTAAATTTTGGTAACAAACTTCTAATTCTATTTAGTATAAATTACGGAACCAAACTGCTTCTTTAGCCGCTTTTGCAGCAGCTTCACATATTTCACGTTCCATATTTGATGTCAGAAATAACATGAATTGTTTCTATACTATCCTTAAACGTATGGCTCCACCTCCTAAATAAAATATCTGAGGCCAGATGTGGTTACTTCATCTCTATCCGATTGAAAGTGCATCAGTGTATCCTTTAGTGGATCAAATCACTTACTAGAATACACAAGTATATATCTCTGTTTAAAATTGAGCAATTAGATGGCGCGCCTCATAGGCGCGCCTTTGCGCATTTTGACCCAAAAAATGCCTCAGAGACTTACGGCAATATCGTACACTTTGGATGAGGCGTACGCTCTCACCTGGACTGTAAGGCGCGCCTCAGAGGCGCATATTGCGCATTCTGTGGTGAGGCGTACGCCTCACAGATATAGCCCTACCACTTAAAATTGAAACCTATTCCTCCCTCATCCCGCACGGTCTCCTTCTTTCCCGGAAGAAATTTCAGCTTTCTAGTCTCTCTTGTTCGCGAAACGAAGGCGTTCCCGCACGGTCGGCCATCCTCTTCCCGTCGCCTCTCCTGCGGCGCCGCCTCTCTCCGGTCTGAAGTTATAGTTCGCGGCCTTGGTAAAAGAAGAGTCCACAAACAATTTTAGTATTGTTGTTTGGATTTGTACTTTGGTTAAGATGTTTGTATTGAAAGAAATTCTAGGTTTTTAGATGTTTTGAGAAGTGTTTTGTGTGAATTTCGATTCTTTCATTATGGTATTCGATGGCAAGAGCCAAGGAAATAGGGTCTTCGTTCATTGGCAGAGGGATCCTTCTTGGAAATATAGGTATCAAGTTGACTCATTGGCGGCAGAAGAAGAGCTTGTTGTTCTATTTAAAATGGCAATGTTTTTGAGAAATGGCTGAAGGGGCGTGAGTAACCGCCTATGAATGAGCACATTAATCATGTCTCTCAAAACCCAAGAAACTTGTAGCTACCGTGTGCAAAAGTGCCGGACAATGTGAAGGAAGAAATTAATTGCTTACATGAAGAAAAGACTACCAGCAGCTGAAATACTCACAAACATAGGAGCAATTTGATGATAAGGTGTCTCGTAGCTATGATTACTTATTGTGTTGATGCGTTGAGTGCGGGAACAACTGGAGGATAAAAAATTGTGGCCCCTTTTTTTTCCCTCCACGTTATATCATAGTAGAGGTGCACGGGGTCTATGAGGCACAGTTATTATGACACGTCAGAATCTCTCGTTAGTGCAATACTCAGAGGGTGCCTCTGGGGAGTGGATGTAGGTCTGGTTATAGACCGAACCACTATAAATCTGGTGTCATTTACTTTACTGTTTTTACGTTTCCGCACTTTTTATTTCAGTTTTAAAAACTCTGTGGTTGAAAAACATTTTTCTACAAAATTTAAAAAGAGATCTTATTTCAGTTCAATAATTTTTTTTTTTTAAAAAAAAGGGGTCTTAATTTTAACTTAGTTTTTTAAACTACCAATTCACCCCCCCTCTTGGTAGCCTTGGGACATTCACTTAGGCTTAACAACCTAAGTATTAGACTCAACACATATTAAGCTTAAATAGTATTGATGTTTTGTATAGTTTGAGGGTAAACAATATTTATATGCTAGATTTAAATTGTATCAAAACTCCTACTGCTTTTTATTTGAAAACAATTTCTGAAGAGTCATGGCTTTGGCATAGGAGAATTTATCACTCTAGCATGAAAAACCTTAGGAGGATTACCCAAAAGAACTTAGTGAGTGGTATACCAAAACTAGACTTTAATAAGGATCAAGTTTGTGATGCTTGTCAATTAGAAAAATAAGTGAAATCCTCATTTCAGTCTAATAAGGATTTTAAAACAAGTAAACCATTAGAGATTTAGCATATGGATATTTTTGGAGCAGTTGGAATTGTAAGTCTAGGATGGAAGGTATACTGATTTATGATTGTGGATGCTTATTCACATGGGTTAAATTCTTAAATCATAAGACGGAATTATTTGAGGATTTTATAGATTTTTTGACTTAGAATCAGAGAAAACTAGGATGTGAAATTTTGACGATTCAAAGTGATCACGGTGGAGAATTTGAAAATGAAAATTTTGAGAAATTTTGTGAGGGGAAAGGGATTGATCATAATTTTTTCTACAACTAGAACCCCTCAGAAGAATGGGGTAGTCGATAGGAAAAGCTAAACAATAATAAAAGCTGCTCGAGCCATGTTGGAAGAATATTAACTTCCTAAATATTTTTGGGCTGAAGCGGTTAGCACAACATGTTATGTTCTGAATAGGGTGAACATCAAATCGAACTTAAATAAAACACTCTATGTGTTACTTAAGGGGAGAACACCTAATTTATCATAATTGTATATTTTTGGATTTAAGGTATTCAAACATAACATTGAAAAATCTACCTTAGGAAAATTTGATCCAAAATAAGATGAAGGAATTTTTTTAGGATACTCTAGTGTTGGAAATTCTTATAGAGTATTCAATAAAAAAACTTTGGTAATTGAGGAGATCACACATGTTGTATTTGATGAATCTTGAATTTCAAAAGAGTCGATTGTTGAAGAGGATGAGGTAGAAATTGAATCCCAAAAGATTGAAAAAGTTAATTTGGAAGAAAATTTAGAGATAGAAAACCTAATGCCTAGAGATTTGAGATTTTCTAAAAACCACCCAAAAGAATTGATTATAGGTGAACCTAGTGAGAGTGTTAAGACTAGTCGTGGACTAAAGAAAGAAGTAAATCAATATGCCTTTATTTTTATGATGGAACCCACAAATATTGATCAAGCACTTTTGGATGAATTTTAGATCTTGGCAATGTAAGAAGAATTAAATCAATTTGTAAGAAATAAAGTTTGGGAATTAACTATATGGCCAAAGGATCAAAGTGTAGTTGGGACTAAGTGGGTATTCAAGAATAAAATGAATGACTCAGGGGTAGTCATTAGAAATAAGGCTAGATTGGTGGCTAAAGGGTATAATTAGATGGAAGGAATTGATTTTTAGGAGACTTTTGCCCCTGTACCTAGACTTGAAGCAATTAGGGTTTTGTTAGCTTTTGCCCATTTTAGAAGATTTAGGTTATATCAAAAGGATGTTAAAAGTGCCTTTTTGAATGGGATAATTCAAAAAGATGTTTATGTTAAACAACCTCCAAGCTTTAAAAATTAAAAATTCCCAATTCATGTTTTCAAATTGAAAAAGACATTATACGGATTGAAATAGACACCTAGGGCTTGGTATAAGAGGTTGAACACCTTGTAGAGAGAGTTGCTATTTGCATATTTTACATTCTTGCAACTTGTATTATTTTGATGATTTCAAATATTATTGTTTTATATATCTCCTAACACTTTTTGGAAGATTTGTTTTTGCTCTAGTGCGTACTAACATTTCAGGAAAATCAACTCCAAGCGAAGAAGACTTCAAATTATTCACTTGTAAATTATAAGTTTTGAAATGAGAGGGAGTGATTGTAATTGAGTGAAAAATCACAACACACACTCTTGGGGGACAATTTTTGTGAACGGATCATAAGGGACTAACATGGTTCGTACGGGACGATCATGTCAATTAACCCTTAGGAAGAGAAATTGATCGAACAGGCGCGTAGAAAATTTTCTAAGTCCTAATCGTCCAGGATGAATTTTGTATTCATCTTGGGATGAACATTTCTGGATTCTCACCTTACACAGTTTGTCCAGACTAAAAACATGGTTCATACCAGTACGAAACTCTCTGTATAAGATCCTCCAGGATGAAATGAACCTTCGTCCTTGGACAAAACTCTCTGTATGAGATCGTACAGGATGAAATGAACCTTCGTCCCTAGACGAAACTCTCTGTATTAAATCGTCCCAGGATAAAACCAGTTCATCCCAGGACGAAACCAATTCATCCCAGGACGAACGGAACCGATTTACCTCAATTGGTTACGTCCTGTAGAATTTTGGGAAACGACCTATATAATAACCGTTTCATATCGGACGAACCTAGTTCGTACGGGACGATGAGCGTGTACGAACATAGTTCATACCAATATACATTAGGATCATTTCCACCACTTTAAGTAAAATATTCTGGGATGATCCACGATCATACGGGACGATCCACTGCGTACAGAATTGAAAACTTGCAATTTTTGGGCAGTTTTTCTTGTCTTTTGTATATATAGTCCAAATTAGACTGCCACCCAATCTTTTTGCTCATTGATCTACGTGCCTATTGGAAGAAGAGTCAAAGAGAGAGTGAGAGAGAGCATTCAAAGAAAGATTTCTACCACTGGAGCGTGAAAGGCTTCGCTTGGTGTTCAAAGGTAAGATTTCCTACTTGTGATTTGAGATTACTTCACTCTTTTTCTTTCTTCCTTCTAGATTTCTTGTGAGGAGATCTGTCAAGGAGATCCAGTTCTCTACCGACACTTGGAGAGTGTGAATAGACGAAGGGTTCTCTACCCACACTAGGAGAGTGTGAAAGGATGAAGGGTTCTTTGCCCACACTTGGAGAGTGTGAAAGGATGACGGTTCTCTGCTGCACCGGGTAGTGGTGGAAAGAGTGTTTTGTAAAGGCTTCTCCGCCTTGCTTTGGGTGCAAAAAGAGAGACACTATTGGTATTAGTGCATTACTCACAGGGTGCCTCTAGGAGTGGATGTAGGTCTTGTTTAGACCGAACCACTATAAATCGTGTGTTGTTTATTTTACTGCTTTGTATTTTTTGCATTTTTTTTGTGTTTAAAAATTATGGTTAAAAAACTTTTTATAAAAATTCATTAAAGTTTAATTTCGGTTTAATTTATCAAAAAGAGGGTTATTTTTTTAAATACCAATTTAACCCCCCCCCGTCTCTTGGTAGCATTGGGACATTAACTTTTGTTTAACAACCTATTCACTAGACTCAACATGTGGTATCAGAGCCTTGTTTTAAAATCATAAGTTTAAACTACTTTTTGATTAACATAGATGGCTACATTTGAAAACTGAAATACACCTGAGGGTTACTCTATTACTAGACCTCTACTATTTGACAATATACCTTTTGATTTTTGGAAAACACGCATGCCTACTTTCTTACAGTCACTTGATTATTGTATGTGAATCTTAATCCAGGAAGGTTATACAAAACCAACTAGATTAGTTGATGGAGTTAGGGTAGAAACACCTTTTGTAGACTAGACTATAGAAGAACGTGACTTAGCACAACTAAATGCTAAACGTTTAAATAGTTTCTTTTGTGCTTTAAAATCTGAAGACTACATTGGGGTTTCCACTTGCAAAAGTGGAAAGGACATATGGGATATACTTTGTATAACTTATGAGAGGACTAATGAGGTTAAGCAATCAAGACTTAATATCTTGTTACATGATTATGAATTGTTTTGCATGAAACCAAATGAATCCATTTCTGATATGTACATAACATTCACACAAATAGTCACCTCTTTGCATGCACTTGGTATGGAACTAACAAATGCTGAAATGGTTAATAAGATTCTTCATTGTTTACCTACTGCTTATGATACTAAAATTACTGTAATTATAGAGTCTAAATATCTAAACATTTATTCTATTGACAATCTTCTTGGTTCACTCTTTGCTTACGAGCAAGGAGTTAGTCAAAGAAAGATTGATACAGGTGAACCATGAAAGGAGAAGAATATAACACTAAAAATGGAAGAGTCCGAGAGTGAACACTCACAACCTGAGGATGAAGATGATATTGCATTGATAACTAGACAATTTAGAAGCTTTCTGAAAAGGAAGCATAAGAGACGTCAGCAATGGAATAGAGGTAAATTTAACAGAAATGACAAGGTTTTTATTGAAGTGATTTATTATGAGTGCAGGAAACTAGGTCATATCAAGATTGATTGCCCAAAACACAAAGCCACTCCTAGCAAGGAGAAGGTAGAGGAGAAACCAACTGTAAAGAAGTGCAAGAAGAAGTTTCAAAGAGCTTTTTGGGCGGACTCTGCTTCAGATTCATCAGAGACTGAAAAGGAAGAAGAAGTCACCAATCTTTGCTTGATGGCAGATAGTCTTGATCAATCAGATCAAGAAGAGGTATGTGACTTAAGTTATGATGAATTATTTAAAGTTTCTGAACACATGCATGATGCATATAGGAAAATGAAAACGATGCATGCTAGTGTAAGTTTAGAATTGGAAGAACTTAATAAGGAACATGAAATCCTTAGGAAAGATCATGCTTTAATAGATGACAACCACATGAAACTACTTGATGAATACGATGACCTGAATAAAAATCATGAGATTTTAAAATCATCCTATGCTGATCTTGAAAAAAGTATTTAAAAAATTTAAGGATGAATCATAGAGCAAAACATATCAAATCAATTATACAAATTAAATCTTGGAAGATATGAACTCTTTCTATAAATTAAAAATAAAAGCTCTTGAGAATAATAGGATACCCTCTAAACTTGAAGATTTTACAAATCCTAAATTTTATCCTAAATATATGGAATCCCTTAGATGACAAACAAATGGTAGAAAACTTAGGAATCCTTTTCCTAATGTTAAATATAATAATTGTGGATTACTTGGACATATAGCACACACCTGTACCTTGAAGATGAAAACTAATTTGGTGTGGAGATCTAAGATGCATAAACCTAGACATATCATACATGTATCTGATTATAAATTGCCTAAAGGAGAATCCAAACTTGTTTGGGTTCCCAGGTCTAACATTTGATATTTTTATAGGGACGCTCTCACACAAGACCTCCTAAGAGGATATGGTACCTGAACAGCGGATGTTCAAAGCATATGATTGGAGATACTGCCAATTCATAACGCTGAAAGTCAGGAGTGGAGGAAAGGATACACTTGGAGATAATACCACAAAGAAGGTGGTTGGATCAGGTATGATTGGAAACTTGAAAAACTTTTTTATAGATAATGTGTTATTTGTTGAAGGCTTAAAGCATAATTTGTTAAGTATAAGTCAACTATCTGATAAGAGTTATAGTGTAAATTTTTTTCCTACTAGATGTATATTAAGCCTTAATGGTAAAGATGTGTTGAATGGAAAAAGGGTAACAATGTTTATATGCTAGATTTAAATTGCATTCATACTCCTACTGCCTTTTGTTTAAAAACTATTTCTGATGAGTCATGGCTTTGGCATAGGAGACTTTGTCATTCTAGCATTAAAAACCTTAGGAGACTTACCTAAAAGAACTTAATGAGAGGTATAGCAAAACTAGACTTTACTAAGGACCACCTTTGTGATGCATATCAATTAGGAAAGCAATTGAAGTCCTCTTTTCAGACCAATAAGGATCTTAGGACTAGTAAACCTGTAGAAATCTTACACATGGATCTTTTTGGACCAGTTGGAATTGTAAGTCTAGGAGGGAAGGTATACGGATTTGTTATTATGGATGATTACTCAAGATTCACTTGAATTAGATTTCAATTTCATAAGAGTGAATCATTTGAGGAATTTAGAATTTTTTCGACTTGGATTCAAAGGAAATTAGGGTGTGAAATTATTTATATACAAGTGATTATGGAGGAGAATTTGAGAATGAAAGATTTGAAAATTTTTGAAAAGAGAAAGAACTTGATCACAACTTTTATGCACCTAGAACCCCTTAGCAAAATGGAATAGTCGAAAGGAAAATAGAACATTAATAGAAGCCGCCCGAGCAATGTTGGCATAATACTCACTTCCTAGATATTTTTGGGCTGAGGTGGTTAGCACTGCATGTTATGTTCTGAATAGGGTGAATGTGAGATCCAATTTAAATAAAACACCATATGAGTTGCTAAAAGGTAGAACATCAAATTTGTCTCATTTGCAAGTTTTTGGTTGCAAGGTGTTTATTCATAATAATAGAAACTTTGTCTTAGGAAAATTTGATCCAAAATCATATGAAGAAATTTTTGTTGGATATTCAAGTGTTGGAAAATCTTATAGGGTATTCAACAAAAGAACTTTGGTCATTGAAGAGACCACACATATTGTAGTTGATGAATCTAGAAATTTGGAAGAGCCAAATGTTATTGAAGATGAGATTGAGTATAACTCCCAAAAAATTGATAGAATAAACTTGGAAGAAATTGTGAAAGAGAATTTGGAGATAGAAAACCCTTTGCCTAGATATTTGAGATTTTCTAAAAACCATCCATGGAAATTGATTATAGGTGAACCTAGTGAGGGTGTTAGGACTAGGCGTGGATTAAACAAGGAAGTTAATCATTCAGCCTTTATTTCAACTATAGAACCCACTAATATTGATCAAGCACTTTCTGATGAATTTTGGATATAAGCTATGCAAGAAGAGTTGAATAAATTTGTAAGAAATAAAATTTGGGAATTAACTTCACGACCAAAAGATCAAAGTATTATTAAAACTAAGTGGGTATTAAAAAATAAAATGAATGACTCAAGACTAGTGATTAGAAATTAGGCTAGATTAGTTGCTAAGGGTTATAATCAGATTGAAGGATTTGATTTTGAGGAGACTTTTTCCCCTGTAGCTAGACTTGAAGCAATTAGGATTTTGCTAGCCTTTGCCTGTTTTAAAGGTTTCAAATTGTTTCAAATGGATGTGAAAAGTTCCTTTTTAAATGGGTAATTGAAGAGGATGTCTTTGTAGAATAACCTCTAGGTTTTGAAAATTCTAAATACCTAAATCATGTTTTAAAGTTGAAAAAGGTATTATATGGATTAAAATAGGCACCTAGAGCTTGGTATGAGAGGTTGAGCACCTTCCTACTTGAAAGATCTTTTGAAAAAGAAAGTGTGGACACAACTCTCTTTTTGAAGAAATTTTGAAATGACATACTCATTGTTCAAATTTATATGGATGATATCATTTTTGGATCTTCAAATAAAAATCTTTGTGATAATTTTTTTAAAAAAAAGAGTAGTGAATTTGATGTGAGTCTAATGGGAGACTTAAATTATTTTCTAGGCTTTAGCATTAAGCAACTTGAGGAAAGTACATTTCTTAGCCAATCTAAATATGTTAAGGACATTCTCAAATAATATGAAATGGATAATGCTAAACCTGTTAGTACACCAATGAGTTCCTCAGTTCAGTTGGATAAGGACCTTAAGGGAAAATCTATTGATCAAAAGAAATTTAGAGGAATTATTGGATCTTTACTTTACTTGACTGCTAGCCGACCCGATATCATGTTTAGTATTTGCTTGTGTGCTAGATTTAAATCAGATCCAAAAGAATCACATTTGACGGTAGTGAAAATGATTTTGATATATTTGCTTTGAACTCAGAACTTAGGAATTTGGTATCCTAAGTTTAGCTCTTCATTTGAAATTATTGGTTATTCAGATTATGATTTTGCAGACTGTAGGGTGGATAGGAAAAGCACTTCTGGAATATGTCAATTCATTGAAAATTCATTAGTTTCATGGTCTAGTAGAAAACAAAATTCAGTTGCCCTATCTACTGTAGAAGCAGAATATATTGCACTAGGAAGTTGTATGGCACAAGTACTTTTGTTAAAACAACAGTTGATTGATTTAGAATTAACTATAGGCACTATACCAATTTATTGTGATAATACTAGTGCTATCTGCATTTCTAAAAATCCTATTCAATATTCAAGAACCAAACACATTGACATAAGACATCATTTCATAAGGGATCATGTATCCAAGGGAGAAATTGAACTTATCAATATTTCACAAGAAAATCAACTTGCAGATATTTTTACAAAACCTTTAGCCTTTGATACTTTTAGTACATTAAGAACTAGGCTTGGAGTGATTGATTTAAATGCTTAGATAAAAATATTTTTTGCAACATTGATATTTTTGTTTTGTGTTCATTGTATTTTCTTAGTTTGTTTTTGTGATATTTTCTTCTTCAAAGTATGTGTTTAAGTTTTGTCTTGTTTGTTTTTATTTGTTTTTTGTTTTTGAGTGTTAAAATGAAAATTTGTGGTCATCATCGTCGAGGATGAAATTTTTTCGTACAGGACGATTTGTGTAGTGAGTAAACATGTGCATAAATTAATCAGTTTTAAAATTGTAGTTTCGTTTGTACGATCATATATTGTCCAGGACGAAATTTTCTTTTCGGACGTTAGGACGAATGCTTATAACAGTTGAATGGATAAGGTCATTTTATTGCGATATTCGTCCGTACGAACCTTTGGTTAGTCTAGACGAATAGACGTCGGTTCATGACGGGAGACGGTTTTCAACTGCCATTAAAACAAATTAAACTTCTGATAGTCCTGACGAACACGTGTTCGTCTGTACGATCATTTTGGTCAAAAGCCTGTATGAAAGGATGCTTATTAAACTGTGTGTTTATGAAAAGTCATTATTTTTTACACTCATTCGTTCATCCATACGAAATATTTTTGTGCGGGACGAATCAAATTCGTACTGGACGAACGAAAATTCGTCTGGTACGAACAGTCATTTTTTCCTTAAATTGATGGCAGTTTTTACTAAACAGTCACTTTCACACATCTCTTTCAAACCTTTCCTCTCTTCAAATGTTTCAATGGCAAGTTCTAGCAAGCGCCAAAAGACCTTGGCTAAGACCAAGAAATACATCTGAAAACTTCCTTTCTAGAGCCAATGAAGAATCCTTTGCTAGGTTTGTCTCTGCAAAAATTCCATCTAGAGTTCTCCTACAGGATCAATTAACCTTTAAGGTAATGCACTTGTTTGCCTCTACTCAATTTAGTGTAATCCTCACTTTAGTACACTTTTACAATAGAGAAACCTTTCACTATTTTTTGGCAAGCATGTCATTCAACTCCGACCATTCTGTCATCAGTTCTTTTGTTTTCAAAAAGAAAATTGAAATCACCAAGGCTGACTTTGGTATCTTCCTAAACTTAAGGACCGAAGGCTTAAGATCACACACCTTAACAACCATAAGTTTTGATTGGACTGATGTTAATCGTCTGATTAGAGGAATAAGAGTTAAGGATCATTTTCCTAAAGTATCAACTTTACTACGTGATGCCCGTATCATCCAGCACGTATTAAGAACTTCCATTATACCTAAAGCTGGTGATAGAGTCAACATCACTCCTCTTCTTTCTACTATTACATACTTGATAATGACAAGACAACCTATAGATGAGGCCCAACTTCTAATTGACTATATTTATGGTCTCTCTGAAATTGGTCATGTTGATCATAAAAGAAAGAAGAACATAGCCGTAAGATATCTGATTTCATATATTTTGGAAAACTAGTTTGATTTAATTCATCCAAAATAAGACTTTGAAGAACCACTCTACTACAACGACGCATCCTTTAGGGCTATGTTCAATAAGGACAAGCCCAGCAAAACTCATGTCATTCTAAGTAAAACATAAGAAGAAGCTGAACATTCACATGCTGCTGAACCAAATAATCAGGATTTGGTTCAAAGATTTGAAAATTTAGAGGCTCATTTTGGTCAAAGGTTTGATCAAATTGAAACCCTTTTGCAACAGCAGGACATTCAGTACAATCAAGATATGGGTTTTATGCGTGATCAGATTAATGCCATTAATTCCAACATGTTTATGATGAGTAGTTACTTCAACTTCTTTGGTGCAGCACCACCTCCTCCTCCTCCAGATCAGGTCCATCTGAATGATTGTAGTGTTTGTTCAATATTTCTTTGTAGTTCATGTGTTAGTGATTTCCTTTAGATTGTTGTATTTTCCTTGTTTTAGTTGTGTTATTATTGATATCTTGAACTTCAAATTGTAATAGCTTCATTCGATATCAATATATGTTCCAATATTTTGTTGTTTAATGTTTTAGAAATGTGTATTAGACTTTATGATATTCATTTTTTTTAATCTTAATAGTGCTTTAATCTAAATTGTGAATTAAAATTAATTTCATTAGAAAATCTAATTTTTCTAAATTTAAGAGATGCTTATAACTTGATATTATTAGAATTTTCAATTCCATGTCTCTTATTTATACTACATTATCTTTAATATTATTATTGGAATTTAGATATTTTCTTATTTTGTATTTCTCTTTTTAATTAGTATTTATGCATTTAGAAAAATTTGAAATTTTAGATTATTGATTTTGGAAAGAATTCAATTACTCTTAAAAATTGTACAAATATACAAAAATCAAATGGATTGTGAAAAGAAAATTTGCTATGACAAAAAGAGGCACAAAATAAGCCCAAAGTAAAAAGATGCACAAAAATGTGCCATAAAAATTGAAAAAGATGCGCAAAGCGCCACATGTGGTAATTACTTCTTTCCAGACTCTTTTAATCTCTTAATTCAAATTGATCTAATGTTCATTTATAATTCATATTGAAAATTGAAATATAAAATTTTTATTCATCCTTAGTGCAATGATTTTCTTTATCTTCATGTCTAAATTTACACATGCCTTTGATAAATTCTTTTTATTCTCTATGTTATATCACTTCTTAAATTATATGAAATCTTATGTTTTTTTAATGTTTTGATTTAATTTTCATACCTTATTTCAATCACTTCCAAGATTAAAATATTAAATGAATTTCATACTTCTGCTTACATTTCTAGCCTTCTTTTCTTCTTCACTTTTTGATGTTGTTAAAAAGGGGGAGAAATTGTTTGTTGTCTCTGTCTTTTGTGTTGTATTTTTATCATTTTTTTATCGTATGTTTTCGTATGTGCGTTTAATTGAATGTGCATTTGAATGTTTTTATTTTGTCTTTTGTGTTATTTTGTGTTGTATAAAATTTTTAAAAAACAAAATTTTTTACTTCAAATGCCTCCTTATTTTCATGAGTTCATTATTTCAGGGGGAGTTTAGGAGATTCTTAGAATTTGAAATCCTACAAATAATAATTGTTTTGCCATCATCAAAAACGGGGAGATTATAGAGAGAGTTGCTATTTGCATGTTTTACATTCTTACATCTTGAATTATTTTGATGATTTCAAATATTATTGTTTTATATATATCCTAACACTTTTTGGAAGATTTATTTTTGCTCTAGTGTGTACTAATATTTCAGGAAAATCAACTCCAAGCGATGAAGACTTCAAATTATTCACTTGTAAATTATAAGTTTTGAAATGAGAGGGAGTGATTGTAATAGAGTGAAAAATCACAACACACACTCTTGGAGGACAATTTTTGTGAACTGATCGTACGGGACGAACATTGTTCGTACGAGACGATCATGTCAATTAACCCTTAGGAAGAGCAATGGATCGAACAGGCGAGTAGAAAATTTTCTAAGTCCTAATCGTCCATGATGAATTTTATATTCGTTCCGGGATGAATGTCTCTAGATTCTCACCTTGCACTGTTCGTCCAGACGAAAAGCATGGTTCTTACCGGGATGAAACTCTCTGTATGAGATCGTCCAGGACGAAATGAACCTTCGTCCCTGGACGAAACTCTGTATGAGATCGTACAGAACGAAATGAACCTTCGTCCCTGGACGAAACTCTCTGTATGAAATCATCCCAGGATGAAACCAGTTCGTCCTAGGATGAACGAAACCGACTTACCTCAATTGGTTATGTCCTGTAGAATTTTGGGAACCGACCTATGTAATAACCGTTTCGTACTGGACGAACCTAGTTCATACGGGATGATGAGCGTGTACGAACATAGTTCATACCAATTTACATTAGGATCATTTCTGACACTTCAAGTAAAATTGTCCGGGATGATCCACGATCGTACGGGACAATCCACTGCGTACAGAATTGAAAACTTGCAGTTTTTGGGCAGTTTTTCTTATCTTTCGTATATATAGTCAAAATTAAACTACCACCCAATATTTTTGCTCATTAATCTACATGCCTATTGAAATAAGAGTCAAGGAGAGAGTGAGAGATAGCATTCAAAGAAGGATTTCTACCACTGGAGCGTGAAGGCTTTGCTTGGTGTTCAAAGGTAAGATTTCCTACTTGTGATTTGAGATTACTTCACTCTTTTTCTTTCTTCCTTCTAGATTTCTTGTGAGGAGATCTGTCAAGGAGATCCGGTTCTCTGTCGACACTTGGAGAGTGTGAACAGACGAAGGGTTCTCTTCCCACACTAGGAGAGTGTGAAAGGACGAAGGGTTCTCTGCCAACACTAGGAGAGTGTGAATGATGAAAGGTTCTCTGCCCACATTAAGAGAGTGTGAAAGGACGACGGTTCTCTACCGCACTGGGTAGTGGTGAAAAGAGTGTTTTGTAAAGGTTTCTCCGGCTTGCTTCGGGTGCAAAGGAGAGACACTATTAGTAATAGTGCAATACTCAGAGGGTTCCTCTGGGGAGTGGATGTAGGTCTGGTTTAGACCGAACTAAATCGTGTGTTATTTATTTTACTACTTTTTATTTTCTACATTTTTTTGTGTTTAAAAATTGTGGTTGAAAAACTTTTTATAAAAATTCATTGAAGTTTAATTTCGGTTCAATTTAACAAAAAGAGGGATTTTTTTTTAAATACCAATTCACCCCCCATCTTGGTAGCTTTGGGACATTAACTTAGGTTTAACAACCTATTCACTAGACTCAACACACCTTCCTACTTGAGAGAGCTTTTGAAAAAAGAAGTGTGGACATGACTCTTTTTTTGAAGAAATTATGAAATGATATACTCATTGTACAAATTTATGTTAACGGTATCATCTTTGGATGTACAAATAAAAATTATTGTGATGATTTTTCTAAGATAATGAGTTATGAATTTGAGATGAGCCTAATGAGAGATTTGAGATACTTTCTAGGCTTTAGCATTAAGAAAATTGAGGCGGGTATATTTCTTAGTCAGCCGAAGTATGTTAAAAATATCCTAAAAAGTATGAAATGGACAATGTTAAACCTGTTAGTATACCTATGAATTTTTCAGTTCAGTTTGATAAGGACCTAAAGGAAAAATTTGTCGATCAAAAGAAATTTAGGCGAGTTATTAGATCTTTTCTTTACTTGACTGCTAGCAGACCCGGTATTATATTTAGTGTTTGTTTGTGTGCTAGATTTCAATCAGATCTAAAAGAATTACATTTGAAAGTAGTGAAAAGGATTTTGAGATATTAACTGGGAACTCAGAACATAGAAATTTGGTATCCTAAGTTTAGCTCTTCATTTGAAATAATTGGATATTCAGATTCAAACTTTGCAGGTTGTATGGTTGAAAGAAAGAGTACTTCTAGAATATGTCAATTTATTAGAAAATCTTATTCTCTTCTTCTAGTAGAAAACTGAATTCTGTAGCCCTATCTACTACTGAATCTGAATACATTACATTTGAAAGTTCTGTTGCACAGGTACTTTGGTTGAAATAATAGTTAATTGATTTAGGATTAACAATAAACACAATTCCCATTTATTGTGATAACAATAGTGCCATTTGCATTTAAAAAAATCCTATTCAACATTCAAGAACCAATCATATTGACATCATGCATCATTTCTTAAGGGATCATGTATCCAAAGGAGAAATTGAGTTAAATCATGTTTCAAGTGAAAATCAACTTCCAGACATTTTTACAAAACCACTAAGCTTTGAAATTTTCAGTACATTAATAATAAGGCTTGGTGTGATTGACTTGAATGCATAAATAAAGTTTTTGCAACATTGATATGTGTTTTTATGAGTGTGTTTTTGATTTTATTTGTGTTTTTTTTGTTTTTCTCCATGTTTGCTTTAGTGACCTTTTGTCTTTTTGCTTTATGTGTTTTCAAAATATTTTCATATTGAAATTCATGTTTTTGAGCAATCATATGAAAATTTCAAAGTGTGATACTCATTTGTATGAAATTAATTTTGCACTGAACAAATCCTGTAGCATATCGAACGTTGAGTTGAACATTTTGTGTGCAATTTCTCAGTTGTTATTAAAGTTCATTTGTACAATCCCCAGATCATCTGGATGATATATATTCATTCGTAAATACGCATATAGAGGATTATATTGATATAATCAGTTTTTATTTTAGATCGTACGTACGAACCTTGAGTTCGTAGATACGAACACGTGGCATTCTTAGTGGGGGACGTTTTAAACCATCATAAAAATGATCTTAAATAACTGATCATCCCGGATGAACACCTGTTAGTCTGTACGATTGTTTAGTCAAATAGTATATATGAAAGGATTCTCGTAACTTGCATGATTATGAAAAGCCATTTCATTTTGGACGTGTTCATTCGTACATACAGAATTTTATTTTGTACGTACAAACCTAAGATCGTACAAGATGAAACGAGTTTCGTACATATGAAAGGTCAATTTTTCTTTAAATAGGAGAACTTAGAACTCCATTTTTGTACACTTCAAAAGCCTTTCCAAATCGTCTCATCTTTCCAAATTTGTCAAATGGCAAGCTCAAGCAAAAGGACTAGAGTGGCTAAGGAACTGACAAGGGCACATTCATCTAGAAATTCTGAAGAAAATTTTCTGTCCAAAGCAAATGAAGATTCTTTTCCTAGGTTCATTTATGCTAAAATCACCCCTTCTAGAGTTCTTCTCCAGGAGCATATTACCTTTAAAGTAATGCACCTTTTTACATCTGCCCAATTTACTTTTATTCTGACCCTAATTCATTCCTACAATAAGGAAACATTCCACTATTTCCTTGTAAACATGACTTTTTATACTAACGAGAGTGTGATTAGATCCTATATTTTGAAAAAGAAGCTATAAATAACCAAGGAGGATTTGGGGATATTCTTTAATTTAAGGACTCAAGGGATTAGAGCCAATACCTTGACCTCTTCCTCTAACTTTGGCTGGACTATAATAAATCAAGTTATTAGAGGGATTAGTGATGTATTTTATGTTCTTAAAGTATTTACTCTTAAGCAAAATGCCTGAATCATCCAGCATGTTCTTCAGACTTCCATTATTCCTAAAGCTAGTGATCAAATAAATATTACTCCTCTTCTTTCCACTGTAATATACCTGATTATGACTAGACAACCAGTAGATGAAGCCCAACTGATCATTGATTACATGTATGGAATTTTGAGATTGGCCATGCCTCCCATAAGAGAAAGAAGAATATAGCCTTAGGACATATTGTGACCTACATTCTTAAAAAGAAGTATGAACTAGTTCATCCTGTTCAACATCTAGAAGAGCCTATCTACTATAATAAAGGATCATTCTTAGCAATTTTTAATAAAGATGCACATTTTGAAAGTGGTGACTCTGAGGAAGAAAGGAGAGGACCTACACCTGCTGTTGGACCAGACTTTCAGGAGATGGTCCAGCGCTTTGATCATCTTGAGAGCCACTTTGACCAACATTTTGATCAAATTGAAACTCATCTTCAACAGCAGGATTTTCAATATAAGTAAGATATGGGCTGGGTAAGAGGTCAATTTGAATCGGACAACATGAATATAGCTATGATGAATATCTATTTTAATCTATTCAACCAAGCACATCCTCAAAATCCGGGACCCTCAGAATGATGATTGTACTTCTTTTGTGATTGTCATTGTCGTACTTGTGATGTGATGTGATGATGTTTGGAGTTTTTGTAACCAACTTTTGTTTTGTGTTTTTATGTTAGTTCTTTTTATTTTCAAGTTGAATTGATATCAATTGTGCTCAAATGTATTATTATTTACCTTGATATCAATAAAATCTATCTAGTCTTATTTTTAGTTATTTTTAATCTCTTACAGAAATTTTTGTGAGTTTATATAATTATCCTGACATAAATGATCTAACAACTATTATAATTTGAAAAGCAATACAAAATTGAATTCATTAGAATTTCAAATTTTTTGAATATTTAAGTTAGCTTATAACTTGATCAAGTAAATACTATCAACCTCATGTTCCTTTTTAGACTAACATAATTTTTATATTATTATTATTACTATGTTTATGTCTTATTATCTCTTATTTATCTTTTCAATATATGTATCTTTATACATAGAGAAATTTGAGCTCTTTGATTATTGATTTTAAAAAGATTCATTAAAAAAATGAATTGGAGAAAAGTACAAATGTACAAAAATCAAAAGAATGTGCAATAGTTCGCAAATTGAAAAGTGGCAAAAAATTAGCCCATATACTCAAAGATTCACAAAGTGTGCCACAAATATTGAAAAGATGTACAAAGTGCCACCAGTATATGTTCTTTCCTCTATCTTTTAATATTCAATTTCAAATCAATCTTCTGTTCAAATTTATTTTGTATTGAAATTTGAAGTACATTAATTTCCATTTCATTTATTTTGCAATAATTTTCTTTATCTAATTATCTAAAATGGTTCATGATTCTGATATATTTTTCTTTGTCTATATTATATCTTAACTTAAATCATATGAATCTTTATTTTACTCTAATGTCTTTAATCTTGTTCTTGCAAATATACCTCAATCTCGTTCCGGATAAATTATCAAAAGCTTCTCATATGCTTTCTTACATTTCTATAGTTTGTTTCTTCTTCTCTTTTTACTGTTGTCAAAAAGGGGGAGAAATATTATTTGAGAATTTTGGATGTTTTGTTCATCTCATGGAGTATTATTTTTTTTTCTTTTAGTTTCTCATTTCAGTGTCTTTTTTTATGTGCTCGTTGTTGTGTGTGAAAAACTTTAAAATTAAATATTTGATTCTTTCATAATAAATGCCCCTTATACTCACATACTTATTCATTTTGGGGGAGTTTAGGAGAAACTTTGGACTTTCAAATTTACACAAACAATAATTATTTTTCCATCATCAAAAAGGGGGAGATTGTTGAGAGAGTTACTACTTAGCTTTGCATGTTTTACATTTTTTGAGTATGAGAGAGTGTGATTGTGATTGAGTAATTTAACACACACACACATCTGGGGAGAGTTTTAAAATTCACTTGTTTTTAACTGATCGTACTAGACAATGCCCATTTGTACAGGACGATATGATAGTTAATTCTCCTGGATGAGCAATGAAATAAACGGGATTGGCAAAAAAAAATTTTCTAAGTACTGATCATCGAGATGATATTTCCCATTCATCCCAGGATGATCTCCTTGGGATTTGGCAATTGTTCTGTTCATCCAGACGATATTTCTTATTCACACCAAAACGATCTCCTCTAGATTTACCAATTGCTCTATTCATCCAGACGATATTTCCCATTCATTATAGGATGATCTTCTCGAGATTTAGAAATTGCTCTATTCATCCAGATTATATTTTCCATTCATCCCAGGGTGATCTTCTCAAGATTTGGAAATTGCTCTATTTGTTCAGACAATATTTCCCATTCGTCCTAGGACGATATCCTCGGTATTTGGCAATTGTTCTATTCATCCAGACGATATTGCTTTTTCATCCCAGAATGATCTCCTCTAGATTTGTTAATTGCTCTGTTAGTCCATATAATATTTCTCAATCATTCCAAGATGATCTCCTCGGGATTTGCCAAATGAACTATTCATACGGACGATATTTTCTAATCGTATCGGGATGAAGGGCTTTGTTCTGTATACTTAGAGTTTGAACCAATGAACTTTGAAAAATAACTGTTCATACTGGACAAACTCAATTTGTACGGGATGGGGATCAGGTATGAAGGTATTTCACATTGATTCAATTTGAGATCATACGCAACAATTTTTATATTGTTTGTACGTACTAAATATAATCGTATGGGACGATCGTGTACGGTAAAAATTTGAAAAATGCAGTTTTTGGACGGTTTTTCATTATTTTTCTATAAAAGGTCCACTTAAGACTGTCATTTAATCTTTTTGTCTACTGGTCTTCGTGAAAAGTAAAGGGAAATTGAAGGAGAGAGTGTTTAAGAGATATTTATTCCTATTGGAGTGTGAAGGGTTCACTAAGTTACTCAAGGGTAAGGATCTATGTGTTTGATTTGTGTTTCTTCACTCTTTCTTTTGTCTTTCTAAATTGCTCGTGTGAAGATTGTTCAAAAGGATCCAGTTCTCTGCTGACACTTGGAGAGTCCAAAGGTACTCTGCCTACACTTGGAGAAGTGTGAAAGGATGAAGGTTCTCTGCCTGCACTTGGAAAGTGTGAACAGCCGACGGTTCTCTGCCTACACTTGGAGGGTGTGAAAGGATGATGATTCTCTGCCGCACTTGGTAGTGGTGGAAGAGAGTTTTTGTAAAGGCTTCTTGACCTTATTGTGGGAAAAAAATGAGAGACACTTATGTTAATAGTGGAATACCTGAAGTGGGAGACTTAAGGGAGTGGATCTAGGTAATGTTTGATGGAATCACTAGAAATATTTGTGTCTTTTTATTTCCCGTGCTTAGTTTACTTTATTGCACTTTTATTTTTTATGGTTAAAAAATAGTTTTTTAAACTTGCTATAAAGAATTCATCGGTTTCAAACTTTTAAAATTCTAATAAGAGGGAAATTTTTTAAATTACCAATTTACCTCCCTCTTGGTTAGCGTTTAGGACATTACCTTAGGTCTAACAACCTAACTCATATTCAATAAGCTTCAACAAACATTACTTGAGGGTCTCTTACTATACCACTGCAAGGAAATTTGTTAAAAAAATCTCTATTATTTATGTGGGAACTAGTTAGGTAAAATAATATGGTTGAGCAAACTATTGCACGACTATGAACTCTTTACAATAAAACCAAATGAAACCATTTCAGTCATGTAAACTAGGTTTACACAAATCTTAGCATCTCTACATACTTTAGGAAGAGAGATTTCTAACTCTTAGAAAGTAAACAAAACCCTTGATAAATGCTAGTAATTATGATATTAAGGTAATTGCCATTTTTGAATCAAAGGATCTTAACATTTATTCTATAGATAATTTGTTAAGCTTACTAATTGCGTATGAGCAACATGTGCGTTAAAGATTATAGGAGATAGGAGATGATAAGAAAAAGGAAATGGTGGTTGCACTAAAAGCAAATGAGTTAAAATGTGTTAACTCTATAGATGAGGAAGTGAATTACATAAGACTAATGACACGGTAATTCAAAAGCTTCCTAAGAAGAAAAGAAAAGTGTCATTAAAAGTTGAGCTAAGGTAAAAAAAAAAAATTGAAGGCATTATCTGATACTATATGCTTTAAATGCTAGAAGCCAGGCCTCTTGTGAATGGATTGCCCTATCTAAAAAGCTCCTTGGATCAAGGAGAGGGGTGAAGAGAAGACATATTATAAAAATGGCAAGAAACGGACATATAAGGCATTTTGGGTAGACTTTGCTTCAAATTCAATAGAAATAGAAATAGAATAGGAGGTAACCAATCTGTGCCTCTTGGAAGATAATAGTCTTGAATATTTTGATAAAAAGGAGGTATGTGTTCTTTCTTATAATGATTTATTTGAAATTTTAGAAAAGTTGTATATTGTATTTAAAAGGCACATGAAAATATATGTTATTCTAAACTCTAATTTTTGAAATTTATAAAAAGAACAAGATTTCCTTAGAATAGATCATTCGACATTTGATGATCATATGTCTTTGCTTGATGAATATGATGCACTAAGTAAGAAGCATGTTTATCTATCCAACTCATATGAATTTTTGAACACAAACCATCTTTAATTTGATGTTTCATTCAAACCCTTAGAGACACCTGAATTTGAAAATTGAAGTAAATGTGCATGCATTAAAATAGAACTTTGAAACCTTAAAAACAATAATGAATTTTTTAAGAGTAAAAAACCATACAATAGAACAAAATAGAACACCACCTACTCTAACATAATGTTACAACCACACATATCTTTATGCATGATATACACCTAGGAAGTAGTGCCACAACCCACTTAGATTAGTAAACAATTTTGGAGGTGTTAGGTCTCCTTCTTGTGTAATGATAAGTTACATAGCTCACAGTTGCAAGATACACCATTGGACACATCCGGTATGGAGACCTAAACTAGTTACACCATATTGTAGCATCAATACAAGTCGTACATAAATGTGTAAGGTTGAACCCAAACTCACTTGAATTCCCAAAATACAAGATTTACTTTATAGGAGTGCTCTCACAAAAGGCCTAGTGAGAGCATGTGGTGCATGGATAATGGATGCTCAAGGCATATGACTAGAAACATAAAGCAATTCATGACGTTAAAGGCCAAGGAAAGAGGCAATGTAACACTTAGAGATAATGCCTCTAGAAAAGTGGTAGGATCATGTATGATTAGTAATTCAAAAAATTTATTATTGAAAATGTATTACTAGTAGATGGATTGTAACATAATTTGTTTATCATAAGTCAACTATGTGATAAAGGCTTTCACATTAAATTTTCATCTACTAGTTGTGTGATTAGTTTAAATGGGAATTTTTTTTGGAAGGAAAAATAATCAATAATATTTACAAGATTGATTTAAACTTTATTGAATCTATAAATTCTCTTTTCTTCCAAATAATTATTGATCAATCCTCGCTATGGTATAAGAGACTATGTAGGACCTAGTTAGAGGCATACCTAAACTATATTTTTGCAAGTACAACCTTTGTTATGCTTGTCAACTTGGAAAACAAATAAAATCTTCCTTCCACAAAATTAAGGACATTACCACGATAAACCCTTAGAAGTCCTCCACATGATTTATTTGGACCAGTTAACAATGTTATCTGATGGGGGAATGCATATGGATATATGATTATTGAGAATTACTCAAGATTTACTTTGATTACATTTTTATCACATAAGAAATGAATCATTTGAAGAATTTAGAACATTCTTTATATAGATTCAAAAAATTAGGCTATGCAATCCTAACTTTCCATAGTGATCATGGTGGGGAATTTGAAAATGACAAATTTGAATCATTTTATAAGGAGCTAGGTATAGAAAAAAAAATAGCTCCTATAGCCCCACAGCATAATGGGATTACTGAAAAGAAAAAAATAACTATAGTAGAAGCTATTAGAGCCATGCAAGTTCTATACTAAATTCCTAAGTATTTATAGGAAAAAGTAGGGAACACTGCTTGCTACGTTCTCAATAGAGTTAATATTAGGTCCAAGCTCAATAAGACACAGTATGTATTACTCAAAGGAAGAACACCCAATCTCTCTTAACTTCATGTCTTTGGATGTAAGGTGTTCATTCAAAATAATAGAAAATCTACATCATGAAAGTTTGATCCTAAATCTTATGATGTAGTTTTCTAGGATATTTAACTATAGCTAAATCATATAGAGTTTTCTATAAGAGAACCATTGTGGTTGAAGAAAACACCCATGTTGTATTTAATGAATATGATGAATTTATTAATCCTAGGTCGGATGAAGAAGAAGATGTTAAAGTGACCCAAGGAGTAAAATCTATTGATAAAAAATAGAGTTGAGCTTTAGAAGCCGTTGCCTAAAATGTGGAGGTATTCATTTAAACATCCTAATGACCTAATCCAAGAAGATCTATTAGTAGGAGTAAGAACTAGGCATGGGCTTAAAAAGGAGATTATCCACTCTACTTTTAACTCTATGGTAGAACCCTCAAACATAGATCAAATTTTATCTAATGAATTCTAGATCCTAGCCATATTATTAATGTTAAATCAAAAAGTTAAGAATGATATATGAGAGTTGGTTAGTAGAACCAAAGACCATAGTGTGGTAGGAACAAACAAATTGTCAAGAATATGATGAATGACAATAGCATAGTTATAAGGAAAAAGGTTAGATTAGTAGCTAAGAGGTACAATAAAGTTAGTTGCATTGACTTTGACGAAATATTTTACCCTATAGAAACCCTAGAATCCATTAGAGTGTTGTTAGACTTTATTAAATTTAGAGGATTAAAGCTAGATCAAATAGATGTTAAAGTGCCTTCTTAAACATGTTAATTAAAAATGATATATATATATATATATATAGTAACCCGAAATGTTTTAGAACTAATAATTTTCCAATCATGTATTTAAATTTTAGAGGGCATTATATGAATTTAAACAAGCTCCTAGAGCTTGGTATGAAAGGTTGAGCACCTTCCTCCAAGATAGAGATTTTCTTAATGGTATTGTATACACCACTCTATTGCTAAGAAAAGAAGGAGAAGAACTACTCATTATTTAAATATATGTTGATGATATACTTTTTTTTTTTCGAAGAGAATGCCTCAATTAGCATTAAATAAAAGAAGAAACTATTACAAAGTAAAAGACTCAAACTATTGACACCTCCTTCAATATTGACATAAATAAAGGAGGAATCTTATTGAAACTAACATAATCCCAAATAAAATAAGACAAGATACCATAGTTAGCACATAAGTCTTCTAACTTATTACAACTTTTATCAACACAATTGAAATGACATTCGTAAATTCATCAAATATATGAATAATTCATACCTTTTTTCACCATTCTTCTTGACTTCCTTCAAGAGCTTTATGATATTGATATTATCACCTTCTATGATAATTCCCTTGTATTTAAACATCCAATCCTTTAGAATCTCCTTAATAGATTGTGTGGCCAAAAATTCAAAAGCCGATATATTCCAATGAGTGTACGGTTTTTCAAATACTAGAAGAAATCTTCCTTTATGATCACGAAACACTCCTCCAATTCCAGCTTTATGTGAAGGAAGTAAAGAAGCATCTACATTGACTTTGAGCCAATCGGGTGGAGGGGGATGCCAATGAGGAATAAACAACTGTAAGGTTGTTTGACATCCAATATACCCGAAATACTATGATTCCTAAGATTGATAAATGAAGAAAAACTAATTTCTTTGGAAGCAATCATAAGAGAACTATCCTCCTTCCCATTGTGAATGAAACTGTTCCTTGATTTCCAAGTAAAATACACCACCGAACAATAGATATTGATCATGAATGGAGATTGAGTAGATAAGTGATTACAACAGTCTTGCATAGAATGAAAATCTTGAAAAGAAAAACCCCATTCTTTGTATTGTTTCAGAAATTCATTCAGTTTTTCACAATTAGCTACAATATGATCTCTATCTTCTTCTGCATTTCAGCTTCTTGGGCATTGATTGTCCCTAAGTAATCTTCTGTGTTCAAGAAAATCACAAGTAGGAAGAGCATTATTGAAAATTCTCCCCCAAAGAGATTCCACTTTCGGGTTTAGCCTTGCTTTTTTCATCCAGTTCCAGAATTCTTTCGGTTCATAATGGTTCACCAAGAATTCAAAGACCATAGATGATATAGATCTTCCATTGTATTTAAACAACAATTCCATACAATCTTCATTTGAACAATTTGGGACAATGTTCTGTAATATAAGATTGATCAAGTCTTCACCCAAGAATCTTCTCATGTTTTCTACATCCCAACTTCCATTATGTAATAAGTTTGAAATAGTGAAACTGCTGCAATCAATAGGAGCAATGAAGGTTGGCCATTTAGCAATACTCTTATCCAAGATCCATATGTCATTAACAGCATCAATGTTAGACCCATTACCCAGCTTCAATCTGATAAGAGGTCTTATAGCTTTTCCACCCAATCTCAAGATTTTCCATGCTGATGATCCCAAATTTTTCCTGTCTAGTTTTTCCTGCAAATTCCCATTTTTAGGAAAAAATACTTCATGGAGAAATGAGTTTTTATCATTCAAATATTCCAATCAGTTTTGGATCTTAGAGGACCAACTTTAGTAGAACAAGAATGAAGGGATCTACCTCCCCATTTGATATGCAAGCACCTAGTTTGCCAATTAACAAAGTGAATGCCATTTCTACCATTAGATTTGTTCCACACAAAGCTTCTACAAATTTTATCTACTTCATCAAGAATGCTTTTGGGAACAAGGGAGTTAGTACAATGAAAGGTAGTGAATGAAAGCAAAATAGATTTTGTTAACAAGATTCTACCAGCCAATGAAATAAGTCTTCCACCCCATGTGTTTGTCATTCTCAATGCTTTATTGAAAATGAAAAGGAAATCATCTTTGACTAACCTTCTCATTGCTATCTTAACTCCAAGATAAGTTAACTAATTTGCTATTTTGAACCCCATTATTCGGCCAATAGGTCTACTCCTCCTTTTTCTAACATTTTTGCTGAACATCATAGAAGATTTTCTTTTATTGATGGACAACCCTGTCCAATTACAAAAATTGGCCAAAATAGATTTAATCTATTTGGTAGCTTTAAGAGTGGCTTCTGAGAAGACAATCACATCATTTGCATATAATAGGTGAGAAATAGAAGGTCCATTTGCACAAATTCGAACTACCAATGAAACTCCTCTTTGTTTAAAAGCATTTGATAATAATTGTGCACAAAGGATGAGAGGTAAGGAGACAAGGGGCAACCTTGTCTAAAGCCACAATGACCTTCTATCCAATTTGAAAGCTATCATTGATAGATATAGTGAATTTAGAATTTTTAATACATTCTAAAATCAGCTTAGAGAAGAAACAAGGAAAACCAAAATAGTTCAAAGCTTTTCCAAAGAAAGCCAACCCAGGGAAGCATAAGCTTGTTCCATATAAACCT
Source organism: Dendrobium catenatum (assembly GCF_001605985.2). NCBI lineage: Eukaryota > Viridiplantae > Streptophyta > Magnoliopsida > Asparagales > Orchidaceae > Dendrobium > Dendrobium catenatum. The sequence continues at coordinate 2,340,171 of NW_021320079.1, forward strand.
TAAAAGAAACAAAGCCATTTAAAGAATTTGAAATTCTTAATTTGTGCATGACCTCTTGAGCTATTAACACTTGATCAGACAAAGATCTTCCCTTGATGAATGCTTCTTGGTCTTAAGAGTTTAATTTATGCATGATTGGAGTCAAGCTATTTATAAGAATGTTTGCCACCACTTTGTAAACTGAATTACATAAACTAATCGGTTAATAATTAGAGGGAGTTAGAGGATTACTGATTTTGGGAATCAAAATATTTATATTCTCCTTCCATACATGATCCATAACATATGCATCAAAAAACATTTTAATGGCATTCCATAAATCATCTTTTATAATAATCCAATTGGCTTTAAAAAAAGAGAAAGTAATACCATCTATTCCTGGGGAGATGTTGTTGCCCGTATTCTTCACTGCTTCAACCTTTTCATCAACCGACAATTCCTTGTTCAAATTAGTTCTGTCGTCATCTTCAAGGAAGCTCCAACAGTTTGGCCAGTATTCTAAACTGCAGTTCCGGTACCTCCATTTTACTTTGAAATGATTTAGCAAGACTTTATGAATAAGAGACTGATCCTCTACTACTTCTCCCACACCGTCTTTGATCTTAGAAATGAAATTGGAATTTCTTCTAGCAGAGGCATAAGCTTGAAAGAAATTGGAATTCCGATCTCCCTCTATCATCCATTTGGCTTTGGCCCTTTGTCTCCACCAAGTATCTAATCGAGCAAGAGTAGAATTACGCTCCTCCACTTTTGATTTTAGAGTCCAACATTCCTCATCCGAGAGAAAACCTTCATTATTACTTCAATTGTAGCTCCACTATTTGAAAAAGCAACTCTTTCTTGAGGGATAACAGATTTTGCATTTTAGCCTTGCCCCAAAAGTAAAGAGCTTTGAGAGATTTTTTCATTTTTCTATTAAGAATCTTTAATGCATTGCCTTTATAATTCCTTCTCCATACTTTCTCCAGCACAGCCATAGAAGCTTTGTTGGAAGCCCATACATCCTCAAATCTAAGGATTTTCTTGCTAGCTTGTTGAACTGTAAAATTCAATAAGATTGGACAGTGGTCTGAAGCCACCTGAGCTAAATGCCTTACAAAGAACCAATTTTTAGAAGAAATGGCTACTGGGTTGAGAAAGCATCTATCAAGCCTCTCAAGGATTCGATCCACCCCTTTTTTATTGTTGCACCATGTGAATTTAGGACCCACAAAACCTACTTCATGAAAGTCATTATTAGTAAGGAAGATCTTCATCTCTTTGGTGCCAAGGGAAAGATTGAATCTTCTCCCTCCCCTCTTGTCTTCACTAGATAAAATGCAATTGAAGTCTCCACCTATGATCATAGGTACCTCCTTAGAGGTAAAGAACTCCAGCTATTCCCAAAGCATTCTCCTAACATAGACATCTTTGTTGGCAAAAATAGAAGCTATCCTCCAAACTCCTATATTGAGCATCTCCAAGTCTCCCACTATTAATTTAGAGGAAGATTCTAAAACATGAAAAGAAGTAACGTTTGACTTCCAAAGCACAAAAATACCTCCTGAAAGCCCTTCTGAAGGCATATGGAAGAAATCCCATTCATAACCAATAAAATGATCCACCTCTTTTCTATCAAAGTAATAAACTTTTTTTTCGAATAAACCAATAAAGAAAACACTATGTTCTTTCACAAACTCTTTTAAATATAGAGAAGCTCTTATCTTCCTATCTCCTCTACAATTCCCAAAAGAAATGGAAGAGTTTATTGGATAAGAGGGGATGAGGATCCCAACTTATCTTTGATATCATTCTTAGCTCTCCTATTCCTAGGAGTTGAATTAATAGGTCCTAATCCTTTTAATTGTTTAGAACCTTTCCTTTTGTTGACAAAAGGGCCATCATCCTTGGTGTCATTATTCAGTTTATGATCTCTGTTATTGAATTTATTAGGCTTTGAGACATGTAAACTTCCCTTGTCTTCACATACTAAATTCTCCACTAGATCAGAGGAAATGATTTCACCTTCCTCAATTAAATTTTCCAGGATGTTGAATTTGTTACCTGAACTTATTTTAGAAGAAATAACATTCATACCTTCTTCATCTTGGATGGGTGGAAAAACCTCTTTTGCTGGGTGGTGGTCTTGATTGACCTCCTCTGCATGATTAACTGAGATCTCCACATTAGTTGTCTTTACACCTTCAACTGCCTTCTATACAGTCTGATTGCTAGCAACAGATTTATTTAGAGCATTTGGATTGTTAACTCGAGATGAATTCCTGAAGCCATTTTTAAAAATTCTTTTCCTGTCGTAGTTTACCTGGAGCCAGGGTCCATAACTAGTATTTTCTACATTAGCAGTAGTAGCTCTTTCTGAATTAATGACTTTTGAATTCCCATAAGGTATAACCTTTGGGCTCTCCTTGGTTATATTTAAAGCATTGTTTTCCATCTATAAATTCTCCAAGCAATAGTTTTTGTTATGCCCAATTTTCCCACAGCAAAAATAAAATTATGGGAGGCTTTCATATTCTATTTAATGAAAGAATTTTCCCATGCTTCCTTCCACCCAAATTCCCATGGGTAGTTTAATGTCCAAATTAAGACGAACACAAACTCTTCTAAATTCTCTTCTACCCCATTGGAACAAGTTGCCATCAATCAAGATTGGTTTACCAACCACGGAAACAATTCTACAAATGTTCATCTCATCCCAACATTGAAGAGGGAGATTAGGTAGTCTTATCCAAATAGGAAAACTCAAACCTTTTAAAGAAGTTGGATTGAATCTTATCGAGCACTTGTCCATCCCAATGATTTTACCATTTACAAACCAAGGTCCACTGGAGAAGATAGTCTCCATTGTTTCTTTTTCAAAAAAGGAACAAAGCACCCAATCCAATCTTAACATGGTTAGGTGGAACTTTCCACATGATGCCCGTTGTCTTCTAAGTTTATGCTCAACACCGAGAAAGGAATTTTTCCTCCAAAGACCTTAATCACAATAGAATTCTGTAGTTTTCCTGAATTTTCCATCACCTTGTCTTCATTGAGTTTAACTGTAGCTCCATCTTCAGATAGAAAATCTCCCTGATCCAGCTGAGCAATCTTGATATGTTCCTTACTGCTCCAGGCATTTTGTTGATTAATAAGCTTTGGTCTTTCTTTGACTTCATTCATAATTTCCATGAACATTCCTAGATCACCATTATTACATTGACGAACTTGATCTAAATCAGAAGTATTAATCGCTAGAGTGCCAGTTTTAGCTGTGTTAGAAAATTTAAGAGCATCATCACTAGTTCCTACCCCATCACGAACCAGATCGCGCTCTTCAGTATTCTTCTTTCCATAGGCATTTTGTAAAACAGTTTCATTTCAATTGCTTAAAATGGGTTTACTTAGAAGCTTTGGAAATGGCTCAGGCGATGCAAAAGCTTCAACATTCTGTACAGAAACAGAACAACCAAATTCCTTCACCTTTACATATGCTTCATTATCAGTTAATAAGCCTTTCCCTTTCCCAACTACTTCAGGAACTTTCTTAGAAGTCATATTCAAACATACTTCATTGATTACTAGCGGCATTCCATACGAAATTTTGCTTTAGAAGCCTAAGCAATGCTAGGATGGATATCTCTGAATGCAGGAGGAGACGAGGAAAAAGACTGAATTTGTCCATGAGAATTGTTAATGGTAGCTCACCGAACCTCCATGGAGTCACCAGAATTAGGTGACCGATGATCTGTTGTCGCTAGATGCAACAACGGATATCCCTCGAACTTCAAAATTTAAAAATTAGCCGCGGAAAACCTAACTTTTTCTTAGAGCTTCTCTCTCTAACTTTTCTCTCTCTAGGATGCTTATAAATCTAAAAAGACTTAGTGATGATATACTATTAGGATCTACAAATAATAATCGTTATGATAAATTCCTAAAAACTTTGAGTGAGTTTGAAATGAGCAAGATGGTAGAGCTTTCCTATTTACTTGAATTTAGTGTAAAGCAAAGGGATAATGTAATTTTCCTTAGAAAATCTAAGTATATTAAAGATGTTCTTAAGAAATATGAGATGTATAACATTAAGTCAATTAAAACTCCCATGAGCTCCACCATTCTATTAAATAAGGATCAAATGGAAAATTAGTTTATCAGAAGAAGTATAGAGGGATAATTGGATCACTTGTTTACTTGACTTCTTATATATTTGATAACATATTTAGTGTTTGTCTCTATGCTAGATTTTAGGCTGATCCCAAAGAATCTTAAATGAGTATTGTTAAAAGACTTCATAGATATCTTCTAGAAACCCAAAATCTTGGAATTTGGTACCATAGATGTAGTACTTCATTTAAAATCATAAGATATTTTGATTTAGACTTTATAGGATATAAAGTAAATAAGAAATTTATTTCTAGGAAATTTTAATTTATAGGACAATCTTTAGTCTTCTGGTCAAGTTAAAAAAAACTATTTAGTTGTATCTACAGCTAAAGCCTAATTTATATCAATAAGGAGCTGTGTTACACAAGTCTTGTGGCTTAATTAATAAATCTTAGATCTTTGAGTTCCTATCAATACTATTTACATCTTATGTGAGAACACCAGTGCTATTTGTATTTCAATAAATTGGAAAAGAAACTCCATGACTAAATACATAAACATTGGACACCATCTTGTTAGAGACCATGTAACAAAGGGGGTATAATTTTATCATGTTGCTATAGAAAATCATATAAGAAATATCTTTACAAAACCTCTTTTCCGTTGAAAGTTTTAGCACAATATGGACCAGACTACATGACATAGATATTCATACTTTTTTTTTTTATAAATGTTGTAACTGCATTAATGAAAAGAAGCAGGAAAGAAAAAACAACTACAAAGTAGATTCCTCCTTCATTATTTTAATAAATGAAGGAGGAACCTTATCCAAGCATAAGTCTTTCCAAGTGAAGCTACTAACAATAGCATAGCTAGCACACAAATCCGCTATCTTATTGCTCTCTCTCTTAACAAAATTGAAAATAACATTTTTAAACTCTTCAAAAAAATTGAAATCATCCATACCTTTGAGCCCTTGATTCCTTATATGATGTATAGCTTTAATGACATTAGAATTGTCACTTTCTATAATAGCTCCCTTATATTTGAACATCGAATCCTTGATCACCTCTTTCAATGATTTGATAGCAAGAAGTTCCAGATGATTTATGTCCCAATGAGATATTGATTTGCCAAAAGCCATTAAGAATCTTCCTTTACAATCTCTAACCACACCACCAATGCCTGCTTTATATGATGAACATAGGACAGCATCTACATTAATTTTTAACCAACCGGGTGGAGGGGGATCCCAAGTATTAGACAGCCAATAAGACTGGTTAACATCTCCTTTTTTTGGACTATAGTTAAAAAGATTTTTTGAAAAAGCTGACAAGCTGATAACATTAGCAGTAATGAAGTTTGCACTTTCGTCTATTCCATCATGTAACATTTTGTTCCTAGCTTTCCAAGAGAGGTAAACAACATTAAAATAAAGGTTAATAAACATACCATTAACCTTTGATTTTGTATTTAACCATCTGTAACAATCTTCAAAACCTCCAAACACCAGAATTTGAAATCCCCAAACATTCAGTAAAGAAATAACTTTTCTTAAATTCAAGCATTTAACAAGAATATGTTCAGTATCTTCCTTCCCCGAATCACATCTGGGACATATTCCATCTTCTTGTAATCTTCTATGAGAAAGGAATTGATACGAAGGCAAAGCGTTCTTAACTAGTCTATAACAGAAAATTTGTACCTTCGGAATAACCTTCGCCTTCTTTATCCATACCGTCCACCTGAGACTCTCATGATGCTAAAATAGGGATTCATAGATCATTCCAGTAATAGTCTTCCCAGAATTTTGATAAATAAGCTCCCTCTCATCAATAATTTGTTCTCTGTTGATTTTGATTTGTAGAATTAAATTAATCAAATTAGTACCAAAGAACTGCTTCTGCTCTTCTACCTTTCATCTTCCATCTTCAATAAATTTACTTAGTTTGATATCTTCATCAGCTTGTGGGATAACATAAGTTGGCCATTTGTCAATTCTCCTATCTAGAATCCAAATGTCTTTGAATACATCTACAGATGATCCATAAGCTCCATTTAATCAATGGATTCAAAGCTCTTCCACCATCTGAAATAACTTTCCAGGACAAAGAGCAATTCTTCTTGATATCTTCATACCTATGCCTCATAACGTATTTTGATGCTAATGTTCTCTATAACAGAGAATTGTTGTTTGATAGAAACCTCCAGGTGATTCTTGCTCTAAGCGAGCTAACTCTAGCTGAACAAGAGAACAATCCACCTCCACCGATGTCTTTGGGTTTACATAAATCATCCCAGCTGATATAGTGCATGCCCAACTTCCCTCCAGATTTATTCCAAATAAATCCCCTGCTTAGTTTTTCAATTTCTTTCAAGATTATAATCGGAAGTAATGAGTGGGTGCTAAAGAAATTATAAGTATAACTGAATTTACTAGACTGAGTTTTCCAGCCAATGATAAATCCTTACTCCCCCAGATATTAAGCATTTTGAGTGTTTTCTCAATGATAAAGTAAAAATCATTTGCAACTAACCTTCTCAATGCCATTTTTAAACCCAAATAGAAAAATTCTTTAATTGATTTAAATCCCACAGTTCTTGAAATACTCTTCTTCCTTCTTCTATTGACATGCTTTCCAAAAATCATTACAGTTTTTTTTTGTGTTAATAGATTGGCTGGTCCAATTACAGTAGTTGGAAAGAATATTTTTGACTTCACAAGCAGCACTATTAGAAGCTTCAGAAAAAATGAGGAGGTCGTCTGCAAAAAGCAAATGAGATATCTGAGTACCATTTGGATTTGGTCTAATACCAACAGAAGATTGTGCAAAGGCATTTGATAAGATCTGGGAACATATGATGAACAGTAGTGGTGACAATGCTGAAAACCGCTATCCACTTTTATCCAATCAGTAAAATTCCCATTTATGATGATTGAAAATCTTGGATTTAACACATTCCAATATAAGTTTTCAGAATTTGGGCGGGAATTCAAAATATTCCAATATTTTCATAAGAGTGACCCAACTCATTGAGTCATAAGCTTGTTCCATATCTATTTTGTAAGAAACTACCCCTTTAGCAGTTTTCAAAAATTTGAGTTTGTGAAATAATTCTTGAGCTATCATCAAATGATCAGAAATGGACCTTCCTTTTATAAAAGTAGCTTGCTCATCCAAAATCAGAGGAGGAATCACTTTTATTAATCTGTTAAAAATAATTTTGGCTGCCACCTTATAAATAGAATTACACAAGCTAATGGGCATGAAGTTGGACGGTAACATCGGATTAGAAATCTTTGAAATAAGAACTATCAACGTATCCTTCCAATCCTTGTCAATTTCCCCATGATACAGGAAATGATTTACAGCTTTAACAAAATCTTCTTTAATTATATCCCAGTAGCTTTTGATATAAGAATATGTAATACCATCGCACCCAGGCCCTATATTTCCACCTAGATTTTGAATAACATTTACAATTTCTTCTGTTGTAAAATCTTTGGAAAGCATTTCTTTATCTTCCTTTTTTAAAACTATACCAGGATCCGGCCAACCTTCAGTATCACTATTCCTCCTTTTCCATTTGGATTTAAGGAAATGCCAAATTTCCTTTTCTATCTGATTTACATCTTCCACCACCGTGCCCATTTCATCTTTAATCTTGATAATTCGATTTGAACTTTTTCTAGCATTTGTAAATGTATGATAGAACCTTGTATTAGCATCTCCATCAGATAGCCATTTTATTTTGGCTCGTTATTTCCACCATCCATTTAGCCGAGATAATGTAATATTTAACTCATTAGTTTTGGCTTTTAATAACCAGCATTCCTCCTCTGTCAGCCAACCATTCTCAGATTCTGAAATTTGAATCTTAAGAATTTCTTCCAAAAGACAACCTTTAAGCAAATTCAGGTTTTTCAATTTAGCTTTACTCCAGTAAAAGCGGGATTTTAATGATCTTCTGAATTTAGAATTCAAAACTTAAGAGGGATTGCTCGAATACTTCTTGCTCCATTCTTTTTTAATCACATTTTTGGATGCCGGGTATGAGGCCCAAATATATTCAAATTTTAAGTTTCTTTTGAGAGGCATGACTTGGTAATTAATATGAAGAATAATAGGACTATGATTTGAAGAGATTGTAGCAAGATGTCTCAAAACCAAGTTAGTAGAAAAATTCATAGCATTATAGTTAAGAAAACACCCATATAGCCTTTCCAAGATCCGAGCTCCTCTGATTTTATTGTTACACCAAGTGAACCGAGGCCCATTGAAGCCGACCTCATGATAATCATTATTGGTAATGAAAGCCTCCATTTCTCTCGGACCTTGTGAGAACTGAAAGTTCTCCCGCGTCTCTTGTCTTCTATTTAAGTGAGAAAATTAAAGTCTCCTCCAATCACCATTGGACATTCTTCCAAAGAGTACATTTCCAATAATTCCCAAAGTTCCCTTCTTTTGATCAAGTCCTTGCTTCCATAAACTGAAGCAACTCTCCACTTATGTTTGCCATAAATTGATAGATCTCCTATGATACATTGAGAAGTATAACCAAGCACAGAAAAATCAGCCAAATTAGAGTTCCACAAGGCAATGATACGTCCTGAGAGCCCAGCCGAGGGTACCAAAACATACATCCAACCATCACCCAATAACTTTTTAGATTCTTCAATATTGAAAGAGGAAATTTTTGTTTCCAATAAGCCCAAAAATACTACATTATACATATTAACAAACTCCTTGATGTATAGAGAAGCTCCTTTTTTCCTAGCTCCTCTACTATTCCAAAAGGCCAATGAATTCATGGTTGAAGACTTATGGGGGATGACCCCACGTTGCCTTTCGCTTCTTGTTCCAATCTTCTACTTCTTGTGATGTTATTGATAGGCCCAAGATATTTTAATTTCTTAGATTTCTTTTCTTGTCCAAACTGGAATCTTCTCCAAGGTTAATCTGCAAAAGAACATCCTCCTTCCTCATATTTTCTGCTGTTTCATCCAGAGAAGCCTTCTTTGTTGGTGAGTTGATAATTTCATTTTGAATAATTTCTCCCTCTTCAATTAAATCATTAAGAACGTTAAATTTGTTCTTAGTATTCAGAGATGGTAGATTTTCCTTCAACTTTACAGCTATGGGAAATTCAACCATAGGAGTAATTCAAGAGTTTGCACAGTTAACCATATTGCCATAGTCTATAGTTGATTCCATCTTCAGATTTCCCTTCAACGTTCCTTCATTAACTAAATTGGATTTAGTTTCTGATTTCCTCCATACCTTTTTGACCAAATGTTTTAGAATTTCTTTCTTGAAGAAGCTAATATTTTTTTCCTTCCACGGTTTATAACCATCCAAGGTCCATATTAAGAGTTTTCAATGCTATCTCCTCCATCACTTTTGTGAAGTAAATCTTTTGCTGCAACTAGTGCATTTATATTCAAATTCTTCTCTTGGTTCTCTGAAGAATCTTTCCCTTCTTTGCAAACTTCCAGAGCATGCCCAATTAATCCACACTTAAAAACAAAAGGTTGCGATACGTTCATATTCAATTTTTTGGGAAAATTTACCAGAACTTCCTTCCACCCTAACACTGACTGGGAGCTTCATATCAAGTCCGATTCAGACACAAACACTTCTGAATTCTCTTCTCCCCCATTGAGACATATTTCCATTTAAAAAAATTGGTTTTCCAACCATAGAAGCAATTCTGCATATGTTTATGTTGTCCCAACTTTGCAAGGGAAGATTTGGAAGTCTTATCCAAATTGGTGAAGTTAGACCTTATAAGGATGTCGGAGAGAAGTTTTTGGACAATTTGTCCATCCCAATTATTTTACCATTGATAAACCACGGTCCATTAGAAAGGACTGATTCCATATTTTGATATTCTTGAAATGAACAGAGGATCCACCCCATACTAAGCATGGCAAGAAGAACCTTACCATATTGTGCCCATTGTCTTCTAAGCTCCGCACTGATGATTGATAATGGAGCATCTACTCCAAATATCTTAATTACCAAAGAGTTTTTGAGCCTCTTGGTATTCTCCATTTCAATTCCTTCGTGAAGCTTCACTGTAATTCCGTCTTCAGTAATGAATTCTCCCAGATCCAGTTCTGAAATCAGAATGTGTTCTCTCCTCATCCAAGCATTAGAAAGATTGGCTCCCGTGGAATTCTCTGGAAATAGATTTGTTTCCATTTCACTGTTAAATACAGCTGATTCTACCTCCCTTACTTTAAGGAGATCAACACGCTTCTCAGATTCATGGGTTGCTTCTTCTTTTTTTGAATCATCCTCCTGATTTACCATTGTTTTTCCAATAGGATTTAAACCTTCTTCTGTGATATGCACTTCATCCAGGTTTATACATAACACAATTTTCAACTGAGGGAATGATCTTCTGAATAGGCATCAAATTTGAAGGAGAAGCTTCAAAGTTATCGTTGATAAAAAAATATGATACATAATGATTTTTCTTAGTATTTTCTTGCATATAAACAGACTTTCCTTTCCCCAGAACTTCCGCTTCCTGTTTAGCAACAAATCCACCTTCATTGATGACCAAGGACATACCTCTGGATTTAAAATTGTTCACATGCTTCAGATTCATCTTTCCATCACCAACCCCCTCTCTTGTAGTCTCTCTCTCCCCCCATCATATCTCTCACCCCACTATCTCCCCCGTTACTTTATCTCTCATAGTCATCTCTCTTTCAAAGTGAGTTGAATGCACCACATGATTTGATGCATTCTAAATGCCTCATGCTATTTGGCACGTGCCCCCTAGGCCCCCCCTTAAATCCGCCAGTATATACAAAGCACAACATATAAGAGTGTCAAAACGGGTTGATGTGTCGGGTTTGGGTTCGACCTGAAGTCTTGAACTTAACCCAACCTGAAAATAATCAACCTAAATCCAACCCATTCAATAAATTGGTCAAAAACACCAACCCAAACTCGGCTCGCTAGCAACCCAAATGGCCAGAACCTGACCTGTTAACCTGTTTTGGTTTTACTTCTTTAATAACTCATTAACTATAAAGTTTAAGATATTTGATAAAAAGTAAGAAGATTATACCCACAAGAACAAAAAATAAGAAAAGAAGATAATAACGAGATCATTTTCGGGTTAAAAATGGGTCGTGTGTTAACCCGATGCCGAAGGATTTGATAAACAGATCATATAGTGATGCAAAGTGAATACCAAAACGCCAAAATAAGCATATAATACAAACCTACCTTTGATGACTACTGAAAAATGACAATGACTTATTGTGGATATCCACTTGGACTACAAGTTATATAGTTTAATTATAACCATCCATCTCTATTATGAGAGGAATTAATCAATAATTAACTATACAAAGTAACAAAATTTTGATGATATCTATACTAATTAATTTCATTCCAAATTAGACTAACATTTAGACATGGGGTATTTAAATAATATGCTTTTCAAAATGACAATGTTCATAGAAATATTAGTGGATATAATTTAAATATATATTACATTTGAAATCTATCACTACCATCTAAGGTGACAAATCATGCATCAATGATGGTTAGAGAGGAGAAAAAAAGGGCATTGATATGTAAGTGTTGAATCTCGGAATATTTGCGGTGGTAGAGTGATTTAGGGTTTAGCGTCAAAATTTTGTACGAAGAATCAGGACACATACATACAAGTGAGAGGGGTACAAGAGTCATAAGAGACACCAATATTTTTACATGAAAAATCCTGAAAAAGAGAAAAATCATGGGGTCTGGCCGAGTTAAAATGATTATACTAGTGTTTAGTGTTGATTACAAATGAGACCCTTCGTTGGGAGGAAGGTCTTGGCTTGATGTAGAAAATAGATATCATATAGAGCTCATTACATAGTGGGAGTTGAAAGAATATAGTGATATGAGAGTTGTTCTTAAGAGAGTGTTGATATGTTCATTTGGTCAGTAAGACCATAGTCGGGTGATGGTGGTCGAAGAGATCGTAATTGGCGGGCGACGGAGGTCGGAAGTGTAACATTCTAAACCCTTATAAGGGCCTCACGATTTTGTACTAGTTGTGTAACTTCCCAGGAGGTCATTCATCATGAGATTTTTTTGGGATGAATACACTTAACTGCGGAGTTTCTTGATGAAATTTTGACCATTACACTGAAATGCACCTTGATGCTTAAAAGTTCAGCTTCTTTTTACTGATTGACTGTCTATCTAAATAGATTTGTTGTGTACCAACTTTCATCTTAACACTTGAACGGAAATCCTTATGTACTATCAAAATCCATTACCATAGTTTTCAAATATAATCTCTATAACAATTTATCACGATCAAACACCCAAATATGCATACAATAATGATATGTCTCATTTGACATCACCTACATTTCTTATAAATGATTAGATGATGTCTTAGCAGTAGCTCCTTTGAGGAAGGCCATCATTACTAACATAAAGTTGGATCATCCTTTACCAACTTTCTTATGATGATATCTTGCCATCACTGAAAGATAATATGATTTTCAAAAATACACAGTTAATATAATAAATCTAACAAAGAAGTTTGGAGCAAACTATGGCCAATGCATGGAACAATTATTTTGTATAGACACCGAACGTCGTCCAGAGACCTATTAGAATGTGTCACGTCACCCCCTGCTCGGTACCAAACTCAGTACTGCTCGGTACGGAGGCATGGTATCGTTGATGTGACGCGTTCTGGTTTGGTCTCCAAACAGTGAAATGCGTTCGGCGTCCGCACTTAATAATCTCTCTGTTGCGTGCGAGAATATACTCGGCGGTAGAGTTTGTAAATTCGCGTCCTAGCGTTGCACGAGTATTTCGCACACAAACAGAAAGAGAAAGTGAACGCTAAGATTTTTACGTGGAAAACCCAAAAGAGGGAAAAAACCACGGGGCCTCGCACAGTTGCAAAGTTTCACTAGTGTTTTTATAGATTACAAATGGCGAATTCGTCCCACAAGTTGGGATAATCCAAATATAATTTGTTTCTTCCAAGAAGTTTACAAAATTCTGCGAATTCCTGACGTTTCCTAAAAATCCGGCAAAGTTCCGGCGTCTTCAGGCGGCAGGAAGAGCTCCGGCGGTGGTCGAGGAGGTGAGGAATCTCCTTTTCCCCTTTCTCCTTCTCCTTCTCTTCTTCTTCTCTCTCTTCACTTGAGTCCCCTTGGTGTAGAATGAGGGCTCTATTTATAGTTTTTTTGGAGTGGCATAGCCCGTAAATAGGCGTGAGATCATGCACCATTCGTTGGACATTTAAAGGCCTTAATGATGTCGTAATTTGATGATCTTGGGCTCGTTGGATTCGTCTCGTCGAGCCGTTCGATTCGAGTATAAGCTTGTCAAAATCGGAGACCGTTTGGTAAATTTCCCCTGCTATTTGCGAGCGGGAAATTTCCCCTGCTCGAATTAGCGCCCCTCCTCGCGCACAGGAGTTACGGGATTTCTTCTCCTCCCCCACGACTCTCTGGCGGTTGAGGCTTCCGCTATTTGTGAGCGGTAAATTTCCCCTGCTCGAATTAGCGCCCCTCCTCATGCGCAGGAGTTATGGGATTTCTTCTCCTCCCCCACGGCTCTCTAGCGGCTGAGGCTTCCGCTATTTGCGAGCGGGAAATTTCTCCTGCTCGAATTAGCGCCCCTCCTCGCGCGCAGGAGTTACGGAATTTCTTCTCCTCCCACACGGCTCTCTGGCGGCTGAGGCTTCCGCTATTTTTGAGTTGGAAACTTTCTCTGCTCGAATTAGCGCCCCTCCTCGCGCGTAGGAGTTACGGGATTTCTCTTTCTTCCCCCACGGCTTTCTGGCGGTTGAGGCTACCGCTATTTGCGAGCGGGAAATTTCCCCTGCTCGAATTCGCCCCTCCTCGCGCGCAGGAGTTACGGGATTTCAATGCCATTTGGGCGAAAGTTTGCTGGCGATGAACGATCGAGTTGAAGCCCATTAGCAGTCAACGATCGAGTGTGGAGCCAAAGGAGAGAGTTCAAGGGTGCGTTGCAAGTAGCGTTCGAGCGAGAAGCTGACGATGAGTAGTAGTCCGCCGACGAGGAGAAGTCCGACGACAAGGAGAAGTCCGACATCGGGTAGAAGTACGGCCTTGGTCAGAAGACCGATGAAAGTTCGTTGACGGGCAGAAGTCCGACGATGAGTAGACGTCTGCTGATGAGCAGAAATCCAAGGACAAGGAGAAGTCCGACGTCGGGTGGGAGTACGATCTTGGGCAGAAGACCGACGAAGATTCATTGATGAGCAGAAGTTCGACGACGAGTAGAAGTCTGCTGACGAGCAGAAGTCCGACGATGAGTAGGAGTCTTCTAACGAGCAGGAGTCTGACGACAGGGAGAAGTCCGACGTCTGGTAGAAGTTCAACGTCGGGTAGAAGACCGATGAAGATTCGTCGACGAGCAGAATTCCGACGATGAGTAAACGTCTGATAACGAGCAGAAATCCGAGGACAAGGAGAAGTTCGACGTCGGGTAGAAATTAGATGTCGGGTAGAAGTCCTATCCGAGGTTGTATATCAGAACATTTGTTCGATGACATTAACCTGTGTGGAAGAGGTCAAGAGAATCCACCAAGGATGTAAGACCTATCCGAGGTTGTATGTCGGAGCTCCTGCTTGACACACTTAACCGTGTGTGGATGAGGTCATGAGACATCGCCAGGATTTAAGACCTAATCCGATGGCTTGGTATGTCGAGCCTACTCTCGACGAACGTTAACCCTGTGTGGAAGAGGTCAGGAGAATCCACAAGGATGTTTAAGACCTATCTGAGGTTGAAGTCAGACATTTGGTTCGATGACATTAAACCTGTGTGGAAGACGTCGAGAGAACTCCACCAAGGATAGTAAAGACTATCCGAGTTGTAATGTCGTGAGCCCTGGCTCAACGATTGTTAACCTGTGTGGGAGGTCAGGAGAATCCGCAAAAGGATTGATCATCCGGTGATTGAGCTACAATAACGATTATGTATTTGCTCGAACAAGGAATATTCAAGTTTACAGCTTTACGAATTTATCAATACAATTATACTCGAAAGAAGATAGGAAATAAAGTCTTACTGTTATTAAACCAAAGCATAGCTCCCTAAGATAGCTTAAGGGGGGAGAAGCTCACAAACACACAAACAACACGTTCAAAAATTAAAGACAACCATACTAAAGTCATATAATTCAAAGACATACGATACTTAAAACAGAGCACTACTGTGCTCTTACAAGTAATTAAAAACTTGGTAAGGTGTTTGAATAGGCGCCCCAGCAATGTTCAAATTTCCCCCACTATTTGGCGATTGTTTTACCAACTGCCTTTGTTGTTAATTCTGCCCCCACAGTGCGGACCAACTTTTAATCTCAGGCTTATGTATCTTGATGATTGTCAGAAGATATTATTGTCGGATCAGTCTTCCAACTTCTTCCTTGAGCTGCCAACTATGCTTCAGTAAGTGTGGCCAGGCTACGGTGAGTGACAATAAATTGCCTTGGTTTTCGACATGGACTTCAAAGGGGTTGGGCCATTCCGTTCCCTAATCCATCGAGTCGCACGGTCCGATGGTCATATAATACATTTGCTTGGGTGTATTAAGGGTGTTTACTCCTTTCTTTGGCGAGGTTCTCGTCGAAAGTGCACGGAGGACCTATGAGGTAGAATTATTTCTTCCCATGCTTTCTGGCTGTGAGAAAGACTGTCCATTCGCAATGCATCCTTGCGCTATTCCGCTGATGTGCTCAAATTGTTCATGTGAGCATTTATAGCTTCATCCGCAGAGATTGTGCCTCCACGCAGGATCAAGATCAGCAATGTATGAAATGGACGGCGTTTGCATAACGGGCCGAATAGAGGGGGTCAGTATGAAAGACTCCCAGAAAGACCCCTAAAGTAATTCAGTGGTCTACTTCCTGGAATATGTCGTGCTTCAGTGAAAAATCCGTTGAAAATACCTCTCTTCAACGTTCTCCCTATTTTGGCGAATCCCGGAGATGTGGGAAGAATCAGCTTAGCAATTCTTCGATTGGCCACAAATGTGTTTGACGAATATTTTGGCAATTTGACAATAGAGGGGATCGTACCAGGTGGAAGCGAGTCAGAACATGTTCGGGCCTGTCCTTTAAGGGTGCGGAAAAGACCTAGTAGAGGAGCGCATCTTGATGCTCGTTGATATTATGCAGATAGTTCATAGTAGTCAACAGCTCATACGGGTCGGCTTCGTCCCGTCGTAGGATTCAACGTTTGACCACTTTGATCCGACCGGAAAGGGGTGCTGAAGAATGGCTTCAGTTAAGGTGATCATTCATGAAATTCTCGTGCGGAGAGATGCTCATCATATTTCACTCGGGGAACTCTTCCTGTAGCCAATTTTCGTAGTTCGTGGACGTAGGACATTCTGGGGAGTTCCGGCATTGTGGTTGGGGAGAGCCTGTCTGGGAGATCCGAAAAAATGCGAGATGTGTTGAAACTTGCTGTAATCGCAAGTTCATCTCCCTGTTCGTGATTGAGGAAGTCTCCTAGAGTGGAGGAACGTGAATTTCTCTTGACGATGCTCGATGAACATCTTCAAATCCTGGTGGATCCCGAGGGCGAAGGACCTCCTCCAACGTCGGCCTGTCGATCATTCTCGTAGGGTTGAAGGATCTCGTTCTGAGATCTCTCCATCTTCCGGATTCTTTCCTCTAAAGGAAGGTCCCGAGATCCCTCTCGGCAGCATTTCTGCCCCCGCAGGATGGAAAATGCTGACCAATTGATCGTCTATGGTATACTAGACGGATTTCTGGACTGAATGAGAGTCTGGGAGCGAGAAGCCCAAAACTAACGACTGTTTAGCCGCCTATTCACCATCGAGCAAGTACTCGAAGTGTGGGATTGGTTCCCACAACGGCGTCAAACGTTTGCGTGCGGGTATACGTGGCGGTAGAGTTTGTAAATTCGCGTCTAGCGTTGCAACGAGTATTCCGCAACAAACAGAAAGGACAAAGTGAAACCCAAGGTTTTTACGTTAGAAACCCAAAAGAGGAAAACCACGGGGGCTCGCCTAAGTGGTCAAGTCCACTAGTCGTTTTTTGTAGATTACAAATGGCAGATTCGTCCACAAGTTGGGATATCCAAATACAATTTGTTTCTTCCAAGAAGTTATTACAAATTATGCGCTTCCTGGCATTTCTGAAAATCCGCGCAGAGTTCCGGGCGTCTTCCAGGCGGCAGGAAGAGCTCCGGCGGTTGGTACGGAAGAGGTGAGGATCTTCCGTTTTCCCCTTTTCTCACTTCTCCTTCTCCTTCTCCTTCTCTTCTTCTTCTCTCGTCTTCACTTGAGTCCCCTTGGTGTAGAATGGGGCTCTATTTATAGTTTTTTTGGAGTGGCATGCCCATAAAATAGGCGTGGATCAAGGGTGAATTGGGAAGGTTTTGAATGGACGGCCGATATCGAATCCTTTGGTCCATGCACAGTTTCGGTGGACATTTGAAGGCCTATTGATGTCGAGATTTTGGGATCATTATTTTTTGTGGCACGATGTTGGATCTTCTCGCGAGCCGTTTGATCGAGTATACAGCTCGTCAAAAATCCGGAACCGTTTATGGTAACTCAAATTGCGGTTTGAACCTGTGCCAAAAGCGCTATGAACCCTTGGATTCGACTCATTTGGGCTCGTATTGGGTTTTGATCTCTTGGAGTCGTTGGGTTCGTATTTCCGAGAACGCTCAGTTTGACTGTAGCTCACTGAAATCGAGTTCAATGCTCGCCGAAATTAATTTTTTAAGTTTTTACTAGCTTTGCCTCGAGATTCGTTGCCCGATCAAAGATAATTTTTGCGATGTCGTATCACTCCCAATGCTGATATCTATATAGTTTTTTCTTAATACATTTTTTTTGATACTATATCATACAAAAGAAACATTTTCAAATTTTATTTAATCTAACCTAAGAAATTTATAATTACATTATAACTAATTAAAAAATTGCATAAAAATGATATAAATATTTTCAGAAATTTAAAATTGTAAAAAGTATTTTTAAATTATAGAACTAAAAATAATGTTCAAAATATTAAATTATCTAAAACAAGTATATGAAAAATTAATTAAAAATATATAAAACAACTAGATAAATTTTTAACAAAAATTAACATTAACACATTAATTTAATAAAATAGTGCAAATTAATATATAATTTAAATAAAATTAATATTAAAAACAACATTAAAAAAATAAAATAAGTAATTGACTTATAGATAAATAAAATGAACATTAA
>NW_021320079.1:2358620-2383697 GCF_001605985.2 Dendrobium catenatum
ATTTTAACGCACATATACTAGAATCAGAGGCTCGACGAGAGCGAATCAACGAAGCCTCAAGATCCCGAAATTCCGACATCATTAGGCCTTAAATGTCCAACGAACGGTGCATGACCAAAGATTCGATATCGGCTCCATTTCAAAACACTTCCCAATTTCACCCTTAGTGATCATCACGCCTATTTACTGAGCTATGGCCACTCCATTAAAAAACTAAAATAGAGCCCCATTCTACACAGGGGGGTCAAGTGAAGAGAGAGAAGAAGAAAGAAGGAGAAGAGAGGGAGGAGAAAGGAATGGAAGTCCTCTTCCGACCAACGCTCGGGAGCTCTTCTGCCGCTACCCGACACATGGGGATTCTGCCGTGATATTCGGCGGAGTAACCTAGGAATTCGTTTCCCATATTTGCCAACAGAGTATCCTTCTGCGTTTGAAACTCCGCTCCAAGTGAAGCCGGAGTTCTCCTCTGCCACCAACAGACGTCGGACTTCTACCCAACGTCGAACTTCTCACTCTTCGCCAAGTTTCTACCCGACGCCGGACTTCTACCGTTATCAAACTTCGCTCTGGACGTCTACGCAAAGATGGATTTCTTCTCCATGATATGATGACTCTCTACACTGACTCTGTCCTTCTGATCTTCGTCGTCAGACTACTAGTCTTTCCGACCCCGTCGCCCGCTGACTACGGTCCTCCTGACTTATGTCGCCCGCCAAAATACATTCTTTCGAACCCCGTCGCCCGCGAACTACGTCCTCCTGGCTATATGTCGCCGCCGACCTACAGTCTTTCAGACCTCTGTCGCGCGACTACGCCGTCCCGCTGACTTACGTCGCCGCTGACTTACAGTCATCCGACCTCTCGCAGCCGACTATGGTCCTCCTGACTTACTGTCGCCCACCTGACTACAAGCCTCCCCGATTCTCCGTCGCCAGCCGACTACGGTCCTCCTGACTTACGTCGTCCCAACCACTACAAGCCTTCCGACCTCCGTCGCTCGCCGACTACGGTCCTCCCGACCAAACAAACATGTCAATAGTGAATTCTTTGTATTCATATCATGTAATGTACTCTATAAATGATGTACATCAAGCTAAGGCCTTCTCCCAAGGAGGGCCTCATTTATAATCGACTGCAATACTAGTGGATCATTCAAACTGGGCTTAGGCCCGTGCGTTTTTTGTCCCCTTTTTAGGGTTTTCCACTTAAAAATTCTTGGTGTCTCTCATAATATGCTAGGACCTCTCTCTTATCTGATTGCGTGCCGATTTGTACAACGCAGGACGATAAACTTTATATTCTCATACTGCCGCGAATACTCTCTGGACGCAACAATCTTATATAACAATTTATTGACGATCAAACATCCAAATAGCCATACAATAATGCATATGTCTCATTTGACATCACTACATTTCATTGTCTTATAAATGATTAGATATTGTCGTAGCAGTAAGCTCCTTTGAGAAGGCCATCATTACTAACTTAATAAAGTTGGATCATCCCTTACCAACTTTCTTCATGATGATATCTTGCCATCACTGAAATTAGATAAATACAGTTTACATAAATCGTAACAAGAAGTTTGAGCAAACTATGGCCAATGCATGGAGTACAATTATTGTTGCTGATAGCACCGAACGTCGTTCAGAGACTATTAGAATATGTATCATGTTCACCCCTGCTCGGTACCCAACTCGGTACTGTTCTAGGTACCGAGACTCCCGTATCGTCTGTACGTGATGCATTCTATTTGGCCTCCGGAACGGTGAACTGCTGTTTTGACATCTGCACAGAATTAATCTTCCAATGCATGATATTCATTATATCTCTTAATAAAAACAAACAAATAAATAAATTAAAATAAAATAATATATAAAATATATATATAATAGATATATAATATATATGGATATTATATACAAAAGAAAATTTTTCAAAATTTAATTATAAACCTAGAATCTTAATTACATGTATAACTACTTAAAAAATTAGCATAAAAATGTTATAAAACATTTTTCAGAAATTTAAAATTTAGTTAAAAATATTATTTTTAAATTATAGAACTAAAATAAATGTTATACAAAATATTAAATTATTTAAAAGATGTAATGAAAGTTAAAAAATTAAAAATATATAAAGTAACTATATAAAATTTTTAACAAAAAATTAACATTAACAAATTAATTTAATAAAATAGTGCAAATTAATATTAATAATTTAAATAAAATCAATATTAAAAACAACATTAAAAAATTACATTAGTAAACTGACCTTAATAAATAAATAAAAATTAACATTAACAAAATACTTTCATCAAAATTATATAAAAAATATTTATTCTAAATAAAAAAAACATTAATAAAAAATTTTCCTAACTAATATTCAAAATAAAATTTACTAAACTTTTTAATGTTAAAAACATATTATGTGTTTTCTATAGAAAAAAAAAATTCTTCTTTAGAAAACGCACAAAAACAACAACAACAATATCAAGCTTTTGTCCTACTACGTGGGGTCGGTTATATGAATATTTTTCGCAATTGTGTCGTGTTAGAAATCGCAGTGCAATATATAAAATATCGTGTTTAATAAAATTGGTGAGGAATCTTTTTTTTTTTTGTTTTTTAACTATTTAAATTTTTCTTAATTATATATTTTATTTGCCTAATTTATGTTGTATGAAGTTTTGTTCTTAAAATTTGACCTTTTATAAATATATAATCTTAAGGAGAATCTTAAGTCACCACTTTTCCTCCTTTCTTAACAATGTCTTTACTTAAGTTTTATTTGGGACGATTTTGTTACTGCTTCTTAAAGCAGCTTTCTAGTACAATAAATAAAAATTTTATAAGCTTACGAAGATTAAAATTTAGAAGCAAATGAAATAACTAGTCAATATAATAAAACTATTGAGTTTTAAATTGACTAACAATATTCACAATTAGAAAATTCCTATAAATCTTTCAGCTTTTATGAATAATTCTTCGAGGAAAAGGATTTTTTTTTTAATGGTACTCTATATCCCTACCATAATTTTTTTTCTAAATAAAATTAAATTAAGTGTTGCAGAGATTAGAATGGAGAAAAAGGATTCATGTAGCCGACCCCACGTAGTGGGATAAAGGCTTGATGTTGTTGTTGTTGTTGTTGTAGAGATTAGAATGCTCAGATAGATGAGTGACTTTACACTTAGAGCCAAAATGCAAAACAAATATAAATGTGAAAATATTTCAATAGCTCCAGTGCCAGATAAGATTAGAGGAAGTCGCCTTAGATAGTTTGGTCATAAAAAATGTCAACCATCCAATGACCCGATTAAGAGAATAGATGTATTACATTTGATCTATGCTAATTAAAGTTGATCAGAAAGTAAAAGAGAAATATTTTTTATTGGATTTAAATGATATTTTTATTCATAATAGGATATAATACAAAAAAAAATGATTCATATAGTTGATCATAAGGGTATTTTCAATCTAAAAATTCATTTTCCGCTCCAAAATACAGTAACACTCATAACACTAAAAAAAATATTATCAGTAATTTTTTTTCAATAGAAAAATGGCATTTGTGAATAGTGCGACGCCAATATTATCGCCGCACTGTTCACGTTACGAGAATGGCTTTGATTTTTCTCTTTCAAGTGTAGTTATCGGACAACAAATGCTAGTTTAACGTTCGGTTGAAGATGATCTAAGTTATGGGATTATCCAAATGATGACATGGCGGAATCTTAACCATTGAAATAAAATACGACAAGAATTAATTATTATTACACCTACTTATACGGTAATATTTTGAAGTACACAATTAACATTGTAATAATGGAGGACTCCATTTTCGTGCTGCAGAGAGAATTTTAGAAGGGGGCTGGAATCTTAGGGAAGTACAATGTGGGCCTTTGATTTTACATTGAGATATGTGCAATTTTATGTTACACGCCTCTTATGGTTTTAATAGTTAGTTCTAAAAGTGTACAAGTGGGCTTACTAGCTATTATTAGCAGCCTATAGTTTATAGGATTTAAATAATGTGAAGGAGAAGCAACAAGAAAAAGCAGCAGAGGTTAAAACTCGTTTTCCTGAAAAGGCCCCTTCTTTTTATCATTATTACATCTCTGTTACATTTCTGCCCCTCTGCTTCCTCTCTCTCTCTCTTCAATCAAAGAGACAAAAGCTAGGGTTTCCACTTTCCACTTCTTCACGATTAGCTTCCTCAGTCGTTCGAGCCTCCTTCTCGTAGCCTAATCACGACTCGGGTTAGGCTTGGGTAGGAGTTGGGTTGAATCTTACGGTTCCGAGGAATGCGCCTCCCGCCGGCGATGACTCGCCGCCGGGATATATCCACTAAAGATCTCACCTTTTTTCTCTTCACCCTTCTACTTCTCCTGTCTTTTGCTCTCGGCGGTGAGCGCGACGCGCTGCTACGCTTCAAGAGCTCCGTCTCGGACCCTGCAGGTCTGCTTGCTGCATGGTCCACTGAGAGTTTGGACCACTGTTCTTGGCCATGGCTCTCTTGCGACTCGCGCTCGCGGGTTGTTGAGGTCAACATCTCCGCCGCCGCTGCCACTTCATGTCCGCTTTCCACCCCGACTGTCCGGAGCTGCCCCGATCCGACACGGCGGCTAACTGGGCGCCTTTCCGCATCCATGGGCGAGCTTTCGCAGCTTAAAGTCCTTTACTTGCCATTCCATGGCTTCTCCGGTGAGATCCCTAATGAGATTTGGCTGCTGGAGAATCTTGAGGTGCTTAATCTAGAATCGAATCTCTTCTCCGGCTATCTACCTCAGCAATTTCCTCGTGGTTTGCGTGTGCTGAACTTGGGGTTCAACCGAATCGTAGGTGAGATTCCACAGTCCCTCTCGAACTGTCTTGATTTGGAAACCCTAGACCTCTCTGGCAACAATCTCAACGGTACTGTTCCTGGATTTGTTGGCAATTTGCGTTCTTTGCGTGGTCTTTACCTGTCCTTCAACTATCTTAGCGGTTCCATCCCTGAAGATATTGGACTCGGTTGCTTGAGTCTTGAGCACCTGGACTTATCAGGGAATCTTCTACTTGGTAGCATTCCTCGTAGTCTTGGAAACTGTAGCAAGCTTCAATCTTTACTTCTGTTCTCCAACTTGCTTGATGATGTTATACCTCCAGTTCTAGGCTTGCTTACCAAGCTTCAGGTTTTGGATGTTTCAAGGAACAGCCTGAGTGGCCCTGTACCTTCTGAGCTGGGAAATTGTACAGCATTATCTGTAATTGTGCTATCAAATCCTTTCCACCCTGTTCGAATGAAGGAGGGTGGTGAGAGTGATGTCGACATTGATGACTTCAATTGTTTCCAAGGTGGAATTCCTGATAGTGTAACGAGATTGCCGTATCTTAAAGTTCTTTGGGCTCCAAGGGTGATACTGGAAGGTGAGATTCCTAGCAATTGGGGTACTTGCCAGAACTTGGAGATGGTTAACTTTGGGGATAATCTGTTCACAGGGAGGATTCCGGAAGTTTTCGGCCAGTGTGAAAATCTCAAGTTTCTTAATATAAGCTCAAACAAGTTGTCAGGTTGGATCAGCAATGCTCTTCCTGTGCCTTGTATGGATGTATTTGATGTCAGTGGAAATGAGCTATCAGGTCCAGTTCCAGCATTTATCAACAATACATGCCATTTGTCTAGATCCGCTTCTGATAACCAGGTGTCTGCTTATGCTTCTTTTTTCTCCAAGAGAGCTCGTGCCGGGTTATCCTCGCCTTATTTGAAAACTGGTGGTGAGCAACTGGTATATCACAATTTTGCTGGAAACAACTTTACTGGTAATTTCCCAACTTTACCTGTAGCAGTTAATACATCTGGCAACCAGATTATCTATGCTTTCTTTGTGGAGAGGAATCAGTTCGGCGGACCTTTGACGAATAGTCTATTCGAGAAATGCAATGCATTGGAAGGGCTTGTTGCCAACTTCAGCAATAACTTAATCCATGGTGAAATTCCAGAGAAAATTGGTGCCTTGTGTGAGTCTCTAGTTGTTCTTGATGCATCTGATAATCAACTAACTGGAACAATTCCCCCAAGTCTCGGGCTTTCCCAAAATCTTACAGCAATTGACTTGAGTAGAAATAGACTTCAAGGCCAGATACCTGTAAATCTTGGGAATTTGAAAATTCTGAAGTATCTCTCAGTGGCTGGTAACAACCTTAGTGGCCAAATACCTTCAGGATTTGATCAGTTAATTTCACTTGAGATGGTAGATCTTTCTTTCAATTCTCTTATGGGTGTAATCCCCAGTGGTCTCGTGAAACTGAAGAATCTTAAGGTCCTTCTCCTTGATAGCAATAAACTTTCTGGCAAGATTCCCAATGTTTCATCAGTTCCTACGTTTAATGTTTCATTCAACAATCTCTCCGGACCTTTACCTTTTAACTCCAGCAAATTGAGGTGTGAAAGTGTCTATGGGAATCCTCTACTCCCACCATGTCCTATAGTATCTCTTTCTGAGCCACCATCTAACCAGCAGGGATACATTGCAGATTCACAAGTTTATTCTGATACACCTCCTGGAAGTCCACCTTCTAAGAGCAGTAATGGTGGGTTCAGTTCTATCGAGATTGCATCCATCACATCGGCTTCAGCCATAGTTTCAGTTCTACTGGCCTTGATTGTCCTCTATGTATACACTACAAAATGTGCCCCCAGATCCTTACGACAGTCTCCAGGACAAAGGGAAGTAACTGTTTTCACTGATATTGGTGTTCCAATTACATATGAAACTGTTGTGCGAGCCACTGGAGGATTTAATGCAAGCAATTGTATTGGAAGTGGTGGCTTCGGAGCAACTTACAAGGCTGAAATTTCACCTGGTGTTTTGGTGGCTATTAAGAGACTCTCTATTGGAAGGTTGCAGGGTGTTCAACAGTTTCATGCAGAGATAAAAACTCTTGGAAGATGGAGGCACCCAAATCTAGTGACTTTGATAGGTTACCATCTCTCCGACGCCGAGATGTTTCTCATATACAATTATTTACCAGGAGGTAACTTGGAGAGGTTTATTCAAGAGAGATCCAAAAGGCCTGTGGTATGGAGAATGCTTCATAAAATTGCTCTAGATGTTGCTCGTGCTCTCACTTACTTGCACGACAATTGCGTTCCTCGAATTCTCCATCGAGATGTTAAGCCAAGCAACATTCTGCTGGATAAAGATTATAATGCCTATCTATCTGACTTTGGATTAGCCAGGCTTCTTGGGAATTCAGAAACCCATGCAACTACTGGTGTGGCTGGAACTTTTGGCTATGTTGCTCCTGAATATGCCATGACTTGTCGTGTTTCTGATAAAGCTGATGTATACAGCTATGGTGTGGTTCTTTTGGAGTTGCTTTCAGACAAAAAGGCTTTGGATCCATCATTTTCTCCATATGGAAATGGTTTCAACATTGTTGCTTGGGCATGTTTGCTACTTCGACAAGGCCGGGCTCGCGAGTTTTTTACTGAGGGATTGTGGGAAGTTGGCCCCCATGATGACTTAGTTGAAACTTTGCATTTAGCTGTAACATGTACTGTTGAATCACTTTCAATTAGACCCACCATGAAGCAAGTTGTCCAGCGGCTAAAGCAAGTCCAACCACCAACTTGATAGAACCACATTACTGAAGGTATTTAACATCTTCACTTTAGAAAGGTAAGAATTAAGTTGTAAAATGTGTTAATTTGTCCAATTTTCTGATACCTCTCAGAAACAAATCTGAGTTGTAGTTACTTTGTATTATATTTCAATTTCTCCACTTGCCTCTTGGAGCAGGTTACTGATGTATCCTTGTCAGAGTTAAAAAAAATGTTGAGATTTGTAATACCAGCTCACATTTTAAATGAGATGTGTACCTAAATTTCTTTCCTTTTTTGTATGTGGATTCCAACTAATTTTCCTATCAATGGACAGTAATGGATTGATATGTGGTGGAAATAAGTTTTGTGAAGGAGTTTTTTGTAAGGGCTTTTTTGCTAGATCTAAAGAACTTGTCTTCCATGGAGAGACATCCGAGGACTGCCCCCCTCAAAAAAGCCCCAGACATGTGAGGACAGTTGGAGGTACGAGCTGTTGTCTCGCTTACTGGCTTATTTAATTTTTTATGAATTCTGCGATTGCTGATGTTTCAGTGATTATTCAATTTTTTTTTTCTTAAATTATTCAAGATTATGCCAGAGATTCTTCAAACAATTTTCATAATGAGAATTACAGCAAGGTGAGGAAGCTTTTTTTTTTTTTCTTCAAAATAATCAGTTTTTTTCTGTTAATTCTTGAATTTTGATTCTTTCTACTCGAGATTATTAAATGGCAATTTAATAGCTAAAGATGTTATTTAAGCTTTGTTTGAGACGGCTTTTTTACGGCTTTAAGAAGCAAGAAGAAAGCTGTCCCAAATGAAACATTAATCAAACATTGAATTAAACTTGGTTGTAGTAAAATAGTTTGTCTGCGATTTTTACACTTAGAAATAGAATGTTTTTCTTAAAGACCTGCAATGTTTTTTGTAAGTGTTGCAGAGATGACGATGCTCAAGTGGATGTGTTGTTTTTATTGTTGGAGTACCTCTTAGTGATAGATATGATTAGAGAGTCGCTTTAGATGATTTGGTCACATAAAATGTTGGTCTTCGGATGATTCTAACGAGAGTAGATGTATTAGATCCGGCCTATGTTAAGAAAGGTAGAGGTAGATCCAAAAAGGCTTGGTTAGAAAATATTAAAATGACTTCTTTAATTAGGTTTAAATGAGAATTTGATTCATAATAGGACACAATGGAGAAAAAAGATTCATGTATTCGACCCCATATAGTAGGATAAAGAGTTGTTGTTATTGTAGGGTTAACACCTTAGGTAGAATTCAATATAAATGATAGAAAGCAAGGATTCATAAATCCAGGTCATGACTCCAAATAATTGGGATAATACTAATGAGGATGGTGTCTTAATTTATTTGCTTTTATGCTTTATTTGGTTTCTTGCACATGAAAAATAGCTTTTAGAAAGTGATTACTTTGTTTGGCCTTATTTTTTTGTCTAAATTTAAAACCCTCACTTTTGAGGGATTTGAATGTGCTTATAGAGTTGAAAATTCATGTTGTTAATAAACTAAATGAGCCCTTAAGAGTGTTGTATTGATCTTTACAAGCTTAAGTTTGAACTTTTTTTTTTGTGTATGGATATTGTATACTAACAACAACCTATATCAAACTTACCGTGATAGGATTCCGATTTCCACACAGCCAAAAAATAGAAATAACGAAGAAAAAACGCAGCAGAAATCAGCGAGAAATAATGAGATTATAAGCTAATTTTATTGATATCAGCTAATAAATCAAGATACAAGATAATATATTATTTAAGAGGTAGATTGACTCTCCACAAACCTTAGGCAGCGTTAGGAACAACTCCAAAGGAAATTACTGCAAAATACGAAACCACATAATGAAAATAAAGCAAATTAATTAATCCTAAATAAACCTTCCTAATTTCCTCTTAAATTTGAATTCAAATTAGTCATTTTTACCTAAATAAACTTTCCTAGTTCCCTCTCAAATCTGAATTCAAATCAGCTCTCCTTCTCTAAATAAATCTTCCTAATTTTCTCCCAAAATTTAACTCAAATCCGCACTATTTTCTTAAATAAACTTTCCTAATTTCCTTCCAATTTTAATTTTCTATGGTAAGTAATTAAAAGTATAACTAATCCCTTTTGTGCCCCCGTCTCTCTTTGCTCACCGCCCACATTAGTAGGGCCCACAGGGCTTTTTCGCCCTCCAGCTAGAATGGTACCCTTTGCTGGGGCCGGATTGATTGGCTGGACCGGCTCAGATCATACTACTTGAAGAATAAATTTTTGTTAAGAAAAGCATTTCAATCTGTGCTAAGTTACCATACTACATGTTGATTTTGCAGTTTTCAAAAAAGGTATGAAGAATAAATTTTTGTTAAGAAAAGCATTTCAATCTGTGCTAAGTTACCATACTACATGTTGATTTTGCAGTTTTCAAAAAAGCTTGAAAACATGTTTGTTATCTTTATATTGAATGGCTGAATTGAAGCCAGAGTTCTAGTTATTGGTAAAGAGAGGCTTGAACAAGATGGGTAAGTGAAGTTTAAGGCTTCGTTTGAGGCAGTTTTTTTGCTGCTTTCTAAAATAATTTTTTAGTGCAACATTTTTTAATTACAAAAATTTTTTGAGTTAGAAATTTTTGCACTAGAAAGTCGTTTTAAAAAAATAGTAAGAAAGTTTTCCCAAATGAAGCCTAAGTTTCCTGATTGTGGGTAATTTGCATCTAGATTTGTGATTTTGGAGTTAAACTCATGGTTCAACTAGCAGCTGTTGGGAGTCATTATGTTGAGATAAATGCCACCTTGAAATGGATCTTTTTAATATATATATATTTTTAAAATAATTATTCTCCATATTTTGATCATATTTAAGTCACTATGGATTTGTTTTGCTTTAATATTATTTTATCTGATTTTTTGGGACTGTTTGGGATCACATTTACTTTTGTTTATTATATTCTTTATTTTGTTTTTTTTTTATCTTATGTTCTAATATGAAACAATAATATATTTAGTTTTCTCATACTGTTTATTATTTTTAGAAAACAAAAAACAAAATATAAAAATCATCTCTACTTCCCCTGAAATCGCCTCATCCTGAGGTGCTTAGGATGAGAATTTTTTAAAAAAATATATATAAAAAATGTCTAAAACTAATTTTGAGTATTTTTTAAACAATTTATTTATTTTTTAGAATATAAAATAAAAATTAATTAAACAGTCTTTTTTTAAATATTTTTTAATAAAATAAAAACAAAACAAATTTTGATCTCAAGTAGAGCTTTAGTTGTTCTTCTCTTAAATGTCAAGCTAATTTTCCTCTATTAAAGTAGCATAAAGTCAAGTAGTCATTATGAGCAATGAGCATGAGCCAAACAATAATTTAACATAGATTTGATTTGCTTCCAATACCTCTCTCTCCAGTGCATTCAAGTCGCCCTTCATTAAAGCTTGTTTATGGTCATAAGAAGCCTGGAATATCTAATAAATTTTTCATGAGACTCAAGAACACGAGAAATTATTCTATGCGGACGTCGAATCCAACTCGATATCCGGAGATCAACCAGAACGAGCCAAGTCAACAATATCGAGCGCAGTACCAAGCGGTACCGAGTCGCGGTACCAACATGGCTTATTTTTTAATTGGTCTCCATACAGCGTTCGGCGTCCGCACAGAATAATTCCTCCGCGAACACCCACTAGGAATTTCTGTTTCTCCACAAGTAATTAATTTACATTTCTTTCTGTTCATTTCAAGCTCATCTGATAGAGATATTTAACAGCTGGCTTTCAATCTCTGTCAGGTTTGAAGGAACTTACTGCTTCTATGACTTTGATATCTCACTGAGTGCAGTAGCAATGCTTCTTAAAGGTGAAAATCACTGAGCAAGGTTCCCCTTTCTACGTGCATAGGCTTTTAATCACTGACCCCTCAAAAGTATAATTGCACTTCTGTGGTTTGGCCTTCCCAGTTTTGATCAGTAAGCTATAATACTCTTTCGGATTTGCTTGCCAGTTGTATTCAGCAAGTCATAATACTCTTTTACATCTGCTTGCTCTGTTGTATTCAGTAGGGTTTCTATTGTTGATGTCAACTTCTCTATTAGCCTTAATGGGGCTCTTCGTGCCTATTTAAATTTATTGTCGAGCTAAGGCAGGGGTGCTCATTATCCCCTATCGATGATTTATTTAATCAACTTATTGGATATTCTGTGCTTTCCAAGATTGATCTGTTGTTTGAATATTATCAGGTGAAGGTGAGAGAGTCTGACGTGATGAAGACAACTTTTAATATGAGATAGGGACATTATGAGTTTTTAGTCATGTCATTTGGGGTGAACAATGCCCCAACAATTCTTATGAATATAATGAATAGAGTATTCAGAGATTTTATGAATTAGTTTGTGATTATTTTCATAGAAGATATTTTGGTATATTCTATTGAGGAATATCATGTTAGACATTTAAGGATTATTTTGGAAACTTTTAGACAACATGAGCTATATGCAAAATCCTCCAAATATGAATTCTGATTGAGTATTTCTTTTTTGGGATACGTGATGAGTTGTGCTGGTATTTCTTTTAATCTCCAGAAAGTTCATGCCGTCACTGATTGGTTGGAGTTTACTACTATATGTGAGGTATGCAATTTCTTAAGTATGATTGAAATTATAGAAAGTTTGTGAAGAGTTTTTCTCAAATTTTTGCACCTTTGACGAGATTGACTAAAAAGTCAATAGCTTTTGTATGCACACTGGAGTGTGAGGCTAGTTTTTAGAGATTGAAGAATTATTTGATTTCTACTCCTATTTTGACTCTTCCTTCTGATACAGAAAGCTTTCAGTTATTCAGTGATGTTTCACTGAGAGATTTTAGGTGTGTTTTGATGCAACACTGTAGAGTGATAGCTTATGCCTTCGGGCAATTGAAGCCAAATGAGAGGAATTATCTGACATATGATCTAAAATTTGCTACTATAATTTTTGCTTTGAATTTCTAAAGATATTATTTGTATGGAGTTAGATGTGAGATCTTTATTGATTATCAGAGTCTTAAATATATATTCACTCAGAAGGATCTGAACTTAAGACAAAGGAGCTGACTTGATTTGATCAAAGACTATGATCTGATTATTTTGTATCGACCTGACAAGCTATTGTAGTAGCTGGCGTTCTAAGCAAGAAATCTCCTGGATAATCATGTATTCATCTTACTTTTGATGAGTATTTGATATGTTATATTGAGATATTATAATTGAAGGTGATTTCTTCTACCAATTGAGATTATGGTATATTAGCTCATATGATTATTCAGCCTTCTTTGTAAAAAAAAAAATAGAAATCTAAAAAGTCAGATACAATGTATTCAAAGTTGATTTATCTGATTATATCTAATAAGAAATATGAACTATAAGTATCTGATTTTGCTATTATCTTCTGCAATGATAGATTATGGGTTCCTATTTATGGAGATCTAAAACGAGAGATTTTACATGAAGCTCACCTTTCCGACTACACTATTCACCCATTTAACTGTTCGGTATTTGATCGGAGTTGATAGATATTTTTTTGTTGATTTTTGTACAGTCATAGCTAATTTATTTTTCAATTTTGTAACTTTTATTTATAATAATGTGTTTTAGTTTATATATTTTGATGAAATGAAAGAAATTTTATAGATAAACTTATTTTTACTACTTGGATGTTTTAGTAACTACGTAGTATGTTATTTATTTAAATTTTATATTGAAAGAGAATTTGAAATATTTCAAAACTAGATCTTGGGATTTATGTCATTGTTCAGCACAATAGGACCTATCGTGTTTGGGTTGGGTTGTGATAGTAAATTTCTGTATCATGAGGATATTAATCTCAAAAAGCTACTCCTGGTGTCTTGGAAGAATAGCTGCAGACTCAAGGATCTAGGGGGTCTCAGCTTGCCATCTTTACAAACCCTTTATCATGCTGATTTCTCGTCATTTGGAGAATTTTTTCTACAAATTCTTTACATGTTGGTTGGTGCTTGTGTAAATATGTTTCACCTTGGAAGGAGTCATCTATTTCTGCTTCTAGCTTTTTGAAGAAAGTCTCTTTGGTGGCAAGCAAAATCAAATGTAACATGACCTTTAAAATCTCTGCTCGTCTTCGTTTTCTTTCCTCTAAGATCTGTGATTCCAACCAACTGCTTTATCATATCATATTCCTCAAGGTGCATTTGTATCTGCTTTTATTAATGGTTATAGATGGCTCCGTCCACCATCTCTTCATGATGACCTCATAATCATGATTCACAACATTGTTGTTGGTGATGATTTTGGCATCTATTGGAATGACAATCCTCATCCTAACTTTAAACTTTCTTTCCTTCAAATTTTTTACCATGAATAGGTCCCTTGTTCCTTGGCATTTCATGATATGGTATAATTTTTTTTTTAGAGATACGTTGTTTTTTTACTTTGTTATGATTGGAGGTTTTAAAACTACATATGTTTTAATTAGGAGGAATATTCATCTAAATCCTCTTTAATGATTTTGCTTGTAGTCTAATGAATCCTCTACCAATCTTTTCTTTGAATGCCGACACTCTTATGGCATCATTAGCCACTTGATTCCTTGGGCTTCAACCTTTCTCTTTAGACCTTCCCTGCTCCAATTGTTGTCTTTTATTTCTGTTACGGAGAATATTGGGAATCATGTTAAAAATTTATATTTTCTTGCTACTTTCTGCTCTTTGTACTACATTTGGAGAGAAAGTAACGCTAGAAGATTTGAGAATGAAATTGATAGTGCCACAACGACTTGTTTCAAAATTAGAAAGGCCCTTCATCTTAAAGGCTGTTTCCTTGAAAAGTTATGGGAAATTTGCTAGCTTATCCCCTAACTTGGTCTTTTATGTTGGTTTACACCTTATGCTAGGTGTCTTGGATGGAGTTTGGGGTTTCTTTTCTATTGTCATTTCTTGTTATTGCTCGTTGGTTGTTTTTGTCTGCTGGGGACTTTTTAGTGGACTTTGAAGTATCTATTTTCTGGCTTTGTGGTTATTTAGTGGGTCTGCTTCTTCTTTTGGGGTGGCTTTGATGGACATTTTGGCTTTATTTGCTTTGGCTGTCTTGTGCTTCTGTTTGTTGGGTGTTTTTCTGGCTGATGAGGATTTTTCGGTGGATTATGATGAATCCTTTACATGTGTTTTCGTTTTCCCTTGGAAGGTCCTGGCTGACAACCATGGGACTTTTGGCAGCTTCTCTCAAGTATTTTGAAATCCTTTATTGGTTATTTAGCTTTAGTGGATGAGTGGCTTTACCCTTAGAGATAGGATACGAAATGAGCATATACGTGAAAATGTTGGAGTAACTCCAGTAGAAGATAAGATTAGGGAAAGTCGTCTTAGATGGTTTGGTCACATAAAACGGCGGCCTTGCGATGACCCAGTTAGGAGAGTAGAGGTATTAGATTTGACTTATGTTAAGAAAGGTAGGGGTAGACTTAAAAAGACTTGGTTATAAAATATTAGGAATGACCTTTCTTTATTAGATTTAAACGAGAATTTAACTTTTAATAGGACACAATGGAGAAAAAGGATTCATGTTGCCAACCCCACGTAGTGGGATAAAGGCTTGATGTTGTTGTTGTAGTAATTCTGAGTCCACTCTTTTTTGTGTTTTTTTTTTCTATTTTCATACAGTGCAATGCTATGTTTTTGATGCAGCTCTTCATATTTTCTCTCATTGGTTGTTGAGTTATAACTTTGCCCTTAAGTTTTGCTGTAATTCTTTCTTCACAGTGGAAAAAAAAAATACACAAAAAAGAGTGCAAAGGGTGCCATACATTAAGAAAAGAAAATATTTGCTTCCTGTTTCAATTTGCAAAATTGTTATCCAATGGGCTCTGCTACTATCTAGTGTGAAAGTCCCATGAAGCTTTCTGTTCAATCTCCAGTTAAATAGTTGAAAAATCTTTGAAAAATGTTGAGCTCTCATTCGAAAGGGAGATTGTTTAAGGCTTCGTTTGGGACGGCTTTCTTACCGTTTCATAAACAATTTTCTAGTTAAAAAATTAAAATGTTATATTAAAAAGCTGTTTTAAGAAACAAAAAGAAAGTCGTCTCTAACGAAGCCTAAGTATTTGAGAATTACAATTTATTC
The DNA here is from genome assembly GCF_001605985.2 of Dendrobium catenatum. Taxonomy (NCBI): domain Eukaryota; kingdom Viridiplantae; phylum Streptophyta; class Magnoliopsida; order Asparagales; family Orchidaceae; genus Dendrobium; species Dendrobium catenatum. The sequence goes on from NW_021320079.1 coordinate 2,374,342, forward strand.
TCATATCAAATATTTATAAAATATATTAAAGTAAGATTCAAGTTGGTGCTACCATTTGCATATAATATTTTTTCTGTTCTTTTTATATATAAATGGTGTCTCTCTGTGTGCTCTTTCAATAATCTTTAGCACAACCTTCAGTGGCAACTTATTCTATGATAAATATATCAAGTATTGATACCATTGTTCTATTCTTCAGTAATTAAAGCAGTAGCTGCCATGCTGATATCCTTAGTCATCTACTCTGCTGTCTATATGATCACAGTTCAGTATCTGGATTGAGATCTGTTCAAAATTGTTCAAAATGAATTAGATTTGTCTATAGAGATATTGATTCAAGGTAAATATGATTCATTAAGGTTTTTGTTTGGGACTGCTTTCTTATTGCTTCTTAAAACAGCTTAGTATAAAAATTTAAATTTTTATATTAAAACTTTATTTTAAGAAACATCAAAAAAGCTGTGCTCAAACGAAGCCTAAATTTGGTTCAAGTTTAATCCTCATTAGATTATGCTTCAATTTAGATGAAGTTTAGTTCTGTTTGGGGAGATAGGAGTAAACACTACATTGATGAAATAAACAAGAAATTAAAAGTAAAAAAAAGTAAATGACAACATGATTTAATCGAAAAATTCCAAAATAGGGAAAAATTGAGTCACACCATACCAAGAAATTCACTATGAAAATTAAAAAAATAAATATTGATCTCTCCTCTCACTCTCTTCGTGCTTCTCTTCTCACATACATCGTTCTCAATGTTTAACTAGCTTAGAAAATACAAGAGAAAATAAGTTATAACCCCCAAGGGACGCAACCCTTGAGAAAAACGAGAAAAATAACCGTTCAATCCGTCTCGCAACACTGCGGCGCCCAATCTGCTTGACAATGCTACATCCCTCAAACACTTAGCATTGTGGCGCTCAATCTCTGTTTTGACTTGTTGCGGCGTCATATCTCGACCGCTGGATGTTTTGTTCCATGTCGTTCAGCGCTAGGGCGCTTGGGTACGTAGTGCCGGGGCATCATACAAAAAAAATCAAGTTCAAAGTACCCAAACCCAAGTAGGGGGTAAATTCCCCCACACCATCCAATGTACACGACAAACTTTGAGGTCTGAGACAACAAAACAACCAGATTGATCAACACAATCAGATTCCACACATAACAAGTTCCTAGCTTCTAGTTCAATTCAATTCTGAGTTGATACCAGTTACCCTTGAAAATAAAATATTAAAATTTGAAGACATTTATACTTATATAAACTCTAATTTTGGCATAAATAATATACCTATAACATTAACTTAGAAAAAAACATATGTCAAGATGTCCTGATCAAAAATTGGTCATGACAACTTCAAAATTTGTTGATTTGCTTTAAGATTGACATATTTATTCATATTACACTCATCTCAATGCAGATTTAATAGCTTTTAAATTCGCCCCATGATAATTCTTTCCTTGCTCTACCATGCAGCTCCCAAAACTCCCCGAGACAATAATCCTCTAGCTCATGATTTTCTTGCCATCATCTTAGATCATCTTGGGTCTCAAATACTCCTGGCAACAACTGTAGTTCAAATTGATTTACAATGAACTAGTCTACCAGATAAAATAACAGTAGTTCAAATTGATTCACGAAGAAAAAATCCAACAGATCAAGCAGCGCAATTCGGCAAAAAAAAAAAAACGATGCAGATTTCAGAAGAAGAAAAAACTTACAAAAGGATTCTATTCTCTCTGCATAATTTAGCTCAAAGTTAAAATCTTTCAGCGTTTCTGCTGATCAAAAACATAAAGAAAGAAAGCTTCTAACCAGCTGAAGGGATTAGATTAATCTGATAGCCTTCGTCACAACAAGGAACCAGAGCTGGGATTCACAACGATATGCCGAAGAGGATGAGCTACATCACCACCACCGGCATGCTTAACAAATTCTGCCGGCGAGAGGAAGTTCCCATGGCATACACAGACTATACTCACCTCCCCTTTCCCATAACTATAAAGGAAACCATCTATCCTTCTACCATTAGGACCGTTGCCTCTCGTCGACACCGATGGCATCTCCTCCACCATGTTCTTGCCGATATCACTAATCCCACGGTTAAGAGATCTTTCTTCGTCCTTCTTTCTCAAGACATTTTCTTTGAGCGCAGCTTCATTACAACGAAAGGTGCCATTGATGGATTTTGGTGCTGGTGTTGCCATTGTCGGGGCCTTTGAAGGGTTGTTGACATCAGAAGCACAGATGATTCCAGGGAATTCAAAGCCTGTAGAAGGAAATAAGCAGAAGCTCATTTCATGATTGTAGCTTTATGTATAAATTCAGATCTCATCATCTCTACATACCTTGCTCTTGCTGGCTTTCAAATTCCGATCCACCAGAAGAACTACTCCCCTGCGACGCCACCCCAAATCTTCTCGACGACGATTGAACTCCATTCTCTTCTACTTCAAACCTTCTCATCTTCCGCACAGACCCCCCTTCAAAATCATCATCAAATCTCTTTAAGTTCCTTTTGTCCTCCCTTTTCCTCATCGCCTCCATCCTCTTAATACTTTGCACCTCCTTCCTCCTTCGAATCTCCTCCTCTGCATCGCTCGGCATCGAGCAAGTCCTGACCAGCGGCACAACGGTCGGAAAATCACTTCGAAGTATAGCAGGAATAGAAGAAGATCTCATGAGCCGATTATTCTCTGCATCCTGTGAACTAAAGCAGCCGCCGAGCGAAAGCCCAAGCTCAATCTCGTCGGAGTCCCCGCCGGTTACTTCTTCCGTCGAGAATCCGCCGGAGAATCGCCGCAGAAGATCCCTCGCCCCTGCCTCCATCGGATCCATGCTAAAGAGAGGATTTTGACTACATCAGGGTAGAAAGAACGGATTTTGATGAGAGGATAGACGAAGGGGGCATCTGCAGTTGAAAAAACCAGACGCGGTAAATAATCAAACGTCAAAAGTCGCCGGCGGAGAGGAACGGAGTTGGAAAACAAGCGTTTTTTTAGAATGGAATGAGGTGCGTGAACTCTTCTTCAGTGGCAGGGGAAGGTAATAAAAATCAGAGCATGACCTCAAGGGAAATAAATCACGTGTCGGGTGGATGGCTCTTCCGAGGACACGTGGAAGAAGGAGACGGAAAGCTCGCATCGCGAAGCAAGCGGCGACACCATTTTGGGTGGCGAGATACCGGCGCCGATGGCGGTCAAATGCTGGACACGTGTCGAAACAAGAGATCCGTTCCGAATTCCGATACGGCGTTACGTGCCGGAAGTCGTTATGGTCCGATCGCCGGCGTACTAAACAGTCGTTCAACGTGTCTACTGCGCGACACGTGTCAGCAATCGGATAGGCGGCCCGAAGAAAGGATAATTATTTGTTATTTACACAAATATTGGGTTGTGACAAACTATTTATATTAATAGCTAAAATAAATTTATATTTAAAATTAGATCAGTTCACATCAATATTTGTCATCCCTATAATCACAGCCATAAAATTTTTATTTAAATTTAATAAAAAATATCATTTTTAATACTTACAAAAGTTTTATTCATATATAGTGCATTGATATGATTTTTTTTTATATAAAACTTTCAGAAGTTTTATTTTATATGATTTAACTATGGAGTTGTTTGTTTTGTTAATAAATATAATAAGTTTGAAATATTATATAGTATTTGAATGAATGTAAAATAATAGATATCGCTATTTTTTTATTCAATTTAAAAATAAAATGAATTTAGTATAAAGACATAAGTGATCTTTAGCTACGAAGGTGGTGGCCTGCAATAATGATGAGGTTGCATGCCACGATGTCTGAGGCGCGTAATAATGATCGCAACGAGTGATTGATAATAGAGAAGACACGTGACGGGCTGCATGGGGTGAAGCTTCAGGGATGCGGGTTATCTTGAATTTTTGAAAATAAGATGAATTTTAAATACATTGAAAATAAATTAAATTTTGAATTTCGAATGCCTCACAAAATTATTTTATATACAATTTTCATCCAACAAAAAGAAAATTAAAAATCTTAAATTCATTTTTCAACCAATAATGCGGTCACTAAAAGTGATTCATGTAAGTACTCAATAAAAATAAAATGTATCAAATTAAAGAAATTTTTTTTATTTACATATATTAATAATAATATGCATAATATGTTGAATAACACATTTTTCTTTTATTTTACCAAAATAAATATTACAAATTTCACTCTTAATTAAAAAAAAATACTCTTGTGAATAAAAAAGTTACCCTCTTTCATCCATAATGTAAATAAGATAATTCTTTTTCTAAAATTTATACAATATACTCTTGTAAGGGATCAATTTGTAAAATAAAATTAATTTTAGAAAATAGATTACATTCCCTTTTTCTAATTAAAAATAAATAAAGAAATTTTAGGCCCTCCTTTTTTAATGAGGCAGACAGACCAACTTGTTGCGGGCCCCACAGACACTCCCACTTGCTGGGTCTTTTTACAATGGATGATAAATCGCCACGTGTCAACAATGTCACGTGCCTTTGCGGCCCGCAACACAAAATCGCGGCGCCAACTTGATAGAAGATTTACACGTGTTGCTCGCCGACAGGACCGGCCTAGGAAGACAAGGGCCCACAAATAACGTCATCGCATCCCATACATCATATATCTAAATAAAGTGGATGACAGCCACGTGTCAAAGGAGACGAAATCCGTTATGGTCCCCACATTCTTCATCAATTATACTAAAAATTATATTTTTTGAGACATTTGGTTTAAGGGTAAACAACCCGGATACGATATAAAAAAAATTTAGTTCGAATTAACTCATTTGAAAAACAGGTCAAAATCGGGTTGACCCAACAGCCCACGGGTCGAACCGTTTAACTTGGATCCCGCAAGACCTAATCGAGTTTTGATAGGTGTGAGCTCTTGTAGGCTGCGGCCCTGCCTAGCAGTGCTGGCGCTCTTGCCTCTCGAGTCTCATGCTGGAGCTCCGTCGGCTCGGTAAATTGGTCAAGCCTGCCTCACTCTGACTCTGTTGTCCGCCGACTCCGCTGATCAGCGTGAATCCTTGGTTAAACCCCGCCTAAATCCGACTCCACTGGCAAGCCCTATGCATGATGATGTGACTCAGCATTCAACAATTGCACTCGTGTGTTTGCAGGTCTGGTCGGATTAACCCGGCAACTCCTGTCGATCAGGTCCGAGTTAGAAATTCTGACCCTTTAACTATAAGGGTCGGGTTCAGGTCAACCCATCAGGTTCGACCCGAACCCGACACGTTGACTCGAAATGACACATCTAATTTGGGTCACTTAAATCAAATTCATACACATTACAAGTCTTAATTGAAAATCAAAGCCCCCAAACAATAAACTAAAGTGAGCTACTTTTATAGAAAAAATGGGAGTTTATATGCCCAATAATTTTTCGTCTTCAAATTAAAAGACTCGTAGAATTTGAATAAACATATTAGGATATTAAAGTTGACCTATTTTTTGTGCTTTATTCTATGGCAATTTTTGTTCAAAAGTAATTTAATAGATGTATAATCTTCAATGTTATATTTTCGTCTGTGGCGCTAATCAGATCGTGATTAGCAATGAAGTTAGTGATAATATAAATTTGCCAAAGTTTTAAGGAATGAGATTAGATATGTTTTAATGTCATTCTAACATTAATTGAAACATGTTTGGCATGTGATTGAGCATTGTTCAAAGCTATTTTGTATTTTAAAATCTTGGGTCTATTGTTTAGATTGACGGTGAAATAGATGGGGGCATTATTTTTAGAATTCAAGTTGATTGGTTGAAGTGGAAGAATGCATCGAGCTTGTTTTGTCATACTATAGAATATATATTGGAAGAATTACATCAGTATTTAATTTTAACAGTTTAACTGGAGCTTATCAATGAATAGTGAGAAGAAACAATATTACAATTTTATTTTGTCCGGAGCCTTATATCATAAGATTTTTACTCTTTCCTAAAAATATGTAAAATCGTGTAATGAGCAAAAAGCCTTGTAAGAAACTAAAATGTTACAACTTAAATCAATGCATGATAAATGAGAACAATATGGTTTAAATCCTTGGAGCGGGTTAGTGTTTCAGGAAGATCAGATTGGCAGGTTTGGATGGTTTTGAAATGGAGTTGAAAGAAGTCAAATTGTCATCCGTAAGAGACAGCTTCGCATCTGTGTTGATTCTATCAAACCTAGGTACTTTCTCTTATAGAAAACATAGCAGCTACAAATTCCATGTTTCTGGCTTGAAACTATCAACGCGCCATGACACAAATGTTTGAACCAATAATTCTCTTCTTCATCATCAATCGAACCTTCCTTCGAATTGGTACACGCTTGAGAACCTTTTTCATTTACAATTCCTCCTTTTCGTTCTACTTAGGTGGAGCAATCCGAACTCTCGACAGAATAGAAAAGAGGGCCGCAGGCGTGTAGACACCTCAACGAACTCATGTGGACACTCCTCAGCCCGAGGACAATCTCTGAAATACACATGAATGAAGACCAGTTTTTCTTTTCTTTGCTGATTCCTCTCAATGAAATTTGCCATGTTGCACTAAGTTACTTACGGATGTATGCATGCAGTCCGGGAACACTTTGGGGTGAACACCCATCCGAACAAGTAGGGTCAATAGTTTAGCATTTAGGCCGTAACATTTAGCAAAAAACAAATCTTTCACCCAACAAGTGCTCTCCGAACCAAGCTAGATAGTCTCCTATCACTAGGCTCACCAACCAACCTGGACTTTGATTCTTCTTATTCTTACCGGATATCAAAATCATAAGGATTGTTTCCAGCCATGAGTTCCCATATGACATAAGCGCTCTTGGGTGGAGTGGGCCATCATTCGCCAGGTCTTTGAGTGCCCGTCGTACCACGTGGTTGGTGCACTAGGCTGATCGAGACTCGACTTTGAGGATCTGGCACCTGCGCCCGGCCCGGTCTGCCAGTGAATTTTGGCTCTACGTCCGGTCGTGCGTGGTATGTTCGCGATTCGTACAAATGGAACGCATCGCGTACGTGAACCTTCCTTTATTGGGTCCGTCCATCAAAGATTTGAGAAGGGATCTCGTATTTGATGGTCGGCGTGGCAATAGGCTTCGCTTCGTAGACTGGTTCCCCAGCCGTTGCAAAGACTTCGCGAGAACGGTCAGGGGCTAGCGGGGATGCGATTCGCCAAGCTGGGGCAAACAAAGCCGTCCTACCGGATTAGGAATGCGAAGCTAGCGCCTTCCTTCGAAAGGAGACCCGGGAAAGAGCTATGCTATTGACCGACCCTTTCGTAGTTACTTCGAATCAAGAGGCCTCTCATTTTTCATGAGGCGGGCCAAATAGAGAATGAAATGCTGAAATAGGGGAAGGGGGGATGGTCGCGCCTTTTCTTTTTTTTCAGGGCTGCTCGCCCTACTTCACTGAAGTCAAAATTTCGGCCAGTAGCGCCCTTAGAATATAAGCCCTGTGAAGCGCCAGTAGTTGTAGCTGTGGGTAGGGCTTTCGTTCAACTCGCTCCGGGTTCCGATCTATATGACCTCCGGGCGGTACAAAGTACACCTCTTCCGTAGAGGCAGGTAGTAACCTAACCTTTCAGAGTCGGGGGAGCCGAGCCCTCAACTCTATCAATGGAAAGATCTCCGTGCGTGGCGTGAGTTGGAATCCTAGAAAAGATCGATTGAGACTCCCTCCCCGGTCCCACGAAGATCTCTACGTACTTGTCCAGTCTAGGACAACTGAGATCTTCCGGTCTGCGTGCGTGGGAGCAGCTGAAACAAAAAAGAGTCTGGTCCGCTCTGAATTCAGGCCCGGCCCGCCCGTCTGCTGCTAGGTCCGGGGTCCGGGAAGGGCGCCAGGCGAGGTGCGTAGCAAAGAAATGCCCCGCAGCTCTGCTGCGGCCGGCCTCCGGACTATGCAAAAGAATCGAGGCCGGGGGGGTGTCGTCCGCCCCCCCCTTTTTGGTGATTGACCGAACAAATAGGCTAGTCCGTCCCCCTTAATGAATCGAATGGTCCTTCGACCTTCGTTTGATTCCGACGGCCGGCATAGATTCTATCTCATGAGACCGCCCACTATTACTACGAAAAAAGCCCTGCTTCGCTAGACGGAGAGTAAGCTACTTCTATTAGCGCCGGACCGTCGAGTCGAATTGATCGTGTCATGTGCAACGTCCATCAATGATGGTTCATTAATGTCCATTGATTTAGACTCCTTCCCCTTTCCCCTATACGAAAAAGATCGAGAGGGGCCCGAACCAAACCAAGAACGGAAACTGATTCGACTCACTCTCGTATGGCTCACCCTCGAGCCCTGGGCGGGGCGGCCGGGTCTTTCGCTTTTGCCGGATCTATAGAGATATTACGAGTCCTCCGTACCAGATTCCCTCTAGCGGCCATCTGGTTCACCGGTACTACCAAAAAGTCTCATGCTTACGTAACTGTGACTTATATAGAAGTCTGATCTCGGACCACGAAGACCCCGGTCGTGCTTCTGGTTTCCATTCCCATCATCATCTTGAAGGAAACTCCTCGTGCTCTGCCATAAGAACTTGGAGTCCGTATCATGGTGAAGGTAAGGTCACGCTGTGATTCTTGCTCAAAAAACTGACCGAACGTGGAATCCATCAATGAAGTCAGGTTGCAAGCACAACAGAACCTATATATATATATATTTATTAATGAAGATTTGAGGAGGAAGCGATGACCAACAATTAAAAGATAAGAATAGTGAAAACAAAATGACTTCATCGCCAAATAGGCTCTTCCCTAAACAAATCCATTGAAAAATGGAGTGGGCCAAGGAAGATAATTACCTTCATTTTAGGCTCGGAGAGGTTAATTGGCCCACTTAAGTAAGGCCCAATCACACTTCTTGCATGAATTTGCTTTGGGAGGCTGAAGCTTTACTGCCGTTTCTATATTCCAATTATATTATGAAAATATTTTTCTAAGAGTTATTTTGTTCGCTAGAAAAAAAGATTTTAAAAAAGAATAAATTGCTTTCGCACATTTTGAATACTTTTGAAAATAATTGTAAGGTTTAAAATCTCTTTAATTTTAAGTATATATATTTACAAAAATAATGAAATATGGTAAGCTTATCATTATAAAGAATACATATTTTCTAACTAAAAAACAGCCACAAAGCCCTTAAAAAAGGCTCTATCTACCGCTGCGTGTAGCTTTATTGTTATCACGTGAAGACCCAATACCGAGTTATACCAAGCTATACCGAGCAATACCGAGTTATACAAAAGTTGTACCGAGTTTTTCCTAGGAAAAACTCGGTACAACTTTTGTATAACTCGGTATTGCTCGGTATAGCTTGGTATAACTCGGTATTGGGTCTTCACGTGA
>NW_021320079.1:2385577-2415837 GCF_001605985.2 Dendrobium catenatum
GCGGACAATCCAACCGTCCATGCCCAATCGAGGAGACTGAAAGATCGACGACCGAGATCACTTTGTTTATTTTCATTTAGCTTAATGTATTTTAATTTCAGTTTCGCAATTTCCCTTTTTACCCTCTTGTCTTAGGTAAGCCCAATGGGCAAATGTGTCTTTTAATTCTTTCGAGACCTATATATAGGATTCCCTTCTCATGTATTAGTATGATGGAATTAATAATAAAAAAATTGGTTTTTGCACTTGGGTTCTTTGGAAGAACGTAGTGAAAAATCCCTATGGCGAGGGGCTCGGAGTTTCCACCAGCCCAGGATGGGTCCGGGTCGTGCGTGAAAGTCCTTTGGAGAAGGGCAGCTTATCCGTCAGCCGCAGGATGTGTCCGGCTCGCGGATTATCTTTGATATTTTTGTTATTTGTTTTGTTCCTTTTATTGATCTTCGTCATTATCTTCATCTTCTCCTCCTCCCAATCGTTTGGTCACCGGATTCTTAGCCTCACCCGGAAAAACCCCTCTTTCCCCGTCAACACTACGACAAACCTGCACGAACCCCATTCGCCGGCCTCCACCTCTAAGCCCGATCCACCTCCTCTCCATCCCAGCGTTGTTCCTATTTAGATTGCAGGGTTGTAATGTGGCGTAGAATTGAAATTCAAAATTAAAATCATGAAGAATTTTGAGAAAAATATTTCCCTCTTTAATTTAATCTATTGTAGGAAAGTTCCATTTTTATCTAATTGATTTAATATCAATTGGACTTGAAATAATTTTCCCAAATCGCCTTACCTTAAAATTAGGCAGCATTAATTATTCTAATTATCTCCCCATGGTTCTATGTTGCCGCCGGCCCTTCTCCATATCCCATTCAATCTCCTTTAATTATTCCTACTCCTCCCAACATTCCTGGAAAGATTCCAAATCTCACCACCTCTCCTAGCGATTCTATTTTAAATTTGATTTCAAAGTCTATCTCACTTTTGGAAACAATTCAAGTCCCCTTAGCAGTTCTTGAAAATCTTCCCGTCACTCTTTCCTTGCTGCCAAATCCCAATTAATTGTTCCATTAGGATATTATTCTGAATTTGGACAAGTTGATTCTATTTCCAAATCACTAAATTAATTTTGGCTGAAAACCCCACCAGTCTCCACCTCTTCTTTCCCAGTTTTCAGCCAAGAATATTCAGTCGTTGCCCATGCAACCAGCCATCTTAAGCTTCATAACTGCTGTCCAGCAGTTTCGGCTGGATGTCCTTTTGCTGTAGCAACATCTGAGAGAGAGCCTTAAAGGAAAGTTTGGATCCCACTCACTCCTTCCTAACGATCAGCCAAATTTTTGTTTCTTTTTTTTTTTTCCCCTGAACTGAGTTGCTGTCTAGATTGAAGCTTGAGACCTGCCGTCCAGAAGCTTTAACACGTAGCAAATATGCATGCTCCATGTTGTATTATTGTGACGTGTCGAAAAACTGCTGCATATCTGAATTTTTCTTGCTGTAATCCACTTTTATTCCAAGCATGGAATATCCTTGCTGATCAATGCACTACAAATCAGAAATTTGCCTGTCCCAGGATTCACTAATGTGACTGTCCAAAAGGAATTCAGAGAATGAAATTGCGGTTTGTAACCAGATGCCAAGGACACACTGAATAGCCTAACCATTCTCTCTATAGCCCTCCAAAAAACAACACACAAACACAAAAAAAAACATAAAAAAAAAAAAAAAAAAGAGAAATAAATAATAAAAAATAAATTGAAGATAGAAAAAAAAAAAAAAAAAGAAATACAAATAACATATTATAACAAATAAAAACAAATACAAAAAATATAGCAAAATAGTTATACACACCTAACTACTAGAAATAGGGAAGATAAGAGCATAAATAAATCAACAAATATAAATACTTAAAACAATAACTATTAAAACAAGACAGTCATAGCGTTTTTTTTTTGTGTTGGTGACATAAAAATGTTAACATGGTGCTGCAGTGTAAACTTTATAGAGATTACATGTTAGTTAAGCATCCAGAATATGTTTACATTCAAAAGTTACTTTTTGGTTACAAAAACTGAGGTCCGGCACTGGTTCAGTAACTACATAAAACAATCTTCAGTAAGACCATCAGTACCAAAACTCAGCATAATAGGAGAAGCATTAGGAGTTCCATTCCCAATGGGTGCAATTAAAAAAAAATTCGAAAGAAGAACCAACAAAAAAGAGGGCAGCAATTTTGTTACGGAAGCGGTATGATTGTCTTGCTCTCTACTGAGTATTCTTGACAATAAAAAATTTGCATCAAATATTGTAATTTGCTATAATCTATTTCAAAGAATAATACCGATGGATGTTCAAAACTCACAATTTAGCTTGTGCCATACTCATTCAATGGTTACCCCTGATTTATAGCTGTTCATATCAAGATTCCCAAAAAGCTTTCATTATTCTAGGGTGTGCCCTCAATCCAGATCATGCATACTACAACAACAAACAACAACCATACATCAAGCCTTTTATCCCTACTGTGGGCGTCGAGCTAATGAACTTTTTTCTCTTTGTGTCCTATTAGAGTCAATCCCGGTTTTATATTATCTATTCTAAGAAAGGTCATTCCTATTTGGTTTCTACAAGTTCTTTTATGGTAACTGCCTCTACCTTTCTTTAACTAGATCAATCTATACTTTCACTCTCCTATACCCGGTCATTGGAAGGACGCCGTTTTAATGTGGACCAAGACCATCTAAGGCGAACTCTCTCTATTCGTGTATTCTTCACTGGAGCTACTCAACCTTTTCACTGATATGCTCATTTCGTATCTATCTTAAGGGTAAAGCCACTTCATTCACCGAGCATCCTCATCTCTGTCACACCTTAACAATTAAGGGTAATTATTGGGCTTCTCTTTTAATGCCAACATTCGAGCAGTCATAAAGCATTGCAGGCCTCATCCATCTTTTATAGACATTTATCCTTAGTTTGAGGGCTCACTTTTCTAGCACAACATATAAGCCCCATGCATTCCTCTACTTCAACATCCAACTTGAATTCTGCTGATAATATCTCCATCAATTTCACCATCCACTCTGAACAATAGATCCAAATATCTAAAACGTGTACTCATTATTAATGACTATTCGCAAAGTCACAATCCCCTCACCTATGTCTATTACTACTAAAATTACACTCCATATATTGTTTTAGATCTACTCAAGCGAAAAACTTTAGTCTCTAATGTTTACCTCCATAATTTAAGTTTACCTTCAACTCCCTCTAGTCTTATCAACAAGAAGAATATCATCAGCAAAAAAGACATACACCAAGGTAAATCCTCTTGCAAATGTCTAGAGAGAACATCCATGACTAAAGCAAAAAGAATATGGGCTTAAGCTGATCCTTGAGTAACCCAACCAAATAGGGAAATACTTGGTCAAACCACCTTGTGTTTGAACACAAGTAGTAGCTCCTGCATACATATCTCTAATGATTTGAATATAAGCATTATTAACTCCTTTCTTTTCAAGAACTCTCCATAGCACTTCTCTTGGAACTTTATCATATGCTTTTTCTAAATCAATAAAAATCATATATATATCCTCCTTATTTTCGCTATATTTCTCCATCAAACCTCTTAATAAATGTATGGCTTCCATAGTCGACCTACCCGGCATGAATCCAAATTGATTTTGAGAAACATTAGTATCACGCCGCAACCTATGCTCCATAACTCGCTCCCATAGTTTTAAAGTATGACACATTAACTTAATTCCTCTATAATTCGCACAATCTTGTGCACCACCTTTATTCTTAAAAATAGGAATAAACACACTCATTATCCACTCATCTGGCATCTTTTTAGTCTTCAAAATATTATTAAAAAGTTTAGTAAGCCAAGAAATTCCTTCATCTCCTAAGCATTTCCACACCTTTTGATGTGATACGTTCAAGAATTGCACATGAAATTCATTAAGAATCACAAAGTTTACCAATGTAAGATTAGAGTATCGTAGGTTAAGATTCAAGAAGTTTTCCGTTATCGAAATGTTATGATAAGCAGTTACAAACTAGTTGTTTAGACACAATTAATGAAGGATCTCAAAAGTATCGCAATAAAGCAAATGCGGAAAATAATAGAATCCCACGGCTAATGTCTAGAAAGTTCACAACGAGTTACATTGCTCACTCACACTCAAGTCGGGGTTAGCGGGAGAAGGCCTTTGGCAAACTCAACGATGCCACGAAGACGGTGGCAACACCAATGGCCTTGAACCACGGAGAGGTTGACGGTGACGAGGATGGCGTGAATGCTTGACTGTCAATGCTCCAATCGTAGCTTGAAAATCGTCGGTCGATGATGCTCACAAGAATCGAGACGACTCGCTCCAAATATTCTTCAACTGTGGCGTCGTCTTCAAATCCTACGTCAAAGCACGGAGATCGTAGGATATTAATGCTCCCGTCGGCGTTGAATACTAATCCCCACTCAAACTCTGGATCCGCCATTCAACATTGAAGTGAAGGTTGAAGGGCGTCGTCTTCTCCTCTTGATTCCAAGTGTTACGAGCAACCAACCTCACCCGAGGAGGGAAGGGGAGGGATCGGCCAAGGTGGGGAGAGAGGGGGCGGGTGCAATGAGGGAGAGGAGTTAGGTTACGTGAAGTGGCAAGAGGTTTACTCAAATCTGAAATTATTCTCAGATTTTAGTAAATTTGGAGGGAATTATTTGAGACTAATTTCAAATTTCAAATGTAATTAAGGGGATTAATGAGCAATTAATGGGGCTCATCAATAGGGATGGCCGGCGGCATGCTTGGAGGGGAGGAGGAGGTTTAAAATTTTAAAACTGAAAATTAATTTCAGTTTTAAGTAATTTAGGAGGGAAAAACCTTTGAATTCAAATTAGGATTTCAAAACGGTCAAAGTATTAAATAAGCAATTAATGGAAATCTCTTCATGGGGGGCCGGCGGCATGCATAGAGGGAGAGAGGGGGATTCAAGGGAGAAGGGTTTCCAATTTAAGATGATGACGTGGCAATTGGTCTCATAACTCCAAGTTAAATCAAATTGAAATTGAATTTCATGACGAAAGCTTTCCTAAATTGGAGTTCCAAATTAGGAAAGAATTCGGAATTTGAAATTTAAAATATTTCAAATTTGAAAATCGTGCAGGAAGGGGTTGGGGGATGAGGGGAGGTTGCCGGCAAGGAGGTCGGCCGGAGTTATGGTGGCGGTCGGCGGTGGGTTCCCAAGGGGCGGCGGCAATGGGGTGAGGAGGGATTTCTTGTAGTGGAGGTGAAGAAATTGGAAGAAAATTACGAACGCAATGATAGAAGAAATTAACCACGAGCCGTGGACTCTTCCAACGACTGGTGGGCCTTGCGATTTGCTCCCCTTGAGCTCTCTCTCTCTCTCTTCAAGCTCTCATGCAAGAAGTAGAAACAAACATAAAATTTTCATTCAATTTTCATTAGTTCCAATACAACTAGAATGACCTATATATAGGTCCCAACATAAAAGAAAAATACAAAGACTAAATTGCCCTTGGGGCTACAATCATGACTCAGCTCATACTAAGGGTAAAATAGGAAACTCCAAGAAATAAAAAAAAATGCATAAATATCTAGAAATATAAACTCTGAATCGTGGCCATCGATCTGCGCTGTCTCCGGCGATACGCATGCTTGAACCTCTGATCGATGTCCACATCACCTTTATTGGAATATCATCAGGTCCAACAGCTTTTTCATCCTTCATTTTCTTTAAAGCCTCTCCAACTTCGATTTTACTAATACACCGATAAAAACATACATCTTTATTTTCATTTAGGGTGTTAATTAAGGTCACTATAGTCAATCATATTTTCACAATTTTCATTAAAAAGTTTAGCAAAATATCTCATCCACCTTTGTTGAATATCATCTTCTAAGAAAAGTACTTTTTGATCTTCATTCTTAATACACTTCACTTGAACTAAATCCTTACTACTCCTATATCTTTGTTTGGCTAACTTATACATATATCGTTCTCCCTCCTTAGTATCTAAACTATTATATAAATCACTAAAAGATAAGGTCTTTGCATCGCATATTGTTTTCTTAGATTCATTACGAGCCTCTTTATATCTTTCCCAATTATCAGAACTTATAAAATTAAACCAATTTTTATAGCAAATCTTCTTATTTTCTTAATCTTTTCTTGCACTTTTGGATTCCACAACTAACTATTTTTACTATTATGAGCTTTTCCCTTTAATACTCCAAGCACATCTTTTGCAATATTCTTAATATCACTAGTCACTTTTTCCCACATAATTTTAGCATCCTCATGCACAGATAAAATCTTAAGATCTAAAATCTTACTCTCAAAAATATTTTTGTTAATATTCTTTAAATACCCTCATCTAATCCTAGAATATCATTTTATTTTATTTTTTATTATCTTCTCCTTTATCTTAAAGTCCAAAACTAATAATCGATGTTGGGTACATAAATTTTCACTCGGAATAACTATACAATCTTTGTAATCTAAACTATCTAATTTTCTTATAAGAAAATAGTCAATCTAGGTTGTACTATATCCATTTTTATAAGTGATGAGATGCATTCATTTTCTTAAATAAGGTATTAGCAATTGAAAAATCATAAGCTAAACAAAAATCTAATATGGTCTTGCCACCTTCATTTGTTGTTCCAAAGTCATAGCCACCATGAATGCTTTTAAAATCATCTACCTCTTTACCAACATGTCCATTTAAATCTCCTCCAATAAAAACTATTTCTTCTAGAGATATCTTTTGTAATAATTCTTCTAAGTCATTCCAAAATTTTAATTTAAAACTCATATCCAAACCTACTTGAGGAGCATAAGCACTTATAATATTAACAATCTTATCATCAATAATAATCTTTAAAACTATAATTCTATCTCCAATCCTATTAATTTTTATAACATTATCCTTCAAACTCTTAGCTATAATAACACATACACCATTTCTAGTACGACTCCTACCCGAATACCCAAGTTTAAATCCTAAACTATCAATTTTCTTAGCCTTCTCTCCAACCCATTTAGTTTCCTGAATGCACAAAATATTTATCTTCCTATGAATCATAATATCTATTAATGCCATTAATTTTTATGTAAGGGAACCTATATTCCAAGTTCATATCCTAATTTTAGTTTCATGGACTAGCTTCTTTGCCCACATCCGTCTTGATGTGGGAACTCTTGCCTATTTAACACTACACGCAGCGGTCACGCGGGAGGGAAGCCGGACCGCAGGCAGTGGGGCAGCCGGACCGGTCACGCGGGAACGGGATTCGCTGATTCGGGCAGGGAATGGGATTTGAAAATTTTTAAATTAAACGGGTTCGCGGGTTGACCCGGCGGGTGACCCGAACCCGACCCGTTTTTCAAACGGGTCAATTTTTGGAACCCGAACCCGACCCGTTTTGAAATCGGGTCGGGTCCAACCCGAATTTTCCGGGTCGGGTCCGGGTCGGGTTTTCGTGTCGTGTCAAATATTGACACCCCTGGCCCTTGCACACTTCTCACTGTATTCAGGCTATACAGCGCGTCGCTTTCAGGGGACGCCCTAGCATTAACATAATTTCTTAAAGGATTCATGTCATTATTATCGACATGTTTTACGCTGGTTGTCGACTACCTAATGCAACCCTCCACTTTTCTCATCCAGGACTTGGGATCTAGCAACAGTAGTGTTTGATCAGCTAAACTACAAAACTACAAAAAACTCTAACCCGCAAATTTAAAGAGCGCCCCCCCAAAAAAATTCTAGGACTATATGATAGAGAAATCTGACTACACTTGCCTCGTAATACCCGAAATTGATCAAATATGTCTACTATTTATTTTCTAGGAGAAATTTCCCGAAAGTTGTTTTGGACCACAAAAACTCATTTAATAGAAATAGAATTTAAAAAAACCCTAGAGCAAGCACTCACACAATTTTTTTAGCAATAAAGTTGCTCGACTGTTGCTCTTCCTAATGCCTTCCTCGTCTGCGACAATCATCATTCCCGTGGGATCAATATGGGGCAAAGTTTTCTTCTCTATCTCAGGCTAGCTATTCAAGGTTCCTAATGTTTCATTTTTTCTTATATAATTTTGAAAATATTTTTCGCACTCTAAACCCTAAACCATAATGATGTTAGGCATCGCATTACCTGCCCTGTTAGTATAAAAAAATAAAAAAACATTACCTACCCAGTTAGTATTTTTTAACGTGGATCTAACAATGCTTAAAGATGGTTCTAACAAGGCTCAATCAAGGTTCGAACATCATTCGAATAAGGTTCGATCAAAGATCAAATAAGATTTGAACATGGTAAGAAAAAGATTTGGAGTGGAATAAGGTTCGAACAATAAATAAGAATTTGATCTTTTTATTAGATTTAAATGAGAATTTGACTCTTAACATGACACAATGGAGTAGAAGGATTCATATAGTCGACCCCGTGTAGTGTGATAAAGGCTTGATATTATTATCATTGTTGTTGTTGTTGTTGTTGTTGTTGTTGTTGTTGTTGTTGTTGTTATTGGAACAAGGTTCAAAAAAGATTCGATTATTGTTTGAACAAGCTTTGAATATTATTCGATCATTATTTGAATATGATTCGAACTATATTATTTTGACCTCACTATCTCTTTTGGAACTAAATCATTCGAGTTGTTGTACTATGTATACTCTAATCATACTTCTAGAGAGACATTACACTACTCAAGTCATAAATAGTGATGGGGATGTAATGCAAAAAATTGTTAGGCAATTTAAGGCTAATAACATCATTGAGTTCAGCATTGGAGGCAATAACATAATGTTTAACATTGTTGAATTTTGCACTTTATCAGTAATTGACAAATGTGCAGCTAAATATCAATGCAAAAGTGGCCCTTTTGGTAACAAGTCTGACATCCACAGTAGACTAACTCACCATCATATCTTACTTGATGGGAATGGTTTGATTCCTAATGATCTTCAAAAGGTTGTAAATTCAATTTCCTTTGTGTAAGTTGTGCTAAAGGAATTTAATTCCAATGAGACTCTTAAAATTTGACTTTTTTAATGACACCATTGGATATTAAAGGCGCACCACTACAATTTTTTTAAAGTTATACAATATTGCATACAATTTCACTGGGATCATTATTGTCAACTTCATATTTATAGATGTTGTGTTATGGATGTTGTGTTATAAATGTAGTGTTATATCTCTTGCATTGCACTCATTGTATTACACTGAGTTATATTATGGTTATTTGTTATATCTCTTAAATAGTTAAAATGTGTTTTGTAGTGTCTGAATGTTTGCTCTCATGAATTGCACTCTATTATATCCATTTACCAAGTTGGAACCATATTCAGACAATGTTGAAACCATATTCAAACATTGCTCAAATCTTATTAAATCCATGTTTGAATAATATTCGAAACTTGTTTGAATCATGTTTGAATCTTATTCAATCCGTGTTTGAACCATATTTGAGCCATGTTTAATCCATGCTCAGACAAGCTTCAAACAAGAAACCAATCTTCATAGAATATGGTTCATACTTTGCTTAAACCTTATTCGAACCTAGTTCAAATAAATGTTGGTCACAATAGACTTTAAACAAGTACTCCATAGTCAAAAATGGGGTAACTTAGTCTGAAATGAACTTTCAAGTATATTTCTCAAAAAAAAAACTGTGGGCTCCGAAAATTTGGCCCCGGCTTCCACTCGCTTTTCTTTTTATTCAGCGAGGGAGTTTTAACGGAATAAGTTCCGGGGTAAATTTTGAAAGGCAGATGGGTTTGTAGATAAGACACTAAGGAGGTAGTCGACCCAACCTGACAGAAGGATCCTTGTCGGCAGCCATGGGTTGCTTCGTCCAAGGGGACCTTGTAGACCGGGGTTGGATGTTTGCTTAAGGGGACAAATTTGAATCCACCTTAGCTTACAGAGGGCTTTGTGCCCTATCATCATATCCTATTGATTCATATCTCAAGGATTTGATGCCAATAAGGAGCGTATTGGCGCTGGCCATAACCGATATATCGTGGTGCCACTTGGCGGCGAAATCACGCGGTTCAGAGGGCCCCGGGTCGTCATAACCGTTTATCCTGCGGTGCCATTTGGCGACAAAACCGCCGGTTAGAGGACACGTACCACGTCCTTACTGGCAGGAGATTGTTTGAGAATGGATCCTAGTGATATTTTCGACTAGGCATTTGGCTCTTTGTGAGTTAAAGTTATATTTGAATTTTTCCACCTCGGCAAACAGTTGCGAAGGGTGAATGGATTTTGCTTTAAGCGTTGATGGATAGATTTCAATTTTAAATATTTGAAATTTGGATTTTGTTGATTTTTGGATTTCGAGTGGACTTTTAAAATATTTATGAAATGGACCCCTCCGGTTGAGATCTGCATTCAACATAGCCATCATCGGGGTGTTCGGGATCATTTCACTTTGGTTGATTAAACCTTGTCGACTCGACCAAGCGGTTGATCGAGGATCGGGTTTCTTGTAGGCTTTGTGCCTTTTGTTCATGAATTTTCTTTATTGGAGGTCTTGAAGGCCGAATATGAATGTACGAAATAAATATTCCGGTCGACTTCGTGACCACATACTTATCCGATGGTTTGAACCTTGTCTACTCCTATTTACATGCTTAGGAGGATCGGGTTTCGTAGGCTTCATGCCTTTGTTTATGAATTCTTTTGATTGTAGGCCTTGAAGGCCTAATATGAATATATTGAAACAAATACATCGATCCCCACAACCGTGTACCTGTTTGATAGTTCGAACCCTGTCGACTCCTATTGATCCGTATAGAATGATCGGGTTCAAACCTAAATTTACTCGTCAACTCGCGCAGCATCCCTAGGCGTCACGTGTGTACCTAACACGCTCGCCGAGGCCCATGCGGGTATTGATTGTATACCCCTTTAGTGTACCTATGTGCATACAATTTATAGTGCATGTGCAGGGGTATTTTGAAACATTTTGTAAATGTCTTCTGCCCGCTTGCATGGATATTGCGGGTCCGGTGGCGTTGCGTTGTAGGTTGTAGACGCCTTCTGTCTGCTTGTATAAGTGTTGCAGATCCGGTGGCGTGGCATTGTAGATTGTAGACGCCTTCTGTCTGCTTGTATGAGTGTTGCAGATCCGGTGGCGTTGAGTTGTAGATTGTAGACGCCTTCTGTCTGCTTGTATCAGTGTTGCAGATCCAGTGGCGATGCGTTGTAGATTGTAGACGTCTTCTGTCTGCTTGTATCAGTGTTGCAGATCCGGTGGCGATGTGTTGTAGATTGTAGACGCCTTCTGTCTGCTTGTATCAGTGTTGCAGATCCGGTGGCGGGGCGTTATAATTTGTGGACGCCTTATGTCTGCTTGCATAAGTGTTGCAGATTCGGTGGCGTAGTGTCTTGATGTTGACTACCCCTTTCTCATTCACCGGGGAGGTTATTTTTTAGATTTTGGGGTCAATGATCACTGATTTGGAAAGAACTCCTTTTAGGATCTTGAGTGTAATGAACTTGTTATTTTTGATGTATGTGGGCACCCGAACTGTTTTCATCTTAAGTATAGAACTGAGAAGAGACTTTAGAACACCAGGAAGTTTAGTTCTAATTTGTTCAAATATTTCTTTCATTCTGTCAGGAGGTATCCTTCTTCATACACCGGGTTGTCTTTGTACCCGGTATACTGACAGCACTTTAATCAACACTGTCGTAGGTGATGCTTATACTTGTGCCCACAGTGGTTCGTTGCACCTACGACATACCCACTGTTGTTATCTACAAGCGGTTTGTGCTCGTTTGCAGGGACTCGTTGTATCCATTACGAGCTCATAGGAGTATTTGTAGGGGAGCCGTTGTCAACTTCGCCATCTCCACCTTTCACCAATCTCAGGTGGGTAGATGATTGCACTTGCTTGTAGGGGTAGATCTTTGATTGCTGGTCTCCAGTATTGCCATCTCAATCAACAGGTAATTGTATGGATTGTCGAGGAGTTCGTTGCATTATTCTTTCGTGAGAATTAGGATTTCATTTCTCACTTGCAACTTGTTGTTTAGCTTAGACGACTATGCACTTGAACTTTGATTGGTCCGTTCATCCAAAGTCACAGTCTTATGTATTCAATCGGACCCGAATTCAAAGTTCCACTCATGCTTGAGTCTCCCTTGTTGTCCTTGAAAGTTCAAGCTCCTTATTGTTCATGTCAAACTTAGATTTAGCTTGAGTTTAGAGTACAAGTTCAAATGATCTTGTCTAATTCATGTCATTCTTCAAATTGAGTTCAAGTCTGAGTTCACTCGAGTTCGAGCTGAGTGCACAAGTTCACAGGTCCCTTGTATTCAATCCAGCACAAGTTCACAGGTCCCTTGTATTCAATCCAGTTTGAATTCAAAGTGAATGTTCAAGTCTTTTTGCCATTTTGTTTGGTTCAAATTTGTAAGTCCTTACAAGTTCAATTATAAGTTCATTTTGATTTTATTTTATTTGAGTTTGAACCTTTAGAAATCATTTAGAATTTGTTCAGGTCCCCTGCTCGTGTTCAAGTTCTGTGCATTTCTGTTTGAGTACAGGTCTTCTACATTGTTACCCAAGAAGGTCTTCAAATTGTTCAAGTCTTTGTACATTTTAGCGAAAATTTCGGCAGCAACCCGGCATATCCCCCGTTTGGGGGAAAACAGGGGAGCTGGGCCTTCCCACCACGCTACTCGAGCGTGTATGGTAGGTGTCCTTAGACACCGCTGCCGTAGTAATTTTCATCCCACCACGCTAAAAAAGCGTGTATGGGCCCTTCAGCAGTACACGTACAGCAGAACACCAGTAGCTCTCCCCACCACGCTACAAGAGCGTGTATAAGGCTTACACACCTCGTCGTATGCTTCGCCCGGGCTCCCTCCTACCATGCTACAAGAGCGCGTATAGGTGGTTCTCCGGTCCGCTACAAACGTCGAGAATGGGATTTGGAACATCATACCTCTTGTAGCAGTGTCGGCGATGTCGGTGTCGAGGTCGAGGACCGTCCCCACCACGCTACAAGAGCGTGTATAGGGCTTACCACATTAATTATAATATTTAATTAAAATTAATTTAATTAATTATACTAACTATAATTAATTAAAATAATTAAAGTTAAAATTAATTAAAATCAACTTTAATTAAAATAAACTAATCACTCTCTTCCTCTACCTCTCTTGTTTGGCGAATTTACGGGATTTGGCCGGACAAGCGCACGGGGAGTATCAAATTTACAGCGGGGATTAAGTCGGATCTACGTTAAATCCAGCCAAACGATTTTGGTGTGCGCGTTAAATCCCGACGATGGGTAAATCCCGGATTTAAGGACTTACGGCTTAAATCCCGTATTTACTGAATCCCTCAGTTCGGTGGATTTTAGGGGATTTGGCCGAAGAAAAACGCAAAGGGAGAAAGTTACCCTCACAGTGAGCTCCCCTTGATGCTTCCGATCTAAATGTCGTAACTTCCGAGCTGCAAGAAGGGAAAGCCGTCAAATGAGCCAAGTCGAACAGCACAGAGGCGGCGAGCTCCCGTTGTGCTTCCGATCGAAATGTAGTAACTTCCGATTCACAGGAAGGGAAAGTCGTTGACTGGAGTGAAGTCGACCCGCTACGAAGGAGCTGCCGAAGGGGAGAAAGTTGTCTTCACAGCGTGCAGGCTCACGCTGTTGCTTCCGATTTGAATGCCGCAACTTCCAATCCTAACAGGAAGGGAACATCGTAGGAGGGGAGTCGCACAGCTACGAAGGGAATCGAAGAAGCGACGAAGTCGAATGGCGACACAGGAGCTCTCACGATCGGCAAGCTTCGATCATTGCTTCTGATCGGCTGAAAGGGAAAACCGTCGCTGGAGCGAGGTCGAGAGAGGAATGAGGGAGAGTGAGAGAGCTCGGGGTGGAGAAAGAGGCCGAAGGCCTCGCCCCTTCAGCATTTTAACGATGCGAGCGCATCGTGCGAGCGACGTGGGGGATGCGACGTCGAGCGTGGCTTCGACGTGCGAACGACGTGCGATGGCAAGTAAGGATTTGATTTCTTTTCTTTTTTCGTTTTTACATAACAATGGTCAACAAAAACAAACACAATGGATATTTCTGCATTTTCCACTAACTATGAGGCACAAAATGAAATTCCCCTAATATTAATAAAAAGAATAAATTAGAACCAAAAAAAGGAGAATAAAATAATAAAATTCTTCATCTACATATATATGATAAGAGAAAACTAGATCAGCAGAAATTTTTGGGTAAGAAAGATATAAAATCAGTAAACTAAAACAAATCTACAGAAAAAAAATATGCTGAGTGAGCTAACAACCAAGTGAACCAAAAAAATTTCCTAAAACAAACTAACAAAATAGATAAGGTGAATAGGCAGCTATCGGTGTCATACTACACTAACCAAGCCAAAACAGTTAGAACTTCTCAGAAATACCAGCTATGAGTAAGTGATGTGAAACAATACATGCGAAAATGACTTGTTTAAGGAAGTTTGCACTTGTAAATTTTAGAGAGCAATGTTAAGCAAAATCCTCTATTGATGTAAACGATAAGAAAACATTAAGGTGATAAAATAGCTTAGGTCTAAACACATGCGAGAGGTTGAGATCATTAAATAGTCAACTAAGTTTTACTTTGCATACATGAGTGGTTTCAACAAGAAATTCCAATGCTAACAATAAGATTAGTATTATGAAGGGCCTCTCTCACAACTCATTCAAATATTAGGTTTAGCAGAGGCGATAAAACATGCGCTTTGTGAATCAAATTATAACCACGAGTAGAGTAAACTCAGAAGATAGATAGTGAGTGAAGAGTTTACCCAAAAAAAAAGAAGTTATGAAGCTATGACGATGGCTGGAATGAAGGGGCAGCAGCCTTCAAACTTCTGGAACCACTCAGCAGCAATGGTTGTCTCTTCGGGCGGCTGGACGACGCTAGATCTCCTTAAGACAGCAGCTAGGACTGGTTCTGGACGGCTGGACAGCACCCTAGTTTGCTGTGGTCAACAGGATAGCAACCTATTGAGCTCAGGGAAACTTCTAGACAGGAAGAAGGGCTGTCCCTGAGATCTGGACAGCAATTATCGCTCCCGAGATGGCTGGACGTCGGTGGGCTGCTGCAGGAATTTCCAAACAGCAAATTGAGATGTTGGGCAGCAGTTTTCCTGGAGCTTTGGAAGGGATTTGGGAAGGAAAAATCAGCCAACAGCTGTGGGGAATTTCGGCCAGCAAGAAGGGAAAGTGTTTGAATTAATTCCTTACTTAGGAGTAGTGGATTTGGATGGAATTAAAGGGGTGGGGAAGATTAATCAAAAACTGACATTTAATTTCAGTTTTGATTAAATTGGGAGGGAAAAGACTTGAATTTTGAATTTCAAGTCATAGGCATTAATGCCTTGAATGGGGGAATTAATGGAGGGGAGCCAAGAGGGGAGGAGGCCGGCGGTTTTGGAAGGTGGCCGGCCGGTGCCGTGGGAGTGGCCGGCGGCGGGCTTCCAAGGAGGCGGCGGCAACAAGGATTTTGAATGGCTTTCTTGTGGTGGAGAGGAAGTGGTTGGAGGAAAGCACAAATGAGAAGATAGAATAACCTAACCACGAGCCGTGGACTCTTCCAACGACTGGTGGGCCTTGCGATTTGCTCCCCTTGAGCTCTCTCCCTTCTCAAGCTCTCATGCAAGAAGAAGTAAACAAAACACAAATTTTCATTCAAAAATTCAACCCTTCAATACAAGAAAGCTAGCCTATAAATAGGCCTCATGAAAAGAAAAATAACAAAGACTAAAATGCCCTTCGGGCTACAACACTACATGACCACCCATAATGGTATAAAGGGAAAAACAACAATATAAAATAAACTAGTACAAAAACATATAAATAAATAACTCAAGATCGTAGCCATTGATCTCCGATGTCCTCATCAGTAAGACTACAATAACCAAGCTGGAACAACTTTGTAATGAACCAACAACAAGTTTCACTACTAGAGAAACAATCAGAATTTTAAGCCTAGATATTTATATAACAGTAGTGAATAAGAAAGAACTATGAAAGGTCTTGCCACCAACAATACAATGTTCTTTATTCCAAAGGCAAATATCCCAAGTGCAAGTTGAGACAATCAAGTGAACAATATTTGAGTAGTAAATGGTCAGACCAAGTACCTTATCAAATTGTTTGGAAAACCATTGGTTTAGTTCCTTGCCACAAGCTAGATCTCCGATTAGATAGGAATGGAAATCAGAGTATGCCAAAAAAACTGTGTTCTCTGCATGATGAAGGAAAGCATTCATGAGAACAAAAAGAATAATGGTCATATACTGACTAGTTTGAGCTACCCATGTCAACAACACTAGCAAGATGGTCGGCTAAAATTGCAAACATTAAAAATCATAATTCTAAGAATATCGTCCATACAATTGCTTTAAGCTTCCACAGATATGATATGCATAAAGAAAATGTACCATCCCCTTTATGATAGTGAGCCAATTCTTGCGCAGTTGAAGCAATCTTTCCCAGAACAGCATCCATCTTTAAACAAAAGAAAAAAAGTCAGTATATAGAAATGCCTTCGAGTTAACTAGCACACTCATCAACCACCTTTAAACTTTAAAAAAAAATGTGAATGGCTTGTCAACTAAGAAATAGAAAGGTTTCACCTATGATGCACAGACACGGACACAGCAACACGGGTACGACACGAACACAGGACACGTCAATTATTGAAAATATATGATACGAACTCAGGTTGGACACGATATTATAATTTTTTTATTTTGAAAATAGTGTATAAAATTTGAATAAGTATAATATTAAAAATAATTTAGAAATAATAAATCATTTAATTAGAATGTGTGCTTAAAATCATTAATATTAGAATGTCGAGAGTTGGGTGTCAATGCCGTGTATCACACATCGAAAGAGGAGACGATAATATTGTTGAGAGTCAGGCATTAATGTTATGCAGAAAGTATAGGACATCGATGTCAAGAGGGCATCTGTCATCTATGTTGAAAGGGCATTGGTAGTTGATGTTAAGATGACGTCGGACAAAGAAGAGCTGTTAAGTTGTGGGTGTAGAAATTGCTAGCGTCGAGCATCAATGTCAAGACAGTGTTAGACTTTGATGTTGAGGTGATTTTGAAATGTTGATGTTGTAATGATGTCAAACGTCGATGTAGAGATGACATCGGGCATTGTTGTGAAACTAAAGTTGCAACCCACCAAAGAAAAATGAAAATGAGAATATTCAATGAATTGGGTATTGAGTTAGAGCAATTGATTTGGTGTTGTGGAGAGAAAACAAGAATTTTAGCTTTTATATTTTAAATAAATAAAAATTTTAAATACAAGAGATTATACTTAAAAATCATAAAATATTTAAGATACATGTGTCAAACATGTCGGTCTAATTTGCATTTAATATTTATTTTTTAATCATACACATTTTTAGTGTGTCTGACACATATCGGAGGTGTGTCGGAAGCGTGTTGTGTCTGATATGTGTCCGACACTACACGCCTCTTTAAGGATAAGTGTTGGTGCATCATAGGGTTTCACCAATAAAGAAGAGTCGGGTAGCAAACCATTAATGTGAAAAGTAAATTTAAACAAACAGAGAATGTAAATGTGATGCCGATATATGTATGCAGACGGTCTTTTTGTTTGTCAATAAATGTAGAAAGGTGTCCAGAAGAGGGACCACACAATCACTAACACACTCTCGGGATAGGCTTTTATCGTCCTAGAAGAAGATGCATCATTCACCTCTTAATTAATTTGTGATATTATGACCTTTAAATGCAAGATCAAAATTATCTATTTGCTTTAACATCATAAAAACTAATAGCATGCATAATTCCAAAATAAATATATATATGTATACTTATCATCACTCGGTTACATCAAAATTTTTAAAATAGACGGCTCTGATTGCACGAAAAGATAATTGTGATTTCAACCTATAGAGCCTTTCAAAGGGATTGGAAACAAATACTTAGATTTCTTACATGTATCTGAAACAAAAAATTGATTGGTGAAAAATATGGATAAACCTGGACTTTTAAAAGGGTTTCAAAATGTTGTTCAATTATTCTTCTATTTTCAATATATTGTTGAACTTAAATCATTAAAAAGTTTAATGAAATTCAACCCACATATAATGAAATTCAATCCACATATAATTTGTATTATGTAAATCATAATTAAACTTATGAATTTGAGTTTGAAGATAACATAAAGTCGTAAATGCAAAATATAAAGATGGTACGAGAATGATCGCTCTTCTGCTAACTTTTCTAAAGCTAGAAAAAAAAATGATCTCTCTCCTCAATAAATTTTTTGAAGTAATGAACTTTTGATGTAACATCAAACTTTTACTCTCTTTAACATCACTACAATTAAAAAAAGGTTTCAAGAACTTTTAACACTGCACCTCATTACAACTATTGATTCTAAAACCATTTAATCATCCATCAATCAAATATACCAATATTATTTAAGGGATAATTTCATTGCATCAGAGGACAAATGTAACTTTCATTGTATAGTCTTACAAATGGTTTGGATTAAGTACATGCATTATTGATAATATATAGAGTGTATTTTACAATTTTGAGTAATAAGATATTGATAGGAAGCGGATACAATTTACTCAAAATCAACGAATGGCGATAAGAAATTAGGAAGAAGAACACAGCAAAGCTATTTTATTGCAAGATATATGAACAAAAATAGCAAGATACAATTGGATCTTCAATTGGAGAGGAATATCCGGATCTCCCAAATCCCTAGCCGGCGGCTAGAGCCCTCCTCACAACCTAAAAAATTCTAATTTCAGTAAACTCAAAACATAATACTGAAATCACCCTATTGTTAGCGTTAAATAGGCTCCCCTAACTCCCTCCCAAATCAACCACCTTTTTTTAAATAATTCCCTCATATTTGAATTCAAATTAGATCACTTGCCCTACAGAATTCTCTCCCAATTATAACTAAAACTTTCCTAAATAATTCCCCTTTGATTAAGAACCTTCCTAAACAACTCTTTCTTGATCAGAAAACTTCCTAATTCCCTCCCAATCAAATCAGTTGGCCCATCAGATAGATAGGCAATAAATTTTCTAGGTGGGATTTTGTCTTTTAATCATCCTTGTTTTCATTGCATGTTTTCTATGAGGTTCAACCTAAAATAACATAACGACAAGATAGATAGCCACTCATAGCTAGGAAAGCATGAGAAGGGAATCACAAAAAAATCTGATCAAGATTCCATAGTTAGGTAAACCTGACTTCTCATTTACCTTCGTCAACTTTGTTAAAGGAGGTGCTTAACCTAACAGACAAAAGAATTCTTATCAAAAGCCATAGGATGCTTCAATCAAGGGCCTTGTAGAATAGAGGGAAAGCATATTGAAGGGCAGAATTCAAAGATCTTGGCTTCGAATGACTTCATTCCCTATTGAGTGTGTCATATGACATGCAACTCATAGGCTCGAACATTTAACATCTGGACTTCAACCTTCACCCAATTAAAGTGATTCATGGCACATTTTAGACATGATCACTCAAAGAAAAGGATTTTGACAAGCCTTATTAATATAAGAATTGTGCACATATAATATGGCACAACTACTCGTGAGTTTTAATCAAACTTGAACTTTTTAACCAAATTTGATTTTTTAAAATTGGTAAACTGATGTTGAGGATGGATTAGTGAATGAAGATCAGTCTTGAGCATGGAACAATCGATTATACCCAAACTTTTAAAATTAAAAAAAAAACTTTATTTTCATATTTTAGGAGTTGGATGGGTATGGTGGGGATTGGCCTTTGAAATTGAAAGTTCTCTCCCATATAGATTTGCTTTGATTGACCATCATTGAAAAGAAAACAGTTAATGCACAATAGGGCCTCCAGCTAAGATGCTCAAGACATATTGTAAGACTTAAGGAGTGGCAATGATAGAAATTATGTCTAGTTAGGATGATTTATTCATGTACCTATCATTAGAATAGTCACAACCTTATGCACTAGTTAAAGTCAACGCCTTTCTACAAAGAGGCTTTCATTGATGGAAGGAGCATTGATTTTATTATACAGAGAAGACAGAGACTATGATGGATCTCTTTCTAACTAAGATAATAATTTCGCTTGGCACATCATGAATAATCAATGCCCTTGGAGGTTACTCATTAGAATTCAGTTACAGGTGATTTGATTGGTGGCCCTCGAACAAAAGAATTTATGAGTGCCAAGGAGACTGTGAAGATGCCCCTGACAATCATGGTTGCTTTGAGAATGACTCCCAAATAAGGACATTTTCTTTACAACCAGATGCAACCACATCAGCAAGAAGACGAGATGAAAGTACCCAAAGACCTAAGTGCATCCTAATAGATTGTTCATTATTTGACAAGACATCTAAGAATCTTTGTGTTAACATTGGGAATGGGAGTTGGTGTCAATAGTATAAAATAAATAAAAAATTAAAAAAATTAGTTGACAAGACTTTGCATTCGGTGTTATCTCCTATTATATGTCATTATGACAGAGGCATTGGTTCAAAAGAATATGGTGTTGGCGAGCCACAAGTATTTAATATTTAATAGGACATGTCTGCCTATTGGTGGACCCTTCTAATAATGATTTTCTATGATTGAAAAAATCCTTGGTGGCTTGTTTATAAGAATATCTACGATTTTTTTTTATAAAGGAAGGTTTTATTTTTGTTGATCCTCTGTAATGACCTTTTCTTATTAGATTTACGTGAAAATTTGACTCTTAATAGGACACAATGGGAAAAAAAGGGTTCATGTAGCTGAGCCCACATAATGGGATAAGGGTTTGTTGTTGTTGTGCCTCCAATATATTTCTAGTAACTATACCCATCATCCAATTATGATTTTTCATAAACCATGTCCATCATCAGGGTGAAGGAATTTCATAATTGGTGATTAGACATGTTAGGTTCAGATGTTCAATCCAATTATAGACTTCTTAAACAATTAGGAAGTTATCATCAATTTGCGATGTTAAAGCTAGGAGAATTAGAGAAGCAATGAAACACCAGTTTAACCATTAGGTGTGTTTAGCAATGGTTAACCCCACAATTGCTTCATTTGATTTGTCAGCGAGGAAGATTGTTAATAACAAAAATCTAATCATCTTTATCTCACTTTACTCTAAACTGATGAGCTGGTCATTCTTTAACTTTTCATCTTGATTTACTGAGGCTTTACAAGCCTAGAGTTTTTCTTTGCCGGGTTATTAAAACTTTCTAATCAATTAAATAGATTTACCCATAAGAATTTTGCATTTTGAGCGTCCAAGTTTCGTGGATGGTGAACCCTCTAGCTATGATATTTTGATAAGCTTGTTCAGCATTGAAGACTTGATAGCATTCAAAATCATCCAGAAATTGAAACAGGCCATATTGGGAACCACTTGAGCTAGGATGTGTAATAATCAAGCCAATGTATAGGGCTGTTCAGTATATTGCTTAATTTAACGTGGGAAGATTGGTAAAGCAAAAAATGTTGGAACCCCACTGGTTATGATATTCTAATAATCAAACCAAGCATTCAGGCATGTGATGTTTTTAAGTAGATGTTTTTGTGATTGGGAATGACCTTTGACAGTAACCCATCTCATTATGATAGGCAGTAACCCATCTCACTTTGAGTGCCTCCATCATTGTTGGACGAACATAGGAGTTGAGCTTGCTTCATTCTTTGAAATTCCCAAGATTTTAGATTGGTGTTGGCCTAGCTATTTTAGCAACCAACATAAAGCCCGAGAACTTTATATTCCTTGACGTGGATTAGCGTGTTGATAGGAAGAACGTCGCAGTGGATGCATGCTTTAGCTAAACATATTTTTCTTACATAGAAAAATAGAAATATTAAAAAAAAATAAAAAATAAAAAAAACTACATTGAATTTTTATTATTTGATTCTGTAAAAAGTGTGGACGTATATATATAGACTTTCCAAAAGTTTTATGTGGAAATAAATTAAAGCTAATTACAAAAAAAATGAAAAAAGTCACCAAAAGGGGTCAACGGATAGAAGAGGAAGGGGAGGCACATAAATTATAATTTAAAGGTTATAAGAGTATCGATCTAATGGTTAAAACCATTAATATGTGTGCTCAAGAATCCTTATCAAGAATAGCTGACTTGTGTGTCCCATGGTCTTTCAACATTTCCCCTCAAACTAAATAGTATAAATCCACCATTCCTAATTTTGTTACAATATTTTTGAATGTTATGTTGTAGAGTCCTTTCATAAGAATGTAAGCAAAATGATATCCTATTGGCACATATGGGGCACAAATCAACCCACTCTCTAGTTTCTCTTTTATGAAATATCTATCCATCTTCATATGTTGGTAAGATTGTATTGTACTGAATTTATGAGCAACGCTAATGACGAATTTATTCTCAAAGTATATCTTCAGTTACCCTTACCATTTGATGTTTAAATATCCAATATAATTTTGATCCATAAAAGCTCGCTAATTCATTGGGCAATGGATTTAAATTTGGATTCAACAAGACCATGAAAGTATGAAACAATAGTTTGTTTTTTGCTCCTCCAATTTATAAAAAAACCTGCCTTTTATATAAAATTCTTTCGTCTTGGCCCAATCTAAGATATCTAAAGATTATATAAACAGTGAGACTATTCAGGTTGGTGCATAAATTGAGTGATGAGATTTATCGTACATGTAATGCCTGGACATGTGTGAGATAAATCAATTTTTCAACTAATATTTAATAGTATCTCATTTATATTTCTTTTCTTTCTTCATCTAAGTTCAATTTTTTTCTTAGTTCAGTTGGAGTTTCACGGGGTTTGTAATCAATTATTTTGATTTCTTTTAATAGATAAATGATATGTCTTGATAGAGGGATATTCATTATTCTAATTGAGTAAATTATATGGCCAAGAAGTATTTGAGCTCACCCAATACCTTGATCTCAAATTTTTCAACAAACTTTTTTTCCTAAGAGACTCATTTTCTCCATTTTCATCACCTCTAATAATTATATCATCAATATACACAATGATTTGTACAATGAGACCTTATATCAATGGAGCATTTTATGAAAAAGGTATAATACCTTCGTTTTATTTATATCCAGCAACATTCATACTCTCAGAGATTGTTTAAGGACATTTAGATTTGTACCATTTATTCTTTGTAAAAGAAATATCAAATCCAGGTGGTGGACTCATATAGGCTCATTCTTCAACATTGTCACATAAGAAAACATTCTTTACATTATGCTATTACAAGAACCATCCACATGTGGCTACACAAGAAATTAGTATGTGTATTGTATTCAATTTCGCAACAAGAGTGAAAGTTTATTATTAGTCAAATCTATAGGATTGAGTATATCCTTTGGAATCAATCTCATTTATATCGTTCCAATCTTTCATATGCTCTATATTTAACATTAAAAAATTCATTTGCATCGTACAATTTTCTTCCATTTTGATAGTTCAATGATCTCCCAAATGTGATTTTTTTTAGCATTTATTTCTTCTCGCATGACATCCTCCAATCCTTCTTTTCCAGTACCACTTGTGGTATTATAAGGGAATTGGAGCTTATGATTGTTAAGAAGGTTTTATGGGTAGGAGAAAATTTTAAGAAAGTGCCGAATTTGTAGGAGTTTGTATTATTGGAATGTCAACATGAAAGAGTTTTCATCAAATTTATCTTCAAGTTGAGAGTTCAACCATTGAAGATGAGTTAGGTTAAAAAAAAATTGCTTCTCATCAAAGATGACATCTTTTAAATTAAGGAATTTTTTGGTGATTATATCATAATACATATACCCTTTTTAGTGGAAGAATATTCAATAAAGACACATTTAAGGACTCTAGGATCAAGCTTAAACTAGTGTTATTTATGAATGTGTATGTAGGTAATGCACCCAAAGATTTTTGGTAGAATTTTTTAGAGAGTTATTTACATGAAAGAATTCAGCTGAATAATTTAGTTGACTTTAAAAATTAATCGCGCTTGAGAGTATTATATTGATTAAATATGTGACAACTACTTATTCTTATATGTTGAATCATGTACTAAAATTATGTATCTCATTGAGCTTTCAGCTAACTAATTAATATAATACGTGAAAGGGAAAAACGCGAGCAGGGCTTGAGGCGGGTGATCAATTGAACCGTGAACATTGTACCTTGGGGTATATAGTTTTGAGAGTAGATTGGAAAACAGATTTAATACGTAAATTAAATATTAGAACATACAATTTTATTTAAAGTATATATAGTAAAACTGATGAATATTGTGCATGCTTTTAAATAACTAATCAAGATGTACTATGTGAAAATTGGAGTGCATTACACGTGTGTGATAGTCTAGACAAATTCATTTTCTACTTCAGGATGGGTATTGGTGACAATGTATCTAATTGGACAATCCGTCTCTATTACACCTTCGGTTGACTAAGGGGATCACAACGGGTATGACATTTAAGATCCATTTAGAAATAAGTGAAATGCTTAGTTGTCAGATGACAAGTCTAAGTTAAAAAACAAAGATACTCATAGTTCAAGAAGAAAATAGAGGTGATTATTTCTCCTTTTAATAAAACAACGAGCACACACACAAAACCTCACGTAAATACACACAAGCACGCAAAAGCCAACACACAAGGTTCATGCTCATAATTGAATAAAAACTATAACTTATAGAGATTTATTGAAGCATCTCTTAAACTCTAAAAGCTTACCTCTAAATTTCGACCAGCAAGCTTCTCATCCAAAGCTGCAAGTTGTCCATTGACTGCAGCTACAGCAGCCACACGAGCCCTTTTCCCCTGGATGAGAGATGAAACTTGACCAGCTAGTAAAGAGAACTGAGATTTCTGTCGTTCAAGTTGCTTCTGCATTTCTAGAGCATCTTCTTTGTAAGCTGATTTTGCCTCCCTAACAAAATAGACCAATGTTCAAAAAACCTAAATTGTTCACAAAAAAAGTTAAAGTGATCATATTAAAAAGACATTTCTCTAATAGAATAAACATAGCCGCAATACAGGACAAAAAAAAAACTCTAAGTAAATAGACAAGAAAGACCAAATAAAGATTAGAAAAAGCAAGAGAATCAATGCGGAGTTCAAAGTCTATGGTCTTCATTAGAAATGCAAAACGTTTGCGGTGCATCGGTATTTTGCATTTTGATTGTGATTAGATGAGTGAGTTAGAGATTCTCTTCACATAGATTTTTAGGCATGCCTACAATGTGTAAAAATTATTTTGGCTCCTTATTTCTATTTCAGTGCTTTCTACCAGTTGGACTTATCATCACATTGAGCTCGTAAAATTTCCAAGAGGCATTACAAACCACTAAACTCAACGAACTCAAAAGATTTTTTTTTTTTTTTTTTTTTTTTTTTTTTTTTTTTTTTTTTTTTTTTTGCATCTTTCTTGATCTTGCAACTTGGATCTAGAATTAGCAACGGTTTTTTAAGGTAGAGGCAGTCTATGCCATGAATACAAATTTCTTATTAGGGACTGATCAGGTATTCATCAATTTTGGGATTGTAACGCTTAATGAAATGTGAGACTTGAAACTCCTCTATTATAAGAGATAATCTCCTTGTTCTAACTTGAAACTAACTAGTATGTTTTTCTTATTATTTCTTCTCTATACTTCTTTCTTTATTTTGTGATTGATATAAAAGTTATTGGTATCTTATTATACCACAAAAACTCAGCCAATTGCATGGCTTTCATGATTTCTCCTGAATTTCTAACTGTAAATCAATATTTTTTCATTAAACTTCGGTAATATCAATTTTCTATAACCCATTGTTACTGCTAATTAATTGTTGCGTTGGATACCTTGCTTCATAGCACAAATTGCACATTTACATTTCATCTCACCAAATTAATTTAGCATCAAATCAAAATATGCACTTAGACTTAGAACTTAGAACGTCCTGCATCAGAAACAGCCGCAGCAACATTTACAACAAAAAAGTGATGCTTCAAAAAAACTTTTTTGGGTAACTTCCCTTAAATGGATAGATAGCATCTAATGTTTTCAGCGGAAGTTCTTTTAGCATGGCCAAATGTGTCTTTTCGAAGAATCAAGTAACTCTTGATAGAAATCAACTATGCAAAATACTTTGCTTTCTAAGTTGCCATTTTCTAATCAAACTTATAAGAACTGCTCTTAGAGATCTGAATTCAGCTATGAAAACTCCTAAGCCATAAGCCAATGCCTTCAGGCATATGATCCGGGTTCAACATCCCATATCTGTTCAATCCTCTGAAACATAATACTAATGCATTGATCACGACAGTTTGACTAATTTT
Source organism: Dendrobium catenatum (assembly GCF_001605985.2). NCBI lineage: Eukaryota > Viridiplantae > Streptophyta > Magnoliopsida > Asparagales > Orchidaceae > Dendrobium > Dendrobium catenatum. Next base: position 2,411,953 of record NW_021320079.1, read on the forward strand.
TCCAAAAGCAGTTCATAAATGATGGAGCTTTGGAGAACCTGATTTCACGCCCAATATAGAATTAAAGGAAGCCATGAATTTTCAAAAATATATAAAAATTCTGCAAAAATAGCTTATGTTTGCTGAAGTCACAAAAACACTATAAGGCTCTTTTAGTTTAGTGTAAAGCCCCAGTTGCATGGATATTTCCTAGAGTAATTCAAATGAGAGACCGTCTAGAAATGTTTTATAGGCCTAAAGAGAGTCCATTTACATCCTAGAGTACAATTCTTGCCAACAGTATTTCTGGACATCAGGCCATAAAAGTAAGCCAACAAAAGAAAGAACATCACCTAATTTCTGTTAGTCTTTCTTCATTTCCGAACAAGGCTTCCTGATTGTCTTTCCTGCTTGAAAAGGCAGAAATGCTATCATAGGCAGAATCTAAATCCTCTCCCTGCAAAGATGTTCCAGAATTAAAAATAAGGATGAAAAACAAAAGGATGCCTAGCAAAATACACAAGAAAATGAATTTTTCATTGACATGAGACAAACATCTTATGAAGAATTAGATTTATGTAAAAACTGACACGTATCATAAATCTTAACGAGAATGTTCAACATGAGACGTGCACTATCTATAATCCATCCTGGTGGCTTGGTGCAAAGGTAAACATGTTTGGTACAGGTATTTGCAACGATATATCCTAATCCTAGAAGCTCATCATGAATGCACTGGAATTTTTTCATTTTGACATAAGATGTTAACAATTAAAGCCTGCAATTTTCTCATATCCATTCTAAAACCAATCAAGCTCTACTAAAGAGAAACATAACTCTAAAGAACGTGTGAAATTCTTGAATATGTGGTCACAACTAAAATAATGATCACAAAATCAAGCAAACCATAGGCATTGGAAGGATCAAGGAAGAAGAAGAACATCAAGAAACTCATCAATAAATTGGCATCGATAATTAAAGCTTGCATTACTCTTAGTATATGTTTTCTTCCCTTCCCTTTCAGACCTTTGAATTGGCATTTTGGGTTTTTCTCGCTTCAGCAGCGGCAGCCAACAACAAGCATCTGTGCCAACGCCAGTATTTCCTTGGTTCCTCGTTTTACATTGCCAAATCATAGTTTTATTCAACTATTAAAACACTTCAATTTGAGAATCCAAATGAGAAATAAGCTTTCTAAAGTTAGACATAGTTCATTTTATACAATGCTCGCCTACTGCCACCCCAACTAAACGGAGCCTACCCATCTTACTATGAAAGAAATTATATATGTATAGCAATGAAAGAGCAAGGCACCTCGAGTAGCTTGCCCTCGTTTAGCAATTGCTCGTACCTGTGAACGGGATCAAGACAAAAAGCGTCGGAAAAATCAAATCAATAGACAAGCGAAATAGAAATTGCATGTAGAGAGCAAAGAAAACGATAAGCTGACAGTTCCATTCGCTTTAACCAGTAAAGATAAAGAACATTTCAGGAGGCACTAACTGGGAAAGCTCGGAAGGAGAGAGAACATTAGAGGGGCGGAGACTGGAGCATATCCAATCGAGTACTGGGGCAACCTCTTCGTACTGGAATGGCCACTCGAAGCTGTCCGGCTCGAAAGATCCATGGCCACCGATTCCCAGTTCGCCAAGCACAGAGCAAAGCCGTGCGCCGCTCATCCCCTCAGTTGAGCGGCGCCAGCGAAGGCCGATGATGATGATCGGAGTACGGGGAGGAGGAGAAGATCGAAAAGTGCCGGCCGTAGCCCGGGAGCGGTTCTCAGCGAAAAGGAGTTTACCGCACGGTTTTACTCATCACTCGCGCTCGGCGCTCGCCCACTCGAACAAAATTAACTAATAAGAGCGTTATTATAATACAAATAAAGTTTTGTTCTAAGAATTTTTTTTTTATGACCCACCTATGCTTAGTATGGTTGGTGGGCGTGCTCGGTTGGGAATCCCCATCCCGAGTTCAATTCTCTCGGGTGGCAGTCGCCCCTCTAGGGGGACCCAATAATTACTGGCCACGAGTAACAAGGGTGTAGGTCGCTCGTCTAGGTCAGCCGAGGAGACTAGTGGACATCGCCAATTGCAGCATGCCGATACTCCCCGTTTCCCAAAAAAAAATAGTGGGCAAATAAAAAATGGTGTTATATATTTTTATTTTGAGTTCATTCAATACAGTATGAGCTAAGCCCATCATAGATAAAATTAAATTAAAATTATTAAAATTAAAATTTGTATTTAAACTAAAATATTTGTGTGAATGCACCTATATTAGTGAATCCATCCATGGTATGAGAGAGGGGAAATTATTGGGTCAGGTCATCAGACCTGTTCGGAGCACAATGAAAATGTGTCACATCACCTCCTACTCGGTTTTTAGCTCGATATTGAGCTCGGTATTGAGCAGTACCAAACAGTACCGAGCTCGATACTGCTCAGTACTGTTCGGTACTCAGTACCGAGTTCAATATTGCTCAGTATTGTGAATATCAAACGTAAGCTGTGTCCGATGATCTGACCCAATAGTTTCCTGAGAGAGAGGGAGTTCGTGGGCATGAGTGAACCCGTCAATGGGCACTGGAGCTTGCTTGGGGAAAGCTTCAAATGTATCTCCAACATGTGAGAAGAAGAAGAGTCACGACAGAACTCACTGGGAAAGGATCACAGAGCTATGACATGTGAAGTAGTAGAAGTCTTGGAACGCTTCGACAACAGTAATGGTGTGTGAGGAGAATAATACTTCATAATATGCAAAATAATTCGATAGGGAATGCATTTGTGGGAGTGATGTGTGAGTAGAAAACGACATTTGAATATTTGTTTGAATGCAGGTTCGATCGAAGTTCAAATAAATATTTAAATTCTAACTAATTTTATTCGGGATGGACTTCAATAAACAATCAATAAATGAAATAAGATTAATTTTGCCCAAAAATGAATTTTCGAACATATTTCTTGAAAAAAATAGAGTAGAAGATATAAAGCATATTGTAACAAATTGAAGATATTAAAATATTTTAAAATGGGAAAAATATGAAAATCTAAATTTTTGTTTGAATTGGAGCACTTCGGTGGCTATGTTTTGTAGTGTTGTGGTGTTATATTTGAAAGCACAGCGAAGCCAAAAATCATTGCTACGTCATTTGAATTTTCGTTCCACAGTAATTCTGGATTCAATAATAATGACAGTCAGCGTAAAACTCGTCGAACAATAATGATAAAAAACCTTTAAGAAATTGTGTTAATGCTAGGGCGTCCCCTGAAAGCGACGCGCTGTATGGCCTGAATACAGTGACAAGTGTGCAAGGGCCGTTGCACCGGCGCCCGGGTGCAATGTTAAATAGACAAGGGTTCTCACATCAAGGACGAATGTGGGCAAAGAAGCTAGTCCATGAAATTAAAATTAGGATAGAAACATGGAATATAGGTTCCCTTAAAAGAAAATTAATGGAATTAATATATATTATGATTCATAGGAAGTTAAATATTTTGTGCATTCAGGAAATTAAGTGGGTTGGAGAGAAGGCTAAGGAAATTGATAGTTTAGGATTTAAAATTATTACTTTAAAGATTGTTGTTGATGATAAGATTGTTAATATTATAAGTGTTTATGCTCCCCAAGTAGTTTGGATATGAGTTCTAAATTAAATTTTTGGAATGACTTAAAAGAGTTAATACAAAAGATACCTCTTGAAGAAAGAGTTTTTATTGGAGAAGACTTAAATTGACATGTTGATAGAGAGGTAGATGATTTTAAAAGCATTCATGGTGGTCATGGATTTAGAACGAAGAATGAAGGTGGCAAGACCATATTGGATTTTTGTTTAGCTTATGATTTTTCAATTGATATTAAGAATATTGCAAAAGATGTGCTTGGAGTATCTAAGGGAAAAGCTCCTAA
>NW_021320079.1:2419583-2441650 GCF_001605985.2 Dendrobium catenatum
AGATCTTAGGGAGTTATAATTGGTATTATAGAAATGGTTAATGAAAGAATTTGCTTATAGCTAGAGCTACATTAATGATTGTAGTATTTAGTGATTAAATACATTTATAAATTTATTTTATATTTGTTTATTCTATTTTAAATGATTTGTTTTATATTTAAGATTTATTTATTGATCAAGCAAATGGACCCAAAATGAAAGAAGTTTGAACGTGCTACTGAATTATTTTAAATGATATCTTATAATATAAAAAAGTTTGCTAACATGATCACTCATATGATGAGCAATAATTTGGCAAAATATTATATATAGAGTTTTAAGAAAATAGGTAAAAGTAGCAGAAAAAAGACTAATAAAATTGTTAATGCGCCTACCACTCAGTAATGTATCTAATATGGGAGAAGACATGTGTGACCCTACTATAGGGTGACAAGACAATGCTTTCGATGTGATAATTATGAGCATCGAATGGAGAAATGCCCATTTCTAGGACCTGAGCAAAGATATGTTCAGATTAGAAGTAGACAATAAGACCCAATGAAAGAGGTTTTTGAAGTGCTTGAAAATATGACTAGTATATTTTATTTAATTTTTTTTTTATAACTTGAGTTTTTTTTTATGATTTAAAAATTCATTTTGCTATAATTTGTGTATAATATAGATTCTTGAGTTTTGAACTAATTTGATTTTATTTTATATTAATTTTATTTTGTATTGATTTGTTTTGTATTACTCATGAAAATGTCGAGGATAATATTTTTTAAAGATGGAGTAATTGTAATGATCAATATTTTGACCCAATTAAATAATATTTCAGGAATCATTATAAGTCTAATTTGTAAATCATCTTTGTCATAATATATATATAGTGCTTTAATTATAATAATTTTCTCCTGATTTTAGGGGCAGTGTGAAAAAAGTAACACAAGTCGGTACAAGTGAGATTTTTGGAACCCTCAAGTATCCTTTTTGCTAACTAATTTCACTAGGCCTTCTAGATATGTTATATTATTTTATGGTTATTTTTTATAATTTTTAGATCCCTAAATTTAAAAATATAAAAAAATTTATATGATATATGCATTTAAAACTAAATAATTTACATAATTATTTTTATATTCATAAAATATTTTTTTATAAAATATCTACAGTCACATTCATTATTTATTATTAACACCATTTCCCATTCATTTTGTTTGAGAGAAAGCATAAAAAAAGTCAAAGACTAAAGAGCATGAGAGGAGAAGGAAAATATAGGTTTAGGGGTTCTAGAGTTGATTTTGTTGTTCTGTCAAGTTGTGAAATTTACTCATCTCAGTGTAAGCTATCATTATTTGACCTTTGATTTCAATGATTTTTTGTATTTTATGTTTATAAATTTTAATTTGGTCAAAAATTATATATGAACTATAACAGATGGAATGTTGAAAATATCATATTAAAGCTAGATGGCCTGTAATATACCCATAAGTATGAAATGTGTTAAAAAAACCTAAATTATTGTCTGAACTAGAGTGCCTCGGTGCTGAGTATTGTTACATTGCAGCATTGGCCTATAAGCGCAACAGTGCCAAAAACTAAAATTGTGATGCTAAGCACTTTCTTCTACAATATTTTTGGATTCAACATGCAGTGCTTAGTGCTGGGCCAGAGTGTTATTATACTAGAACACTATATATATATATATATATATAAAAGAGCCTATACGATAAACCCTCGTCATCATGGCTTGCTCGGGAAGGAAGAACGAGAGAGCAAGAGGAAGGAAGATAGAGGGAGGACAGAGAAGGCATTCACAGATTTTTTCCATCAATTTTGTTCGAATACTTCTTCTAATAATTATAAGTAATTCAAATCTCATTTTAATTTATAATTATTTTGAGTAGGGGTGCAACCGAGTCAAGCCGAGCCGTGAGCCGTCTCAGGCTTGACGAGTTGAGTTTATCAAGCTCGCGAGTCAAGCTCGAACAGGATTTCAAGCTTGACAGTTTTTCCAGCTTGAGTTTCGAATAACCCTTTGCTTGACTTGATTACTCAACGAAAAGCTCGCGAAAAGCAAAACGGCGGGGGACGACGGATGTGAAAGTGAAATATCATGATCGTAGTCGACGCGGTAAAATGGAAGACGCTCGAGTCAAGCTCGAACAAGATTTCAAGCTTGACATTTTTTCCAGCTTGAGTTTCGAACAACCCTTTGCTTGACTTGATTACTCAACGAAAAACTCACGAAAAGCAAAACGGCGAGGGGACGACGGACGTGAAAGTGAAATATCATGATCGTAGTCGACGCGGTAAAATGGAAGACGCTGTGGAAGATGGAATTACTGATCACGCCTTAAGGGAAGACGGATCGGAGCTTGGGCGAGAAAATGAAACACATTATTTTGCATAGGGGGGTAGACAGGAAGATGGATCGGAGCTTGGGCGGGAAAATGAAAGCTCAGACGCAGGATCAAAGCTCAGGCGCGGGAAGTAGATCATATGCAAAATTAGTGCTCGAAACTTTGAATCGAGCATCTCAATGAACTTTTTCAGTGCAATGAGTTGAATTTGAGCTCGGTATGAGTTAAAGCTAAAATTCGAGGTTGGGATCTAGCTTGTGAGTCGAGCTCGAGTTGGGCTTGTCTCGAGCTCAACTCAACTCAATTGTATCCCTAATTTTGAGTTTAGCGAATGTATTATCTTTTATATTAATTGAAATACATTTTATCTTGATTTATCGTACTTTCACTATATAATTTTTTGCATATGATAAATATGGATTTTATGAACTTTTTTATATTAATATTATTGAATTATACCAAGCAAAATGAAAGCTATGCTTTTGTTGAAGCTATAGGCTGCTTTATAGATTTTCCTGTATTTAACAGGTTCGAGTATTTTGTATTTCATTTTATATATTGAAGATATATTTATTGATAAATGTGGAATTTACACAAGTAAGGAAGACAGACTATTAACACTATAATTTATTTGAGTTGACTGTAAAAAAATAATATCTTATGCTGAAGGGTGGGTTGACGGACTTTCCTTTAATAACGGTTTATGATGTTTTCCCAAGGTTAGCCTAGGGGGGTTGGACAATTAAAATAGTTTTGTCTATCATCTCATTTGGAAGGTTATAATACATTAAAATAGTTTTATATGTCGTCTCATTACAAGAGCCAAGAGGAGCTATAAGATTAAAATTAAAAATGCAAATAGCATGACCTTTACAGCTTATAAGACATAAATATTCATCACGAGTGATCTTCGTTTGGTTGGGGGGGGGGGGGGGGGTATCAGAGCAAAGGGGGGGGGGGGGAGTAACAAAAGGGAAAACATTCTACGTTTCACTTCTGACTGCACTCCATCTTCCCGACATTTACTCACTAGCAAGTTTATTTTGATGCTTTCAACTTCTTAAATGTTTCTTCACTCAGGATCCTTTCTCCAATTAATTCGGTTTTTTGAAAAGTTTTAATGTTTTTTCACTATTTAGAATTTGAATTCAATCATCCAAACCTTTCAACATTCGAGGTTTCAATCCTTGTAAGATAACTGTCTCATGTTCTTTCTCACTTATATAACTCTTGGAGATAACTATAAGGAAATAGTTCTACCATCAATTATCCACGAAACTTTGAAAGCTGTCGTAGCACAATATAATGCAAGCCAGCTTATCACACAAAGAGCGGAATCAATTTTGTTAAATAAATAAGTTTAAAACTTCTTTGCTCAAAGATAAGGTTTCTTTATTTAAATATTGCAGACAATGGTAAACGTTGCTTTTTTGTATAATTTGAAGAATATTACATTTTGTGAGTAGGTTGTGAGCAGGGAAATAAGGAAGATATATTTGAATGTGTTTTCTCATTTAAGAGTTTACTGAAATTAACTCCCTTTTTTTTTCCTTTTTTCATTTTTACTGAAATTAACTCCCTTATTTCAAAATTACTTCCTTAGACCTATATCTCAAGTCATGGATCACATTAGAGGCCTTTCTTTGACTAAAAACTTAAAAATTGGTATACTCCTCACCTTTCATGTCATAGTTTACTTCCTTTGGTCTGAACGTAACAATAGGAGGCTTAAATTCAATGATGTATGTTTTGTTACACTTTCTTATAGGATTTCTAGAGCTATCTATCTTAAGTTTAATATATGAAAAAATGGGGAGCTCTTGAAGGATAAGCTGAACTTGAAATTTTGTTGAAAATATGTGTTAATGTTGCATATTGGTTTCTATTCTTATTGAGTTACTATCTGGTGGCTATGAATATTGATTATTATGTTATTTGGTGTTTTTGGGAGAGATACATGTTGTTTTGTCACTTTTTGCTCATTTGGCTATGTATGCTATTTTTTGATGATACTATAACTTATGTTGGATGGTTTCGCCATTGTTTGTAGAAACCTAAGGATTTTGAGTAGAGAAGAGATAGGAGAAAACTTGAAAATAGAGAAAGTTTTATTATCCAACGTATGTTACAAGGTAGTGTACCAGCCTATTAAATAGACCTGTGTTGGTACGGTCCAAGAATCCAAGAGCCAATCCTAAGCCTACACCTCATAAGCAAGTACAAGTATACCAAATTATATTAATTTAAATCTGTTGCTTCTAATACGCCCCTGCAAACTGATGGATCTTGAATGATTGTCAGTTTGTGACGTAGAATGTGGAATCGAGGTGTAGATAGGGATTTGGTAAGTATATCTGCTACTTGATCTACCGTACTTATTGGGAGAATGCATATATTGTTTTACTGGATGTGATCCCTTATAAATCTGTGGTCTATCTCAATATATTTTGTACGAGCATGAAAGACCGGATTATTAGCAAGAGCAATGGCTGAGGTATTGTCACATTCTATTTTGGTTGGATAATCTTGCGGGACGTCAAAGTCTGTGAGAAGACGTTGGAGCCAGATTATGTCGGATGTTAGTGTTGCAAGTGCCCTGTATTCGGACTCAGTTGAAGATCTTGCCATCGTATGTTGTTTCTTGACTGCCCAGGAAATTAATGATTGTGTCGCCCAGAAAGGAACAATATCCGGATGTAGATTTCCTAGATATAGGATCGCTTGCCCAGTCCGCGTCTGAAAAAGAAGGAGAATATTAGTTTTGGCAATCGGAATTCCAAAGTCAAGTGTACCTTTGATGTATCATAAAAGATGTTTCAGCATATAGACGTGCTTCGGTTGAGGGTCATGCATGTGTTGGGATAGTTGGTTCACACTGAATGTAATATCTAGACGTGTTATTGTCAAATACTACAAAGAAACCATGAGTCGCCGGTATATAGTGGTGTTTTGAAGCAAGATCTCATTGTGAAAGACCTATGGTAGTTTGGTACATGTGGGATTTGCCAAAAGGATTGCACTACAAAAGGTTTTCTTGTTGGAGAATCTATGATGTGTATTTCATTTTAGAGAGAGAAATTGATTTGAGAACCAAGTTATTTTGATGCCAAGGAATTCGTTTGCTTCGCTTAAATGTTTCATGGAAAACTCCTTATTAAGCTTGGCTAGTATATATATCATTGATGACTTCCTTATTATTATCGAATATAAGAATGTCATCTATGTATACTAGTAGGTAGATGAGATCTTTGCCCTTGTTGTACACAAGCAGTGAATGATCCGATTGTCTATGAGAAAAATCGAGTGACACAAGAAATGTAGTGAAAGTGTTATACCATTGTCGGGGTGCCTGTTTCAAGCCGTAAATGGATTTGTGAAGATGGAAAACGTGGTCTGGATGCATGTTGTCTTTGAATCCTCTCGATTGATCCATGTAGACAGCCTCAGATATGTGGCCATGAAGGAATACATTGGCCACATCAAGTTACTGAGCAGGCCAATTATTGTGGAGTGCGATCGCAAGCAATTCCCATATCGTTGGTAACTTGGCCACCAGGCTAAAGGTTTTCGTGTAGTACAAACCATACTCTTGATTTTGCCTTGAGCAACTAGTCTTGCCTTGTGTTTTACCACCGACCCATATCTATGAAGTTTTGTTTGGTACGTCCATTTGCAACCTAGAATGGACGCATTTGGTGGAGGGTGAACTAGACTCCATGTTCATTGCTTTTGGAGAGCTAAAAATTTTGTGGCCATTGCTTGACACCACTCTAATTTCTTAACGGCTTCTGTGTACATGGTGGGATCCAATTGATCAGTTGTAGGTGTTTTCTTATGAAACAGATTTAGCATGTTCGTGGGTTCAAGTGAGCTGTTCCTGCTTCTGGTGATCATGTGGTGAGAAGGTACGCGATTGTTTACAGGTGGCTAAGAAGTGTCTGAGACAGTGGGTTGATTTGGCGGATTGCTTTGAGATGACTCTAATAGCAATTAAGACGAGGGACGGTTTGTTACGACCCGGCCCGGTTAGCTCGCAAGTGCGAGGAGGGAACAGAGGTCGGATGGGAAAAGAGAGAAGTTATCATAGCATAACATTAAATCATCCAACAAAAATTAACATCTTTACTATAAGAAAATGAAAGAGCCACTAAAAGCAAATCCAAATAAAATTTTTGTTTTCATTGATCTTTCAAAAGAGATAAATACATAAAGAGTTCTTCCAAAAGGATGGATCCAAAACACATCTAACTCTCTCAAAATCTATACATACAATCATCTATCAACAAAATAACAAAACTCAAAAGAACCTGCCGCCCGTCATCTCCCTACGACGGTAAGTGCGCAGTGGTCGGTCTGTCATTTTCTATACGCAGGATCTCCTGAAAAATTCCCCACAACAAGGGTGAGTCATAACTAAATAGGTAAATGCTTTTTCAATCAAATTTAGAGAAAACAATGCGAGAAAAATAACATGTATGCCTATGCTTTTTGTAGGAATATTAAACAAATCATAAGAATGTAGTAGCATGCCTTTAAGTCCACTATTAAGCCTCTTTCTTTAGTTAAACTTGCAACCGATCTCTTAACTCAATACATGAATTGTTTTCGTGAACCATAAAGTGTTGCATATGCATATAATATAACGTATATCTTTTAATCACCCGTCTCGGAAGTATCTTTTGTACTGATCAGGTACATTTTGTTTGGCCAATCCTTTTCCATTTGGTTCATATGAACCACCTTTACCATTTGGTTCATAAGAACCACCATTACCAATGCTCAAAAGAGCATCCCTTTACCAAATATACATCCGCATCAACAAGCACATTCATTCATTCATTCTTTAATTTCTCGTAAGGAGATTCTTATTCATGCATATGGTCAACTATCTCCTAATGTGCTATATGGTTTCATGATAGCAAGAAGAAAGGAAAGAGCCAAATGCAACCATGATTCATCACTTTAGAAATAACAAATGCATTAAATACTATTACATAAAAGATGAACTTGCAATGTGAGTTAGCGCGTGAGTAAAGGCTTATGTATGGTAACAAGTATAAGCTCAAATGTCTCTAAACCATTTTCAAAGGAGTTCTTAACAATTAAGCAATCATAGAAACATAAACATGATATTTAAAGCATAAAAGAATATAAAAGAAATAAGATTGGAAGAATGCTAGAGCTTGCATAATAATATAAAACATGCTATGAGTGAAAGAAATGGAACTTTTCTTCTAAATTTAAAGGAGCCACATTTACCTACCTCAACACAATGAGTTTCGCCTACTATCCTTATGAACTTCTCCTTTCCACGCGTTCAACACCTAAAAGAAATACACACATCATTCCCCACACTCATTATAAATTTAAAATAAATGCTATTGTCAGAATTACCTTAAAACCCTAAGTTTGAAAAACATATTTTCATTAATATTGTTATTTATGCATGCCTAAACTTCCCATAAATCAAATTAATATTTTTGGCAAACTAATTTTCGGATTTATATTAATTAGAAATTAGGGAAAATAGTATTTTGAGAAAAGATCTAATCATTAGAACACTCCCTCAATCTTTAGGAACAAACTTTGTTAAAAGATTTCCTAAAAATAAATATTAGGGAATAACCCTAATTTTAAAAACCCTAAAATTATTGGAGAAACTTTGTTTTTACATACAAAACACAACTCCTAATATTCCCTAACAATCCTCCATTTAAATCCTTAAAGAAATTCAAAGTTTTCTCAAACCCTAGAAATCTTCTCATCCAAAAATCTAGAGATCGAGAGGGATTTGCTTCAAACTAAACATACCTAAAGACTCCTTTCGTCTTCCTATTTGATTTGGACTATTTCTCTCGCCGGAAGATTACCGCCGGAGCCACCACCGCCGAACCCGCGCCGCTCGTCCAGTCCGCCTCTCTCTCTCGGTTTCGGCCCTTCACGCGTGAAAATGAGAGGGGGAAAGCTCGGTTGGTTCATTTAGGGAGAAAGGGGATTTCCAAAATACCAAATTTGCCTTCACTTAAGTTATCCAAGCCTTAATAAACACTAGGGGTACTACTGGAATTAAGAGACTTCTCAAATTTTTATTTCCTAAAATAAGCAAAATTAAATATAAGTTTTATATATCAATTTTCTTATAATTTTATGTAAAATTTTATAAAATTATTCTCGTCAAAATCCGACAACCTCAAATTTTTTACTTAAAACTCGTCGCGGCGCTTTGAAAAGCTTGCAAGGTCTAAAACAACATTTTTTGCTGGTTTTACAATTCTCCCTCCCTTACAGAAATTTAGTCCTCGAAATTTAAGACAAGCGTTAAAAGATCATACCTTAATTAAATAGGTGTGGGTAGCTCTCTCTCATCTCTGATTTCTTCTTCCAAGTAGCATCTTTCTCAGATCCATGCTTCCCCAGAACTTTAACATAAGGAATCTCTCTGTTTCGAAGCTACTTAACATCATAATCTATGATCTTCTCAGGCTCATATACAAAAGTCAGATCTGGTTGGATGTCTATTGATTCAGTACTAATGTTCTGAGCTTCATTTGCAATGTACTTCCTTAAAGAAGATATGTGAAATACATTATGTACTCCACTCATGTGAGATGGAAAAATCAATCTGTAAGCCACACTACCAACTCTCTCTGATATCTCAAAAGGGCCAGCATACCTTGGACTAAATTTCCCATCTTTGTAAAATCTCTTCACGCCTTTCATAGAACTCACCTTGAGGAATACAAACTCTCCAACATCAAACTCAACAAATATATGTTTGGCATCATAGTACTTCTTCTGTCTATCTTGCACGGCCTTCAATCTGTCACGAATCATTCTTATATTTTCAGTAGCATCATCTACTAAATTAGCTCTAATGATCTTTCTTTCTCCTGTCTCAGCCCAACATAAAGGAGTTTGACACTTCCTTCCATACAAAACTTCATAAGGTGTCATACCTATACTTGATTGGAAACTGTTATTATAAGCAAATTCAATCAGTAGAATGTGTGTCTCCCATTTGCCACCAAAATCAAGTACACATAATCTGAGTAAATCCTCTAAGGTCTGAATAGTCCTTTCTGATTGACCATCTATTTGAGGGTGAAAGGTTGTACTGAAAGTAAGTCTTGTGCCCATTGCCTCTTGAACCTTCCTCCACAACCTAGAGGTAAATCTCTCATCTCTATATGATACTATCGATCTTGGTACTCCATAAAGTCTAACAATCTCATTAACATAAACAATTACAAACTTCTCAACAGCATCAGATTGCTTGATAGGTAAAAAGTGTGCCGATTAAGTCAATCTATCAATTATCACCCATAGCATCATGACCATTTCTGGACCTGGGTAATCCAACTACAAAATCCATGGCTATGTCTTCCCACTTCCATTTCGGTATAGGTAAAGGTTGCAATAAACCTCCTGGCTTTTGATGTTTTACCTTAACCATCTGGCAAACTGTACACCTAGCCACCATTTCTGTTACACTTCTCTTCATCCCTGACCACCAAAAGTATTCCTTCAAATATTTGTACATCTTGTTACTACTTGGGTGAATGGTATAACTTGAATAGTGAGCTTCTTGAAGAATGTCCTTTCTCAAATCTCCAACATCTGGGATGTAAATTCTGCCTCTATACCGTAATAGCTCATCCTCGTCAAGCTCAAACTCCTCCAATGCCCTACCTTCACCAAATTTAGGACTTTCTCAAATTCTGCATCTTGTGGCAAAGCCTCCCTTATCATATCCTTCAATGTTGGCTGAATGATCATCTGATTCAAGGCCACAAATTCTGCATCATTGGGCTGAACTACATAAATCTCTAACTTCTCCAAATCTCTTATCAACTCATACTGTTGTGTAATTATCCAACTGCACTAGAAGTCTTCCTGCTTAAGGCATCCGCTACTATATTTGCCTTACCTAGATGATATTGGATATCCAGATCATAGTCCTTGATAAACTCCAACCATCTCCTCCGCCTCAAATTCAACTCTTTCTGGGTGAAGATGTATTTTAAACTTTGGTGATCAGTAAATACTTCACACTTAACACCATACAAGTAATGTCTCTATATCTTCAGGGCAAAAACCACTGCAGCTAACTCCAAGTCATGGGTTGGATAGTTTCTTTCATGATTTTTCAGTTGCCTTGAAACAAAGGCAATGACCCTTCTGTTCTGTATCAATACACAACCCAACCCTTTGTGAGAGACATCACTGTAAAGCTGAAATCCATCCGTCCCCGAAGGAATAATAAGCACTGGAGCAGTCATTAAACATTGTTTCAGCCTTTGAAAAGCCTCTTCATATTGATTTGTCCATACAAACTTCACTGCCTTTTGGGTCAATCTAGATAAGGGCATAGCTATTCGAGAAAACCCCTTAACAAATCTTGTGTAGTAACCAGCTAAACCAAAAAAGCTCTTGATCTCCGTCCTAGTAGTGGGCCTTGGCCAATATGCTATAGCTTGTACCTTGTGCTGATCCACAGAGATCTCTATATTGCTGATCACATGTCCCAAAAAGTTCACTCTTCAGCAAAAATTCACACTTGGAGAACTTAGCATACAAATCATTATCTTTTAAGGTATACAATACTGACCTTAATTGATTTGCATGCATCCTTTCATCTGGGGAGTAAACAAGTATGTCATCTATGAATATAATCACAAATAGATCTAAAGAAGGCTTAAAGATTCTATTCATGAGATCCATAAACATTGTAGGGGCATTTGTTAAGCCAAAAGGCATCATTGTAAACTCAAAATGCCCATATCTAGTGTTGAATGTTGTCTTTGCTATGTCCCCTTCTATGATCTTGACCTGATAATATACTGATCTCAAGTCTATCTTGGAAAACACAGAGGCACCCTCCAACTGATCAAACAAATCATCAATTCTCGGAAGAGTGTATTTAACTTATAGTCAGCTTGTTCAATTCTCTATAGTCTATGCAAAGCCTTAAACTTTCATCCTTCTTCTTCACAAAAAGCATAGGAGCACCCCAAGGGGAAGTGATAGACCTGATGAATCCCTTACTAAGCAATTATTGCAATTGGTCTTTCAACTCCTTCAACTCTTTTATTGCCATTCTGTAAGGAGATTTAGCAACAGGCTCAGTTCCACTAACCAGTTCGATAGAGAAATTAATCTCCCTACTTGGAGGCAAGCCAGGTAAATCATATGCAAACACTTCTGGATACTCTTGCACGACAGGTATATCCTCTAATCTCCTCTCTTCTTTCTTCTCCTTCTTAACATAAGCTAGAAAGCCTTCGTGACCCTTCCTCAATAATTTGTATGCCACCAAGGAAGAGATTATCATAGAAGTTATGTCTCTTTCTCCTATGAATTTAAATTCTTTCTCCCCTGACATACAAAATTTAAGTTCTTTCTTATTACAGTCTATGATCACAAAGTGACAAGACAACCAACTTATACCTAGAATCATATCAAATTCCATTAAAGACAATAACATAAGATATGCTCCCAAGATTATATCACCAATAGCCAACTCCACATGACACATTTTGTTGGTTTCCAACTGACTCCCATTGGGTATCAAGAATAATAAAGGCTTGAGCATATTTTAGGAAAATAAACCATCAGACTTAACAAACTCCTCTGAAATTAAAGAATGTGATGCTCCTGTATCAAACAACACCTTAACAAGCTTGTTACATACAAAGATTGTTTCTAGATATCATGCATGTAATATAACATAAAGCTCATCTTACTCATACATTATAAAAGAATTCATTGATATTAAATAAAGTCCATAACTGTGCTAACATCAGGAGAATCCTTAGCCTCTTGTTGTGACAATCTATAAACTCTTGGTTGAACCGGTGGACGAGCTTGGCCTTGTGATGGGGTAGATCCAATATAATCTACAGTTCTTGGCCTGCCAGCTGTCCTTTGAGGAAGAGTGTTACCTATTCTGGCCTCAGTAAGAGGTTTTTGTCCTAAGAGAGAACAAAACTTTGCCATATGCCTTGGTTGGTGACACCAATAGCATGTATTAGTGCTAGAGAGGCACTCTCCCTTAGAGTTCTCCCACACTTATTGCATAAAGTTGTAGAAGTGCTACTCTATGAAATATTGGATTTAAACTTCTTCCAATTAGGCCTTCCAGAATGAAAAGACTAGGTAGATTTGAATCTATCTTCATTCTTCCTCTTCTGGAAGTCTCTCCTCCTCTGGGTACTCTATAAATCCAACTCAATCTTTCGTGCTCTCTCAACTAAAGTAGAGTGATCTTCAATACCCAAAGGAACCAATGGTCGTCCAATGCTATCTCTCAAGCCACAAAGGAAGCGGTGGCATTTCTCTTATGTATTAGGAATTAAATGAGAGGCATACCTAGAAAGCATGGTGAAATTAACCTCATATTGTGTAATGGTCATGTCGCCTTGGACTAATCTCATAAATTTGTCTTGCATTGACTTCCTAGCAGTCATTGATACATATCAATCTCAAAACACCTTAACAAACTCCTCCCATGTCACTTGATTGCTAGATCTCCCACCAAAAGTTTCTTCTAGCTGACTTCTCCACCATCTTTTTGCTTCCCCATTGAAGGCATATGCAGCAATAGCAACCCTTCTATCTTGAGGGCATATCATTCCTTCCAAAATCTTCTCAACCTTCATTAACCAATCCTCCGCCTCTATGAGTCCATCTCCTACGAATGATGGGGGCTTCATATCTTGGAATAACTTTAAATTCTTGTCCATCACAGTGCTTCCACTGCCTCTAGCTTGAGTTTGAGTATTCTTTATCATCTGTGTCATAGCCGCCATCATTTGGGTGAAATAATCCAAAGTAACATTAATGCTACTGCCTTGAGGCTCCACTACTGCTGGCAATTCCCTCCTGACCTCTCCAGTATTGCCGTCAGTGGTATCAAGTTCAGGTTCCTCAGCCCTGAGACATAAAGCAACAAAGTAATCTAAGTAATATACATCACATGTGTCACGCCCCAAGATCTAACTTGGAAAGAATGTCAATATATTACTCAAACAAGTTTTTTCACTCACCACATCAACTAAGTATCCTAAACTGAGGCACAATCCACTGATTGCTACCCGTTGTAAAACCCGCAAAAACGTTGTTTAGACCTTGCAAGCTTTTTCCAAAAGCGCCGGACGAAGTTTTAACAATTAATAAGGAAATGTGAAAAATTTGAGGTTGTCGGATTTTTGGCGGGAATATTTTTATAAAATTTCTTACGTAAAATTCAAAGAATTGAAATTATTAAACTTTACTATTTTGCTATTTTAGGAATAAAAAAATGATAAGTCTCTTAATTCCAATAGTACCCTTAGTGTTTATTACGGCTTTGGATACTTAAGTGAGGAAAATTGGTATTTTGGATATCCCCTTTCTCCTAATGAACCAACCAAACTTTCCCCTCTCTTTCACGGGTGAAGGGCTGAAACCAAGAGAGAGGGGACAGGGACGAGCGGCGCTTGGGTTCGGTGTGGTGGCTCGGCGGCGATCTTCGGCGATGAGAAATGTCCAAATCGAGAGGAAGACGAAAGAGTTCTTCAGGTATGTTTTAGTTTGAAGCGAATCCCTCTCGATCTCTAATTTTTGGAGAAAAGTTCTTAAGTGGGTTTAAGAAAACCTTTGATCTTAAGATTTAAATAGAGGATTGTTAGGGAATATTAGGAGTTGTGTTTGTTTGAAAACAAAGTTTGTCCAAGAATTTAGGGTTTTTTAAAATTAGGGTTTCCCTAATATTTATTTTAGGATCTTTTAACAAGTTTGTTCCTAAGGGTTGAGGGAGTGTTCTAATGATGAATTTTGAATTTTTTTTCAAATACTATTTTCCTAATTTCTAATTAATATAATTCGAAAATTAGTTTTACAAAAATATTAATTTGATTTATGGGAAGTTTAGGAATGCATAAATAACAATATAATGAAATTGTTTTCAAATTTGGGTTTAAGGTAATTCCAAAATGCATTATTTTAAATTTTATAATGGAGTGTAGGATGATTGTGTTATTCTTTAGGTGTGAATTGCGTAGAAATGGAGTTCATTTAGGATAGTAGGCGATGCTCGTTGTGTATTGAGGTAGGTAAATGTGGCTCCTTTTAAATTGGAAGAAAATGCATTCTTTCACTATACAATGTTTTACTTATTATGCAAGCTCTAGCGTTCTTTCCTCACATTACTTTTATATTCTTTTATTTGTTTAAGTTCAATGCCTTATGTTTTCTATAATTTTTTATGTTAAGAACTCCTTTGAAAATGGTTTAGAGACATTTGAGCTTATATTTATTACAATAATAAGCCTTTACTCATGCGCTATCACATTGCAAGTTCAACTTTTATGTAATATATTTAATGCATTTGTTCTTTCTAGGATGAATCATGATTGATTTGGGCTTCTTTTCTTCTTCTTTGCATCATGAAACCATATAGCACATTAGGAATGTTGGACTATATTCAAGAATAGAATCTCCTTATGAGAAATTAAAGAATGAATGAATGATGTGCTTGTTTGATGCCGGAAGGTATTTTGAAAGGGATGCTCTTCTCGGCATGGTAATGGTGTACTTATGAATCCAAATGGGTAAAGGTGGTTCTTATGAACCAAATTGAAAAAGGATTGTCAAACAAAATGTACTATGATCAGTACAAAAGATACTTTCGAGACGGGTGATATAGATATACGTTTATTATATTCATATGCAACACTTTATGGTTCATTGAAAATATACTTATGTATTTGAGTTAAGTGATCGGCTTGCAAGTTTAAGCTAATGAAAGATGGCCTTAATAGTGGACATAACGGCTGTACTACATTCTTATATTTTATTTAATGTTCCTTACAAAAAGCAATAAGACATACTTGTTATTTCCCTCACCTTATTTTTTTCTAAATTTGATTGAAAAAGTATTTAACCTATTTGATTAGTTGGACTCCCCTTTGTCTGTGGGAATTTTCAGGAAGATCCTGCGTTAGAAATGATAAGATCGACACCACGCACTTACCGTCGTGGGAGGATGACGGGGCGACAGGGTTTCTTTGGTTTTATTATTTTTGTTGATAATGATTGTATGTATAGATTTTGAGGAGTTGAATGTGTTTTGGATTCCATCTTTTGGAAGAACTCTTTAGTGTATTTATCTTTCTTTTGAAAGATCAATGAAAATGAAAATTTTATTTGGATTTTGTTTTAGTTGCTCTTCATTTTTATAGTTAAGATGTTAATTTTTTTGGATGATTTATGTTATGCTATGATAACTTGTCTCTATTTCCCGTCGACCTCCTCATTCCCGCTCTTGCACTTCGAGAGCTAACCGGGCCGGGTCGTGACAAGAGTGCTCATCAGAGCACAAAGGATTTGAGAATATTGATTTCATGAAAGAGCCAACCTAGATTGATTCCTATATGTTAGAGTATGGTATAGATGCATGTGTAAAACCCTTCAAAAAGCTGATTTTTAGTGCAAGTTCGTCCTGTACGAACTGCGACCTCTCCTAGTACGTGCGAAACTGAAGAAATTGTGAAGAAATCTGTCATTTTGTCTGTTACGAACCAAGGGAGGCAGTCGGGCAATCGATCCGTCAGGACGAAAATTGGTCTAGAGAAGAATCGTCCTTACGATAATTTGATTTCGTCGTTACGAAATTTGTCCAGGAGCAAATTCGTACGCGGGACGATTTTGGATCGTCATGGCGAATACAGTGTTAAATAAATATGGACACTCTCGAGGACTATTTTTATTCATTTCGAAGCGAGAGAAGGAGGAAGGCAAGAGAGAGAGAAGAGAAGGAAACGCAGAAAGAAAAGCTTGGTTTGGGAGCTCGCGCGAGCGCTTTTCGTCCGAGACGACGCTGTGTAGCAAATTTGATCCGTTATTGTTTTTTTACGATCTGAATCCGCTCTCTCACTCTTGCATTCACATTGGAAGTCTCCGATATTCCTCGATTTTGTTCCTTTCATCGCTCCCAACTGCGCGGCACCTTTATCTTGTTATTCTGTCACTTTCCGTCCATACACTCTTTCTGGTTGTTTGTTGATCTCACGTATTTAAGTTTTTGACCCCTCTACCGGTAACGCTCTGCTTCTGCAAGTTTTATCTTTGGAAGAATACCAGTATTCTGACCGGCGCTCCAACTCTCGTAGCTCCTGCGGTAATAGTTTCCAGACCGTTTTAAATTTCGCTACAGTCTATTTCTCCTGTGTCCTTTTGTTTAGCTTAGTTTCTTTTTCACTGCAATATTTCTCTTCTTTTTTATGTGTCTTATTGGTTTGTCAGTATTCTTCCTGAAGATTATCGTTCCTTTTACACATCCGCTCTCTCTCTCGCTGTGCACGTATCTGTATTAATTTGGTGATCTGTAATTCTTGGAGATTTCCTCTGTGTAAAAATTCCGTAGACTGCCGTTACTCTGCACCCCGATTTCGTTATAATTTCCTGATTTGTTCGAGATTGATAGATTGAGTTGATATACATTTGAATGTTATG
The DNA here is from genome assembly GCF_001605985.2 of Dendrobium catenatum. NCBI lineage: Eukaryota > Viridiplantae > Streptophyta > Magnoliopsida > Asparagales > Orchidaceae > Dendrobium > Dendrobium catenatum. Next base: position 2,436,419 of record NW_021320079.1, read on the forward strand.
TGAATGCTTCTATATTGTCCTTGAATTGACTATTGTATTGATTTATTGCATTGACTATGATTGAATTGATTGTTACTGAAAGACAAGTGGGAAACATGTGTTGAACGTTCGTTGGAGATTGGTGATCTGTACAGGATGGTCGGCCGACGGGCTTTCCTTTAAATCATAGTCATCGGATCCATGGATATAACGATTGGGAGTTATAAGGAGTTTTATACGCCGACTGGCGCGCGACCGGGTGCAAAAAAGCAGTGACGGACTCTTATTAATGGAAAGCCAACATATAGATATCTACAACAGCCAATAACGATTCTTACAACAGCAACATAGTCCAGCGTTGTCGTTGCTCTAGTAAAGATCATTGAATGATTTACATCGTATGGATTTTCTGATGTGCATGGAATTACGGATTACTGTTTGTACGATTCATTGATTTCATTGATTGATCATTGAGCATTGCTACTATTATTAGAATTGATCATTGATATTGAATGGACATGCACGGCATAGATTCATAGATCATTGATACCATTTTGATGCTTCAGACATTTGACGTGCTGCTGCTATTGATGTTATCGTACGGACATTTTTGATTGATTAATTTGACGGATTTATTGATTTTATTATTGATCTTATTTTATCGTATTGATTTTCCGATTTGATTTTACCGACTTGATACTAGAGACTTGCTTTGATACGATAGATTGGTTCGATACGATTGATTTTGACTGATCGACGATTCTCTTGAGATTTCACGTACTGATTGATTGAGCATGATTTATTGTTTTGCCTGCTGTTGTATTGACTGGTTTCATTGACTAGATTTTCCGCATTTGCTTAGACTATTGACATTGACTGATATTGATTGATGACTGACATGCATATTGATAGCATCGCCCGTGCTTTGATTTCAGTTATAGGTATTAGGTGACTGCTGGGCTTTGTTAAAGCTATTAACATGGTTGATATTTTTCAGGTCAGGGCAAGGGAGCAGAAGATAGGAGCTTGATCCGGCATCTTCAGGTTTTTGTCTTTTGATTGATTTTGATTCTTTTGTACTAGGAAGATTTCAGTACTGGTGATTGAGGTGTAGTTCCTGAGTATCTGTACATGACCTTTTGAGATATGAATCGACTTGGTTATATTGAATGTTTATTAAATTTATATAATGTTTGATAGACTGTTTAAATTGAAGGTTTTTAGTAACTCTGTAAATTGTTTAGAGTTAATAGATTGGATACATCTTTCCAAGTTAAGATCTTGGGCGTAGACAAGATCTTTTAGGTATACAGACAGCGAGTGTATATTGGAAAGAATGGAATTAGTTACCAGAGATGATGTAAGGATTGGTAATTGGAGAATTGGGATTAGATGAAAGAGTAAGCTGTAGATCAGCCATTGGCATACTACATTGCATACATATTCTGAAAATTGTACAGGTTGGAAAAAAGAATAAATGGATAACATCCCGGCAGAATCCAGATTATTATGTTACCGAATGAGCAACACGCGCAGCACCCAGTTACCATTCAGAAAAGTATGTGACAGTTCTGCATACTTGACGATTGCACATGTAATGGGAGTATGCTCAGAGTAAAAATGAAGTGGATAGCAAAGATGGAAGAAGTGGAAATAGACATATGCAGATGATATTCATAAGTAGAAGCCTCCGATTGTTTAAGGGAGTGCTGGAGACCCAGGACTGCTGAGGATTGGAGATTCTTAGAAGGAATAAAAAGATTTATTTGACGAGCATGTAAGTGTACGGGAATCAGAAAAGTACCATGGCTGATATTTACTGGATCTGAGAGGGATGAGCAAGGAGAGATGGTGGGAATCGGACAGCAGATGGAGAAAGAAATTCAAGCGGGGAAGCCACATTGCTATGAGATCGGCAATGGGAATGAGTTCACTACAGTGTTAAGGATGATGGTTTGCCGGCCGTCAGGCCTCAGACGACAGAAAATCAGGAGACTTATTATGAGATTGGAACAAGCCGCAGTAAAAACAGTGCACGAGGCCGAAGTTATACTGCACTTGCGAGGTTACACTGACTCAGTTAATTCCATACTCACCGAGGAAAAGTAGTTATAGAATTATCTGCATGGAATTGAATTAAAAGAACTGAGGAATCCATTAGTACCATTAATCGGACAATGAGTATTCTGAGTTAGTAGGGCGAGCACCGATTTGATAAGAGATTGAGTTAGGCACACCGTATCGAAAGGTCAGAGAGATACCAGGAGGAGAACAGAGAATGAGGTACGACAGAGAAATGATATCTGGTAATAGAAGATAGAAGATAGAGAGAAGAAGAGCAGGTAAGTGATGAATTCGGAAGGATTCTGCATCGGGATTTATCGCGATCTACATCGGTGTATCAGTCTGGATAGTTCTGGAGCATGCATTCACTGTGGCAACACGACATGCAGGTCAGTGTTACCTAATTGAACGGGGCAGTTTTTTACTGTGGGATGAGGGCCAGGCAAAAATTGTCCTCAGCAGGAAAAAATGGGTGGAGGACGGATTCTGGCACGGCAGTCGAGACAGCAGACGACCGTATGGCTCGAGAGCCAACGAGTGAGAGATCAGAGAATTCGAGCTGCTGGATAGAAGAAGTGTCAGAGATCAGCGAGAGACAGTTGCGCCAACGACCTCCTGATATTCCTCCAGTAGTGCCACGTGTTTTACAGTCTCAACATCATGCAGATCAAAACACGACCAGAAAGTTCTAGTTGGTAAGATTGATTTTGACTACCGATTGATAATATGACAATTTGTCATGCCATTATTGACATTTGATTGATGCAGTTTTGAATGACTGTATGAGATTTGGCGAGTTTTGATTTTTATTTGATTCGATTTGAGTTTGATTTGGAACGGATTTGCTTTTGTATCAGATTTATGCTATTCGATCCCTTAAAGTGAAAATGACGAAGGAAGACATTTTATCATATAAAAGTGAGGATAAGATTGTAAAAACCTTTCAAAAAAGCTGATATTATTAGCTGCAAGTATCGTCTAGTAACGAAACTGGATTAAGTAAACTGGAACGAAACTGGAAAGAAAATTTTGTGAGAAATCCTGTCAATTATTCGATCAATGTTACGAACCTGAGAAAGCAAGACGGGACGAAATTACATAAGTCAGTTATGAAAAATGTCCAGAGGAAAAAATCAGTAGCACTTACGAATAAAATATGATATCGTACTGATAACGATTTTGTCAAGAGAGCAACGATACCGGAACGAATTTTGGATCGTCCGGAACAGAATCAGTTTAATAATATCAGGATTTCGAAGATATTTTAATTCAATTTCGAAGAGAAGAAGGAGAGGCAAGAGAGAGAGAAAGAGAAGGTAAAGGAGAAGAAAAAAGCATGGTTTTGGAGCTCGCGGAAGCGCTTTATCCGTCCGACGACGCTGTATAGGAAGATTTGAATTTGTATCGCAGTTAAGGAATCCGAATCATAATTTTCTGTTTTCGAAGCATTTTGAGTTTTGATATTTCTGTGACTCAAGATTTGTAGTTTTCATTAACCGATTAAACGCGCCGCATTATGGTATTGACGAACTTTCACCGCAATTAACTATTTTGGTATGTTGTAATAGTGATATTCTGCCACGTTATTAGTATTTCGAAAGATTATCGTCCGGTCCGTTAATTATGTATTCTGCAGAGTTTATATTATTGACTGCAATTATTATGATTCTGGAATGGTTTGGTGCAGTAGAAGATTTAGTTTAACAATGTTGCTGTGCACGTCTGTAAATTAAATTGGTGATCTGTAATTTACTGGAGATTTTTGTGTAAAATTCCGTAGACATGCCGTAATACTCATGCCGAATTTCGATTATAATTTCTGATTAGATGTTCGGGAGATTGATAGATTGAGTTGATATACAAATATTGACAATGTTTGATGTGATTCTGCTTTTATTGTCCTGAACTTAGACTATATGTATTGATTATTGCATTAAGACTAATTGATTGAATTGAATTGATTACTGAAAGAACAATGGGAACATTGGACTATTGAACGATTTGTTGGAGATTGGATTGACCCGTACAGGATGGTGGGCCGACGGCTATTCCTTTAAAATCATAGCACTCATGGATCATGGATAAATACGATTGGAGTACTATAAGCGAGTTTAATATACGCCGTTAACGGGCAAAAAAGAGTGACGACTACTTATTAATGGGAACCAACTATAGATATTACAACAGCAATACACGATTCTACAACAGAGCAACTAAAGCCAGCGTTTGGTTCTGTCCTAGTAAGACCAATTGAATCGAATTACATCGTAATGGATTTTCTGAATGTGCATGGAATTACGCGATTATACTGTATTGTACGGATTCATTGATTTCAATATGAATTGGAATCATTGAGCATTTGCTAAAACTACTATCTGATTATTGATCATCATGGATATTGACAATGACATGACGGCAATAGATTCATAGGACTCATGATCTACCATTTGCATGCTATCATCGATTAACGTAGCTGCTGCTATTGATTTATCGTACGGATTACATTGATTGATTATTTGACCGATTATTGAATTTTATTAATTGAATCTTTATTGTTTACTAATTGGATTTTACCGATTGATTTACCGACTTGATCATAAGGACTTCGCATAACTTGATACAGAATAGATTGGTCATCGATTCACGATTGATTTGACTGATCGACGAGATTCTCTTGAGATATTCACGATTACTGATTGATTGAGAATGGATTTATTGTTCTTGCACTGCTTGCTTGTATATGACTGGTTTCATTGACTATGGATATTTCGCATTGCCATAGGACTCAATAATGACCATTGAATGACATGCATATGATAAGCACGCCGTAGCTTATGAATTATCAGTACTATAGTATGAGGTGACCTTGCTTGGGCTTTGGTAAAGCTCAATTTATAATTGTGGTTGATATTTTTCAGGTCAGGGGCAGGGAGCAGAAGACTAGGAATTTGATCCGGAATCTTCACGGTTTTTTTCTTTTGAATTGATTTTGACTTCTTTTGTACTCAGGATAGATTTCCCAAAGTATAGGTGATTGTAGTAGTATCACTGGAAGCTATTGTTACTATGACCTTATTGAATATCGAACTCGACTTGTATTTAGTTAAAAATGCATTTTAAAAACTTTATAAGATGTCTTGATAGCACTGATTTAATTGAAAGGTTCTTACGATAACTCTGATAAATCTA
>NW_021320079.1:2441750-2448204 GCF_001605985.2 Dendrobium catenatum
GAGTCAAAAATTTTAATTGCATCAGTTTAGCATTTTGGCACCCAACATAAGTCAAAGGGGCCAATTAGAAAAATTTCTAGATGTCTGCCCAATTCTCCAGAACTTTAAGTATAACGTCCCTACCACTCTTTCATAAAAGACCGGACTCATCGCTTTTAAATCGACTAGGTGGTTAACTGGCTCCCCAATCCAGGCCGGGGTAAGTCCAGGTTTTGCACTGCATTAGTTAGGATCGGACGACTGTGGTCCAGCGTCCAAATTAGATTTAGGATCCGAGGCCGATCTTTGATTATAAGACCCCAAATTTCGGGAATATATTCCCAAATTTCTAATAAAATGATCAACTCTAATTAAATGTCATTTCAATCCCAAAACATAAATCCCAACATTTAGATTAAGTTGGGACACTTCCGGATGGTTCTGGAATCTCAAAGTGTCCCCTAGCTCTCTTCCTTTGACTCTGTTAATAACTGCTCAATTTTGATCCCTTCCCTTTTGAGTTTCTAAAATTCACATCTTTTTGATATCACTTCTAGAAAATCTAACAAAATTTCATTCTTATTTTAATCGAGAGTTTTCGTAGGGGACTCTGTCTCCCTACGATGTAATTAACTACGACGACTTGCGCTCGTAGGAGATTTGGAACCACACACACCTGATTTCAAAATTAATCTTTTTAAAATCCTTTTAGATTTCTTTGGGAAAAGTTAAAAAATGATTGTCGTTATCATATTAGAAGAATTATCATTGAAAGGTGTTATCTTCCTTTGGGGAGATACATCCTTCTTTGATAAGGCTTTGGATGTGAATTCGACAATCATACTCCTTGAATACCACAACTTGATTATTTAGTTGAACTCTATCTCGTCCCCTCGGGGCCGTGTAGGGTTCTGTTTAGAATCTAGCCATGATATTCAAGATGAATTTCACGATTCTAAGTCTGAACACCGTTATGGAATTTTATTTTTGTCCTTCGGGGTGATATACCTTTCCGAACGAGTTGATTCGACTTTTAGAATTAGAATTTAATCTCAATTTTAAAATTCCCAAAGAAAACTAATATCTTTCAAAACATGTTTTTAAAATTCCACCAACAACGATTATACTATCAGCCTAGATGATATGGTCGTTTCTTTAAATACAAGGTCATTCCAGCCATTGTTTTCACCTCAACCTTCTTCTTCTCTTGAGATTACTTACCTTTTTCTTACTATGGCTGGTGGGAAGCGAGCCCAACAGACTTCTGGGAGCTCTTCAAGGGCTAGGATTGATCCTCGTTTCAGGGAGGCAGAAGATGAAGCTGCTTACCATCAAAATAAAAGAATGTGGGATAACTATCTCTAGAGTCTTCAATCCTGTCCACCTTTCGTATCCGATAATGGATCTCTTTGCTCATACTTCTCTCTATTTCATTCTTTCTCTCGCTATCCCCTTTCATACTGAGCTGCTTCATGAATTCTTCACAAATCTTCACATAAATCTTGCTTTCACAGCCCTGAACTCCTATGTGATTCGACGCCCGGTCGAGATCACATATCAGGACTGTGCTGAACTATTGCAGCTATCCACAACCGGGGATAAGCTGCATATATTTATCTCAGATCCTGATTTTAACTGGTCCACCGCAAATCATTTCCTTCGCCAGACCAATGCACCTTTTCATGTTGGAGAGACTAGCTATTTAGTCAAAGATGCTAGGACAATTCAGCATGTCCTTTGAACCTCCATTATTCCAAAAGCTGGGGACCGAATCCACATCACTCCTCTACTTTATCTGACAACTTTTTTACATCATGACATATAGAGAATTTAATGCTACTGACTTAATTTTTTGATACATTGATCATTTAACTACAATCCGCGATCTAGGTCATAAAAGGAAACCCAATCTGGCTTTAGGACACCTCATAGAATATAATCTTGAAACTGAATATCATCTTCAATATCCTGCTCCTCCCAACCTCCCAACTCTCTTCTACTCAAACAATTTCTTCAATACCCTTCACAGTACTCGTCTCCACCCAGGGGATGAGGAACCTCGGGGGGCTGAGGAGGAGGCTGCTGCTCCCACTCCCGTTCCTGATCCTGCTCCTCTTCGCTAGCACTCGCAGTTTGACCAGTTAGTGGAGAGATTTGATCGTTAGGAGACCCTTTTTGATGCTTACATTGTTGCACAGGAGCAGCAATATTCTGAGGATATTGCCAGCTACGAGCAGCACCGCACAAAGGACTTAGCCCATTTTGACAGCTACATTACTCACCAGTAGCAGCAGCATGATCAAGACATAGCCTGGTTCAATGCTCAGTTTACTACGCCAGCTAACTACTTTTAGCAGGCTCCACCACCTCCACCTCCATCTGATGATCAGGATCCCTCATTTTTTTAGTTTTAGTTTCTGTTTTATGTGGATTACTTTCTCTGTATTGTGCTTTTTGTTGCTTTAGTTTTTGTTTTTAGTTTCCTCCTCCCTTTTGAGATGTCAAAAGGGGGAGTAGTATGTTTGTACTTGTTTAGTATGTTTGTACTTGTTCTGGTAAAAATTTAAAAGCTTGTTTAGTTTTTGCATTACTATTTTAGAATTAATTTTTGATATATTTGCCATCATAAAAAAGGGGGAGATTGTTACAAACCTTTTTTTGGATTATGATTTTGATGATAGCAAACAAATCTTGGTTCACTACGACTACCTTTTTTTACTGACACTTTCAGGATTCAAAGATCAGACGAAAAGCGGAATCAACTCAAGATTGGATAGATTAGGGTTGAGTCAGTCTATAATTCTCTTTTCTCTTTCTTGAGTCAATTGTAATTGTTTGAAGTGACTGATGTCAAGGTAACCCTACACACATACACTTGAGAGATTTAGAACTTGTGTTTTAACTCACATCGTCCTAGACGATATTTATATCATCCTGGACGATATTTATATCATCCTGGATGATCGAGTTCAAAATAGAAGTTCTAATCAGGATTTCTTGTTAAGACAGCCATCATTAGCTAATAAGCATGGACGATACTTATATCGTCCAGGATGATAGGATTATACAGAAATAATTTTCTGACATAATCAATTTAGGTATTCTGTATTTTTGGAAATCGGCCTGGACGATATCACACAATTATGCCTAAATTAATCTGGGAATCAAGGAAGTAATTAAGGATGGTTGATACAATCACATCGATCATCCTGGATGATCTCTGGATCGACCAGGTGTTGACCTAATTTTTGTATGAGGTCACTTGGACCAATCTTGCCCCTAAATTAATTCATTTCCCAAATCAATTCAAACTCTAGGATCCTCATAGAATCCTGACCTTAGGATCTATCCTAGGATCCTTCTAGACTTCAGACCTTAGGATATACTCTAGACCTTAAGACCTTTCTATAAGTCAGACTTTAGGATCTACCTAGATCATAAATCAATCCAGAGATTTAATCAATCAAATCTAAAACCCAATCCAAATCCAGAATTTGAAACCAAAATCACATGTTAAAAGGCCAAGACCTAAAAGCCTTTTTCAACAAATTTTTAAATGCTTAAATAACCAATCAAATGACCTCCGATTCAGAGTCTGTCAGTTGCATACTGATGGGACATGTCTCTGGAGGCAACCCTCCAAATTTGAGCCCATCCTGAGGTCTTTGACCCCATAAACTAAATCAAAATCCAAAGGCTATAAAACCTTTAAATATATACAGCCTGTGCCACTAGATCTGTCACATAGAAGATCCTGATCTTAGAGCCTTCACCAAAGCCTCTAGTCACTTCTATACCCTTAATTCTGATATGTTGAACAATAAACTGCATTTTTCTGGACTCATTTCAGCCCTTAGTGGTCATGAGCCCAAAATGACCAAAATACCCCTATGTGGCTCAAATAATGATTTCAAACCAAATGAATTCCAAATTGAATGCAACCACCTCCAGCAAGTTTCAAATGTCATTTCAAACCTGTTGGGCCCATTCCCAACCCTTGGGTCAACCTGGTTGACCAAGTCAGCAGGTTTGACCCAAGAGGCCCTTTAAGGGTCCAAACAGGTGTTTTGAACCAAATGACCTCTTTGAGCCATGGAATCACTTCTATTAGCTTTCAAATGTCATTTCAGACTTCCTGAGCCTGATTTCAAACCTTGGATCAACATGTTTTCCCAGATCAAACAAAATTGACTTAAATGCCCTTAATGGGCCTAATAGGCCCATTTGATCAAATCAATCTCTCTAGACCCTGGGACCACACCCAATAGACTCTGAATGTCATTCCACTATTGGACCCATATAGGATCATTCGATCCAAATTACCTATTTGAAGTTTGAAATCATATCCAACCAACTCAAATCCATTCCATTTGATGCATGGAATAATTTCAAACTCACTTTGAGTCAAACGTTAGCCTATTGGACCAAGTTAACTCATATGCTTGGTCAAATACCTATGGCTTTGATTCAACCTTCATATATCCTCAATCAATGCCTTCAAGACTTAATCCAAGTGACACTCAACACTCCCATGTGCCACCTTGGCAGCCAAGTTGACTGTTGACCAGTCAAACTAGTCAACAAGGCATTAAAACCTCTTGAGGTTGTTAAATCATTCCATAAGAGCTAACCCACTCCACTCAAAATCACTCCAGCAAATTAAGGTACCCCCCAATGCCACCTCATCAGTCCACATGGCAAGTGGACTGGTCAAATGGTCAAATCAACCTCTTGGGATGGTAAAAGAGGATCAAAATCCCTCTTAAGCTTAATCCCTCCTTATTTAAATCGTTTCAGCTATTAATACAGCCTCTAGAACATTCCTAGAATCATTCTAAACCATTGGATCTATATCAAACGACCCCCATTGCTCCCATGCACAAGTGGGGACCAAAGCTCATTTCCACATGGCTTGTACCCATGTCCTTTGATTCCCTGCCACCCCACCAACTCCCTGGACAAGTCGCAACCATCTAGGAGTACATTAAAATAATCTCAGCCACCCATTCAAACTGGAGGTGTTTTGAATAGGGCAAATGAATGAAATGGAGCCGGATTGAAATCCTATCATTCTCTCTCAACTCCCAGCCTCTCAAGACAAGGTCTCTGTTCCATTGAGCCCCCCGGAGACTCCTACCCATCTCCCCGATCAAATCCATCCGGTCAAAGCGGCGGCCGACGAGCTTTTGGCGAGACCAAGCCGAATTTGTTCAAGGGGATTTTCTGTTCGATCCAGACGATACTAGCTCGTGGAATCTTCTACAAATAGGAGCGTGGATAGTCTACAAATGCAACAAATCAACAAACGGATCAATCCGTCCTTTAAATGAGGTATAAATCGAAACCCTAGATCTAGGAACACTAGATTAAATAGTGTTTTATATAAAGCATATTAAGTTTTAAAATCACATTCCCATTGATTATGTTCATTATGACAATCATTGTTTAAAATTTCATCGAGATTGACCGATCTGATCAGAAGAAAAACTTAAAAAATGAGTTATGGGGCATTTTCACGGTTTGGCTCAGGCGCACGTATTCTGGACCATTGATCGCACGATCAATGGTACAGATCAAGCCGTTATGTACATTGATCAAACATGTATTTGATCCCGCGGCTCAAGCTGCAGTCCGGCTCGATCCTGGCCTCCCATTCAGAACCACGGGATCGCCTGTCCACCCTATGATTTCGCGTATCAGAAATCAAATGGCGGGATCCGTTCTGGCCATCCGATCAAACGCGGGTGGGATCAAACGGTGGATGTCTGTTGCCGACATGGATAAGTCGAAAACGCGTGGTGGTCATTGCCTAAACGATTACACGCTACAATTATTGCCACATGGTTCCGCAGTTTGGTCCCGCGAACCAGGGCACGCCACGTGTCCCACTAACAGCCGCCGGATATAATTAAATGGTTTTAAATTAAATCTTAAACCATTTAATTGCAGAAACCTTAAAAATTCATTAAAAAATGTTTATAACTCCAAAATTTGATTTTAAAATATCAAAATTTTCAGAATTTCAAAACCTTTCAAATAAATTAAAATTACTTTAAAATATTTAATATATGTTAGATTATTTTAAAGTATTTAAAATTTGATATTTTAATTAGTAATTAATTAAAATAAATCAAATTAATTTAATAATTTTAAAATAATTTATTCAGATCATATAATTTTTTTTTTATAATGAAATTATTCAATTAAATTTTAATATATTTTAAAATAATTGAGATTCTTTAAATAATTTAAACTATTTAATGAGTTAAATTTTTAATTCATATTTAAACATTAAATTTAGTATTTTGAAGAATCAATGTTTTAATTTCAAAATATTTTAAATAAATTCAGAGGATCTCTCATTGATATTTTAAAATAATTTTGATAATATTTTTAATTATCTTATTTTAAAATATATATTTATGTATATATAAGTTTATCTTTATATATATACGTATATAGGTCTATTTTAAAA
>NW_021320079.1:2449830-2459390 GCF_001605985.2 Dendrobium catenatum
ATTTCTTATTACAACTGCTAGGGATTGAATATATAACTGTTGATTATTAGGATAACCCTGCAGGATCGAGTCTAGATTTTTTTTTTTAAATTTAATTTGATAAGGTTGTAAATTATTTAAAATGACTTGAGATTGGGATATGAATATCCAATTTGAATTCCAAAGAGGTGAAGACATCCCTAAAGGGGAGAGTCTTCTTCCATTTGGAAGTCAAATTTGGATACCTTTCAAATATCCAAAGAGGGAAGATAACACCCCATTCAAGGGGGAGTTTCTTTCCATTTGGATATCCGGAACCGACGAATCAAGATTGTTCATGAGAAGACGGGTTGTAGTTAGTGGTGCCCGGCCACTTTAATTTTCTGTAAAAATTCTGTGATGTAATAATAAGAGGAACTTGCCTACGGACATTCAATTTGATATATTTAATTGATTTGTTTAGAATTGATTGCGCATTAGAACTGTATACTTTTCTAGTCTTTTTACTTACATGCCGTATTTGATTTAGCCTGGAATTCGAATTTAGGCTCTTAGGGATTTGTAAAAAATTCTTCTACTTTAATTAAATAAAATTTTTAAGATAAGATAGAAACTCTAAATGGTCCTAATAAGTAAGCTCGGACTCGCCGAGGGTTTTTCATGCATTCATATTATACCTTCTCTATCTTGTTAGACATCTCCCCGCCTGCGGGTTTTGGCAGACCAACTGGCCTATAAGGGTGCCGATCTGTCAAGGGTATGTTATGCAATCTCTAGGAAAAAACCTATTTTCTAAGCAAAAAGTTTTTAAACTGCTACATACCAGTTTTGCATTCAATCGAGTCGATCAGCATACATCGCATTAGTAACAAATTAAAATCGAGTTTAATATTTAATCGCATTTATTTAGACATCAAATACCCAACATAAGTCTAAGGGGTCAATTAAGGATCTGCTCTAGATGTCGACCACATTCCTTTATACTTTTCTAATTAACGTCCCTACCACTTTACAAAAAAGACCAGACTTATATTTTAAAATTGTTTAGGTGGTTTAGCTGGCTCCCCAATCCAGGCCGGGGTAAGACCAGATCTTCACTGCATTAGCTAGGTTTGGGGCACTTTTAAATGCCCAATTTAGACTTAGATTCCGAGGCGAGCTCGGGCAATAAGACCTCGACTTTTGGGAATCGAATCCCAATTTTCTAATAAAATTGATCACTTAAATATTAAACCACTTTCAATCTAATTCGAGCCCAATAATTAGGATAGGCTGGAGTGTTTTTTGAAATAGTTCAGAATCTCAAAACACTCCCTACTCCTCTTTCTTTGACTCTCAAAATAACTGTTCAACATTGAACCAATCCCACTTGAAATTCTAAACCTTAACTTCCTTTGTTATCTAACTTTGAAATCTTAAATAAAATTTACACCGCTATTTTAATCGAGAGTTTTTGTAAGAAATTTTGATTTTCTACGATGTAATTAACTACGAGGGCTTACGCTCGTAGGAGATTTAGAAACCCGGAACTGATTTTTAAAATCAATTTATTAAACCTTTAATTAATAATCTTTGGGAAATTCAAAATCAACGATCATTATCGTCATTTTCAATCGATCGATAATGATTGATATCTTCTTTCTTCTGAGAGATATATCAATTATAATCGTGGTTTTGATTATGAAATTGATGATCTTTTATCCAAATTAGAATAGTCAAACAATTGATTAAATTCCATTTTGATCCTCCGGGGTCAAATGTGATTCTCCCTTTGAGTTTGACTACGATAATCCGGATAAAATTAGAATTCTGAAATTTGAACCCACTAGAGAACGATATGTTTGTCTTTCGAGGCGATATATTATTTATAATGACGTGTTCAATTTCAAAATTCAAAATTCAATATTCCCAAAGAAAATTAATACATTTTCAAAGCTTATAGATATTTTTTAATCAAAATAAAAAATGGCGACTCTATTGGGGATAAGTCTCACTCTCAATCTTTAATAGTGGTTCAAATTTTATTGCATCGATAGTTTTGACTACCCTTCCTTCCGTTGTTCCCTCTCCCATTTCTTCCTTGGGTGAGTGTGGCCAACTCAATAAAGACATGTCAAACGAGAGGTGAGCGTAGGAAACCTCTGTCAAAGTTGAGCTTTGACATTTTGCCTCTAACTTGATTGGTAGAGTGAAAGAGTCAAGCTGAATCCTTCTGTATTTGTTGCAAACTTGCAAGTGAATAAATATCTGGCATGCTAAGTTTCACAATTTACTGAAGACCCTTCAAATTCAAAATCAAAATTTCAATCTTTTAAGTAAAATTCAATCTCTTTCAAATCCTAATTGATTCCTATATTCTATCACTACATATAGAATCGTAGCTCTTATAATTCAATATGTGTGAAAGAATATAAACACCTTCAAATTCAACTCAAAAGATCAATCTTTCTGACAAAGTCAAGTTTTGACATTTCACTCCCGAACAGTTCGTCGGGGTGAAAGAGTCGGGTTGACTTGTTAGAATCTCCTCCTGTAAATTTGTTAACCTTTATGTTGAACGCGAGTTCAACATATTGAGTTTCAAAGTAAAGAGAGGATCTGCCATATTTTTGAATTTTCAAAACTTACCCAAAATCTTTCAAACCAACTCCAACCACCAGTGTTATGTGTCTTCTATAACAATTTGTTGTAGTTGAACACATGCAACACAATTCTAAAGTTCTTCAGTTAATTTTAGGCTTTGACATTTCACCCATAAATCACTTGTTGGGATGAAAGAGTTAAGCCTAAATCTTGGGATCTTCAGATTAATTTTGTAAACCTACATATTTAAACATAATTCAATATGTTGAGTTTCAAAATCTGATAAAGACCCATTCAGTTCCAATCTCAAATTCAACTCTAATTTTGATGTTAAAGTCAAAATATGGGCTCTGACATTTCATCCTAAATCAATTGGTTAAGTGAAAAAGTTAAGCCCAATTTTTAGATTTTTCATATCAATTTTGTGAACCTACATGATTGAATGAAACTCAGTATGTTGAGTTACAAAATTTGAAGAAGATCCACTCAACTTTAACTTCAAATTCAAATTCCACTTTAACTCTGAATTCAATCTTAACCTTAAACAAGTTTGATTTTAACTTTAAATTCAAATTCAAATTTGATTGCAAATTCAAATCTAAATTTTGACATTTTGCCCCATGTCGATTGGTGTAGCTAAAGAGTCAAGTTCCTCATCAATTTTATGAACCACCGTCTTCAGTTTAAACTGAATACGATTGAGTTACAAAATTTCAGATAAAATCAATCAAACCTAAAATTCAAATTCAATTTCAAATCATTAACTAAAATCACTTTCGTAATCCCAGGAAATCAAGCAGCTGGGAAACTCATCTTTTCACTGAATAGAGATGTGCCTGTAGAAGAAATTCTTAATGGCAATTCAATTCAGTACGAAATGGAATTTCAAGACCTCAAGATTTCAGTTAATGGAGAAAGAATCTTAGATCTGTCCGCTTGTACTCAAGGGAATTTCCCCTTAATAAAAGTTACTTTAGGGTCAGGAGCTGACTCCCCCATCTCTATGATGGAGGTCGTTGTCGCCCCCGTACCCACTGTACTCTCTACTCAGGAGGATCAAAATTAGAAGTCAATAACGACAGAAGAGCTCCCCTCTCAATCTGAGATTGGTTCAAGTTCTGGCACCCCTGTCGTTGGTAGGAACAAGATGAAGAATTATCTTCAAAGAGCTAAAAAAAGGAATCTTAAGGCTAGAAAGACTGCTAAATATGAAGCCTTAGAAAGGACAGACTTCAAGGCCAATCAAGAACTCGTCGCTCCTCCTACGTACCCTTTCCTTGCACAAAGGAGGGAGGTTATAGAGACGAGAGCACGATCTTCAATCCACCTACTTGACTATTACACAGAAAGACTCAAGCAAGAAAGGATTGAGCAATCACCAGCAATAGGCCATAGGTCCCCAGCTGAGAGTTATGATCCGTCAATCTACTAGAAGATGTTAAGGCGCGTTACTATATATGTCCCACTACATCATCTGCAGAGGAGGAGGAGTAGCAACCACTCAGGGTGCCACTCTCTTAACTACTAGTCTAGTGGTAATTTGAGAGGAGAAATAATCTAAGTTTGTATCAGATAGTGATACCGTTGAAATTTAACTTTCAACGGGGTCCTATCACGATAAATCTTTTGATTATAATAATGACGTGCTTTTTAGGGACGTTGCAGACCCTATAATAGTCCTCTCTTTAAAGAGATTGTAGGAATTCAATTCCATGTTGACAAGGGTCTTGCCACCTAGACTTGCAACTTCTTAAGGGAATTTTCCAATTTCTCAAGTGTACTAGATTCAAATTTTCAAGATAGTTGATTCCTCCTTTTAGTAAAAATTGATCTCTATTTTAAGTCTTAAGTAGGAGAGAGTTGTAGTTGACTCTGTAAAATATTTGAATGCCCCTCCCTCCCACCGCTTTCATGGGTTGATTTAACATTTGGATTAAAATCTACCTCAAACTTAATTTGAATTCAGAAATGAAAATTTTATCAATTCTAGCAATTTTCTATCTTAATAGGCAATTCTCGCAGGTTTAAAATTTGTTCAATGATTTTCAAAAGTCAAGTTTATACTTTTTCAAAAAGATTGGATGTGCTTTGAGGATTATTCTTCCTTGTATAAGAGAATGAATTTTCTCCTCTAATACTTGAGATATAATCTCAACATTCAAAATAAAAAAAAAAAGATCAATCAATTTAAGGTATTTGAAGAAAGTGGAGCCTCTTCTAAAAATCAAAAGATGCGTGAATGTGCTAAAAAATCAAAAGATGCGTAAATGAGCCAAGAATCAAGAAATGCACGAAGTGCATCAAAAGTCAAAAGATACGCAAACTGCGTCACCAGAAAAAGAGAAGAAGAGTAAGATGGCTTCCTCCCTTTAAATCCTTAAATATAAAAAAAAAATTCGATCACCATTAAATGCTTGAATTTAAAAATCTTGAATCCATATTTTTCATTATGCATGAATTATCTATCATATAGAAGAATATCATGCAAGAGAATTGAAAATATCAAATTTCTTTATCCAACCTAAATCTCTTTGAAATTGATTTTAATTCAAACTTAGTACAAGGGAAACCCCAGTTCAGTTTCTACGAAACTTGGTCTGGGTCAACAAAACCTAAATCCTTAAACCTTTTCAAGGTTGGTTGGAGTCAACATTACTTCTCACTGCGCTTCTAAACTTGTTCCCACATGTCATTTCGACAGGGTCCAAATGGTTAGGGGAAATTTCCAATAAAATGAACGAAACTTCTACTCCTGATAAAATTCAAATTCAGTCCTTGAGAAATGGTTATAAGTCCTTGCGTATAGGCATCTCTTCCTTTAAGGCCATTTTCAGCAAAATTACACTCTACACTGGGTCCAAGATCAACCCCACTAGAGGAGTATTTTGTAATGCTAGGAATTGTCGTTCGAAATCAAATCACGACTGAGCAGAGTGCCCGACTCCAATTTGAAGAGCTCGAGGCCTTACAGAGCTTTTTCTTTAAGGCTCAATAAAACTCAGAATCGTATAAAGCCAGACTGGTACAAGTTTGTGATAAGATAGAGCAACTTAGAACCTTTCAAGGAGGAGACTTGGTCTAGGTTCTTTGGATGCATATCCTAACCTACCAAGAGATCGGTGGAGGAGCTTGAACCAATATAAGACTGTCCTTTTGTTTTAGAGACGATCTTTGAGAAAATTTCAAACATTAACTAATCAACCCTGAAGGATGCCACTTGACATTTTCGAATGTCGGGGCGGCTCTTCAGGAAGTGCCATGCCAGATGAGTGTCAAAACTAAATTAAATTCAAAACTCTTCAAACCTAAATTCACCAAAATCAAATCAATCTTCAAATTCAAAACCAAAATCAAACTTTCTTCTCTTTAAGGTTAGGTGTGAGTCCTAGAGCTTCCTTTCCTTAGGATTAGATCTGCTAGTGGTGGAGCAAGCCCCTCGTGGCACCATCCTAGCGTATAAAATTAAATTTTGGGTTAGATAGTTTTTTTTTTGAATCCTTAGACAGACTATCTCCTTGTCTAGTTCCCCTAGTTAAATGTGAGTCCCTGTGCTTTCTAGCTAGGTTAGTCATTGAATACCCAATACAAATTTGATCCGTTAGGAGTAGGTGTGAGTCCCTGTGTTTCCTATCTCCTAGGATCTCGACTGACTAAAGTGGAATTAAGCCTACTAGGCCCCACATAGTTCAGTCACTCTTTCTTCTCTTTAAGGTTAGGTGTGAGTCCCAGAGCTTCCTTTCCTTAGGATTAGATCTGCTAGTTGTGGAGCAAGCCCCTCGTGGCACCATCCTAGCATATAAAATTAAATTTCGGGTTAGATAGCTTTTGCCAAATCCTTAGAGATTTGGGCAGACTATCTCCTTGGCTAGTACCCCTAGTTAGATGTGAGTCCCTGTGCTTTCTAACTAGGATAGTCATTAAATACCCAGTACAAATCTGATCCTTTAGGAGTAGGTGTGAGTCCCTGTGCTTCCTATCTCCTAGGATCTCGACTAACTAATAGTGGATTTAAGCATGTTGGGCCCACTATAGTTCAGTAACCTTCTATTTCTTAGGGTTTAGGTTTCCTCCTTCCCTTATGATTAGATCCGCTAGTGGTAGAGTACGCCCCTCGTGGCATTACCCTAGTATCAAACTCAAATTCGATCCTCTGTAGTTAGGATTTCTTCATTTTTATACGATCACTCAAATTTCTTTTCCTTTAAGGATAGACTTTTCCTTCCATTAGAATTCGACCCACTAGTGGTGGAGTACGCCCTCCGTGGCACTACCCCAGTATAAATTTAAATCTTGATTCCCTAGGGATGAATTTTTCATTCCCTTAGGATCAAAATTTCAGACTTGATCTTTAAACTCGGTCAACGGTAATATGTGCAATAGAACTTCGTTCTATTAAACATATTGGGGGTCCATTTGTTGACCTCATTTTTGTATGAGGTCACTTGGACCAATCTTGCCCCTAAATTAATTCAATTCCCAAATCAATTCAAACTCTAGGATCCTCCTAGAATCCTGACCTTAGGATCTATCCTAGGATCCTTCTAGACTTCAGACCTTAGGATCTACTCTAGACCTTAAGACCTTTCTAGAAGTCAGACTTTAGGATCTACCTAGATCATAAATCAATCCAGACATTTAATCAATCAAATCCAAAACCCAATCGAAATCCAGAATTTGAAACCAAAATCACATGCTAAAAGGCCAAGTCCTAAAAACCTTTTTCAGCAAATTTTCAAATGCTTAAATAACCAATAAAATGACTTCTGATTCAGAGTCTGCCAGTTGCATACTAATGGGACATGTCTTTGAAGGCAACCCTCCAAATTTGATCCCATCCTGAGGTCTCTGACCCCAGAAACTAAATCAAAATCCAAAGGCTATAAAACCTTCAAATATTTACAGCCTATGCCACTAGACCTGTCACCAAGAAGATCCTGACCTTAGAGCCTTCACCAAAGCCTATAGACACTTCTAAACCTTTAATCATGATATGGTGAACAATAAACTGCATTTTTCTGGACTCATTTCAACCCCTAGTGGTCATGAGCCCAAAATGACCAAAATACCCCTATGGGGCTCAAATAGTGATTTTAAACCAAATGAATTCCAAAATTGAATGCAACCACCTCCAGCAAGTTTCAAATGTCATTTCAAACCTATTGGGCCCATTCCCAACCCTTGGGTCAACCTGGTTGACCAAGTCAATAGGTTTGACCCAAGAGGCCCTTTAAGGGTCCAAACAGGTGTTTTGACCCAAATGACCTCTTTGAGCCATGGAATCAATTCTATTGGCTTTCAAATGTCATTTCAGACTTGCTGAGCCTGATTTCAAACCCTGGATCAACATGTTTGCCTATATCAAACAAAATTGACTTAAATGCCCTTAATGGGCCTAATAGGCCCATTTGATCAAATCAAACTCTATAGACCCTGGGACCACACCCAATAGACTCTGAATGTCATTCCAAATTGATTGAACTCATTTTCAGACCCTGGATACACCTGATTGACCAAGCCAACCAGGATTGACCCAATGGCCCATTAAGGGCCCATGTAGGCTCATTCGATCCAAATTGCCTATTTGAACTTTGAAATCATATCCAACTAACTCAAATCCATTCCATTTGATGCATGGAATATTTTCAAAATCACTTTGAGTCAAACGTTAGCCTATTGGACCAAGTTAACTCATATGCTTGGTCAAATACCTATGGCTTTGATTCAACCTTCATATATCCTCAATCAATGCCTCCAAGACTTAATCCAAGTGACACTCAACACTCCCATGTGCCACCTTGGTAGCCAAGTTGACTGTTGACCAGTCAAACAAGTCAACAAGGCATTAAAACCTCTTGAGGTTGTTAAATCATTCCATAGGAGCTAACCCACTCCATTCAAAATCACTCCAGCAAATTAAGGTACCCCCCAATGCCACCTCATCAGTCCACATGGCAAGTGGACTGGTCAAATGGTCAAATCAACCTCTTGGGATGGTTAAAGAGGGTCAAAATCCATCTTAAGATTAATCCCTCCTTATTTAAATTGTTTCAGCTGTTAATACAGCCTCTAAAACATTCCTAGAATCATTCTAAACCATTGGATCTAGATCAAATGACCCCCATTGCTCCCATGCACAAGTGGGAACCAAAGCTCCTTTCCACATGGCTTGTACCCATGTCCTTTGATTCCATACCACCCCACCAACTCCCTGGACAGGTGGCAACCATCTAGGAGTTCATTAAAATGATCTCAGCCACCCATTCAAACTGGAGGGCTTTTGAATAGGGCAAATGAATGAAATGGAGCCGGATTGAAACCCTATCATTCTCTCTCAAATCCCAGCCTCCCAAGCCAAGGTCTTTGTTCCATTGAGCTCCCCGGAGACTCCTACCCATCTCCCCGATCAAATCCAGCTGGTCAAAGCGGCGGCCGACGAGCTTCCGGCGAGACCTAGCCAAATTCGTTCAAGGGGATTTTCTATTCGATCCAGATGATACTAGCTCATGGTGTCTTTTATAAATAGGAGCGTGAACAGTCTACAAATGCAACAAATCAATAAACGGATCAATCCGTCCATTAAATGAGGTATAAATCGAAACCCTAGATCTAGGAACACTAGATTAAATAGCATTTTATATAGAGCATATTAAGTTTTCAAATCACATTCCCATTTATTATGTTCATTATGACAATTATTGTTTAAAATTTCATCGAGATTGATCGATCCGATCAGAAGAAAAACTTAAAAAATGAGTTCTAGGGCGTTTTCACGGTTTGGCTCAAGCGCACATATTCTGGACCGTTGATCGCACGATTAACGGTATAAATCAAGCTGTTCCGTGCATTGATCAAATGTGTATTTGATCCAGTGGCTCAAGCTGCAGTCCGGCTCGATCCTGGCCGCCCATTCAAAACCACGGGATTGCCTGTCCACTGTCTGATTTCGCGTATCAGAGATCAAATGGCGGGATCCATTCTGGCCGTCCGATCAAACGCAT
>NW_021320079.1:2464072-2535007 GCF_001605985.2 Dendrobium catenatum
GCTTTGTCTGTTCGTCCGATCTTCAATTCCTGAAAGGTTAGAAGCAACATGCAGTCCAAGAGAATCAATAGTATTTGTCAATAATCAAAACATAAGTCATGAAAATATATTTGTGACAGGCACAGTACTGGATCTTCTTCACTGATCTTCTCACGAATAACTAGAAAGAAGAAAAGATGAGTGATAAATAAATATATAAAGAAATCCTTACCTTCGAGTAACATTGTGAATCCTTCACACTCCACTTATAAGAAGTCATCTCACAAATAATCTCCAACACTTACTCTTTCTTTTGCCCTTGAAAAATCATGAAGAAAAACACTTTTCATGTCAATTTTAAATAAAATTTCATACAAAAGTCATGAAAAACTGTCTAAAAATCTTGAATTTTCTATTTTGAGTGAATACAATCGTATAGTACGATCGTATGTTCGTACATACTAATAGTTCAAAAATTATTGTGTACAAACCTATTGTGAATTGGTATGAAATGATTTCATACACTGTAATCATCCAATATGAACCAAGTTTGTATTATACGAACAGTTAGAAAATTTTTCATCTTCGTCGGGACGAAGAGGGACCCCATAATTGCATACCCTGGATGGCGTGCGTACGATGACAATATCGTATGGTACGATCAGTTCATAAAATTTATCAAGTTTGTTTAGAAGAAAAGGGACCCATCCAACTCGTACACTAGATGGTGTACGTACGATGATGACATCGTACAGTATAAACCGTTCAAAAAATTTTCAAGTTCATCTGGACAAATAGGGACCCATCCAACTCGTACACTTGATGGCGTATATATGATGACGACTTCATATGGTAGAAACCTTTCAAAAATTTTTTAAGTTTTTCTAGTTGAAAAGAGACCACACCAACTCATACACTCGATGGCACATGTATGATGACGATATCGTACGGTACAAATCATTCAGAAAAAATTTGAATTCGTCGGGACGAAAATGGACCCATCCAATTTATACACTGGATGGCGTACATATGAATGGGATATCATGCATTATGATCCATACTTAGAAAATTTTTAACTTTTTTTTTATTTGAATGCTTATATGGGAAAATAACTAAACAAATCATCCCGTATGAAATGACTTCATACAGTACAATCAGTTTAAATATTATAAATTTTAAACACTCCCCCAGTGTGTGTGTGCACAGTTACTCAATTATAATCACACTCTCTCAGACTCAATAAAATGAAAAATACAAACTTCATTTACAATAAACTCTAAACTGATCTGATTTGAAGCCTTCAACAATCTGGAGTATGATTTCCCTTAAATTTTAGTACACATAAAAAAATAAAAGAATACATCTAAAATATGAAAGGAGAAATTATAATCAAAGCAATAATATTTGGAATCATAAAAAATATACATTTTGTAAGAATATCAATAATAAAAAACTAAGTTGTAACTCTCTCAATAGAAGAACATAACATTGAAAGTGGATGACTCAGAGACTGATCAGTCTCAGCTTGAGGATAAAGATGACACTTCCTTAATGACAAGCCAATTCAAAAGTTTTCTAAAAAGGAAGTAAAGGGGATGTCAGCAGTGGAATAATGGTAAATTCATAAAAAAATTAAAGCTTCTATGATGTAATTTATTATGAACACAAGAAGCCTGAACATATCAAATTAGATTGCCTGAATCTTAAAGCTAATCCTACTAAGAAAAAGGTCAAGGAGAAAAGCAATGTAAGGAAGTGCTAGAAGAGATTGCAAAGAGTATTTTGGGCGGACACAACTTCAGATTCTTCAGAAACACAAGTAGAGGAGGAAGTTACTAACCTGTGTTTGATGGCCGACAAACTTGACCAGTCAGATCAAGAAGAGGTACGTAACTTAACTTATGAAGAGTTATTTGATGTTTATGAAAAAATTTATACTTCATATAGAAAACTCAAAAAGTTGAATGCTAGGTTAAACTTAGATTTTCTAGAATTACAAAAAAAGCATGAAATACTTAGGAAAGATCACACATTGATTGATAACAACCATATAAAACTATTGGATCAGTTTGATGAATTGAACAAATAATATGAACTATTGAAATCATCCTTCTCTGAACTTAAAAATAATTTTAAAAATATTTATAGATGAATCTGATAATAGAGAGCATTATTTGAAAGTTGAAAAATATTATTTTAGAAAGTGCTAACTCATTTTTTAAAGCTGAATTGAAAGTACTTGAGGAAAATAGGATTCTACCCACACCTTATTTTGATTAAAAAAATATATATTTTTTTAAATACATATAGTTTTGAAAATATTTAATTATTTTTGGGAATATTGAATTTCCCAAAGATAATTAATTGAAGTTTTAAAAGATATCAATTTTAATTTTGAAAAATTAAATCTGAGTTTTTAAAACGTAGGAAAATAGTTTTACTCACATAGATTGATAAATCCTTTTCCTAGGGTCAAATGTTTTTTGTGTGGAATGATTATCTATATATCTCACACTTGTAGTATTCATAGTAAATCATATATAGTAGGGAGACTAAAAATGCATAAAACAAAGCATCAAACATGTTTCAAGATTAATTTTAGCAAGAGAAGAATCCAAACTTATTTAGGTTCCTAAGACTAACATTTGATTATATTGTAGAAATGCTCTAATATAAGACCTTGTGAGAGCATTTGGTAAATGGATAGTGCATGTTAGAAGTATATAACTAGAGACACTACACAATTCATGTCGCTAGAAGCTAGGAATATAGGCAAGGTTACACTGCGAGATAATAACACTAGGAAAGTGGTAGGCATAGGTATGGTTGGAAACTTGAATAATTTTTTCGTTAATAATATTTTATTGGTACAAGGCTTAAAGCATAATCTATTGATTAATAGTTTTTGAACAGAGTTGCTACCTAGCTTGCATGTTTTATATTCTTGCAACTTATATATTTTGATGATACCAAATATTATTGTTTTGATTA
This sequence comes from Dendrobium catenatum, assembly GCF_001605985.2. Taxonomy (NCBI): domain Eukaryota; kingdom Viridiplantae; phylum Streptophyta; class Magnoliopsida; order Asparagales; family Orchidaceae; genus Dendrobium; species Dendrobium catenatum. The sequence goes on from NW_021320079.1 coordinate 2,467,043, forward strand.
TTATATTCTCCTAATATATTTTTGGAAAATTATTTTTGCTCTTGTGTGTACTATCATTTTTGTAAAATCATACTCCAAATTGTTGAAGACTTCAAATGAAGTTCAGTTTATAATATTTTGTAAATTGATGTATGTATTTTTTTTATTGAGTCTGAAAGAGTGTGCTTGTAATTGAATAACTAAGCACACACACATTGGTGGAGAGCTTTAAAATTCATAATTTTTTAAACTGATTGTACAATATGAACCATGTTCGTACGGGATGATCTGGTTAGTTTTACTCCTAAAAAGAGCAATGAAATAAATGGAGAGTGGGCAAATTTTTTCTAAGTACTATTCGTCCAGACGATATTTACCTTCATCCCAGGACAATGCTCTCTAGACGCGTTTGTTTGCATAATATTTACTTATGTCCTAGGACGATGCTCTCTGGATGCCTTCATCCAGAATATAATTACTTTCATCCCAGGATGATGCTCTCTGGACGCATTCATTCAAACGATATTTAACGTATGTCCCAGGACGATGCTCTCTAAATGCATTCATCTAGACGGAAATTATGGTTAGTCTCAGGACGATGGGCTCTAGAATAGTTAAAATAAACTATTCATCTAGATGATTAATATGGTTCATCCTAGGATGATCTTCTCTGTTCTGGAAACTTAAGAGTCGTTCTATTTCTGTAACAACGAACTATATAAATAATCGTTCATATCGGATGAACATTATTCGTAAGGGACGATGATCGGGTACAAAGGGAAATCATACCAGTTCACATTTAATTCATACACAATAGTCGTTACATAGTTCGTCCATATGAACTAGGATCGTACAGGACGATCAATAACACACAGATTTGAATAATTGCAGTTTTTGGACAATTTTTCGTGTCTTTCATATAAAAGGTCCACTTAAGACTGTCATGAAATCTTTTTGTCTACTGATCTTCGTGTAAATTGAAGGGAGATTAAAGGAGATAGTGTGAGAGAGTGTTTGAAGGAGAGATCTTACTACTAGAGTGTGAAGCGTTCACTTGGTACTCAAAGGTAAGGATTTCCATTTGTGAATTGTGATTACTTCACTCTCTTCTCTTGTCATTGTAAATTTCTTGTGAGAAGAGTTTTCAAGGAGATCCGGTTCTCTGCCGATACTCAAGAAGTGTGAACAGCCGAAGGGTTCTCTACCGACACTCGAGGAGTGTGAACAGCCGAAGGGTTCTTTGCCTACACTTGGAGAAGTGTGAAAGGATGAAGGTTCTCAGCCTACACTTTGAGAAGTGTGAAAGAATGAAGGTTCTCTACCTACACTTGGAGAGTGTGAGCCAACGGTTCTCTACCAATACTTGAAGATTTCATGAATCTTATTTTGTATACTAAATTTATGCAATCCATAAATAGATAGAAGAATTATAAAAAACTAAGAAATCCAATTTTGGGAGTTAAATGTTATAATTGTGGATTGTTTGGATATATAGCTCACACCTGTACATTGAAGAAGAAAACCCATTTGGTGGGGAGACCTAAGATGCATAAACATAGACATATCGTACATGAATATGTTTATAATTTGCAAAAAGGTAAACCCAAACAAGTTTGGGTTCCCAGGTCTACATTTGATGATTTTGTAGGATCACTCTCATACAAGGCCTCATGAGAGTATATGGTACATGGATAGCAATTACTCAAAGCATATGACTGGAGATACTATATAATTTATATTGATGGAAGCCAAAAGTGGAGGCAGGGTTACACTTAGAGATAACACCAAGGAAGGTGGTAAGGTCAGGTATAATTAGAAACTTGAAATACTTTTTTATAGAGAATGTTTTTTTGGTAAAAGGCTTAAAGCATAATCTTTTAAGTATTAGTCAGCTATATGATAAAGGTTATTATGTAAAAGATTTTCCTACTAGCTGCATATTAAGCCTGAATGGTATAAGGGTAAATAATATGTATATGCTAGGATTAATTGTATCAAAACTCCTACTGCTTTTTGTTTAAAAACTATTTTTGATGAATCATGGCTTTGGCCTAGGAGACTTTGTCATTTTAGAGTGAAAACCTTATGAGGATTACCCAAAAGAACCTAGTAAGAGGTATACCAAAATTAGACTTTATTAAGGATTACCTCTGCGATGCATGTCAATTAGGAAAACATGTGAAGTCCTCTTTTTAGTCCAATAAGGATCTTAGAACTAGTAAACTATTAGAGATTTTATATATGGATCTTTTTGAACTAGTTGGAACTGTAAGTCTAGGAGGGAAGGTATAAGGATTTGTGATTGTGGATGATTTCTCAAGTTTCACAAGGGTTAGATTTTTATAACATAAGAGTGAATCATTTGAGGAATTTAAAAATTTTTTGACTTGGATTCAAAGGAAACTAGGATGCGAGATAATGATAATTCAAAGTGATCATGGAGGAGAATTTGAGAATGAAAAATTTAAGGATTTTTGTAAGGAGAAAGGTATTTATCAAAATTTTCTACACCTAGAACCCCTCAGCAGAATGGGGTAGTCGAAAGGAAAAATAGAACATTAATAGAAGCTGAAAGTTCGTTAGGGATGTTAAGCCCTTAAGAACTATCTCGAGGCGAACCAAGAGAGGGGGGTGAATTGGTATTTTAAAAAAATTTCTTTATGTAAAGCTCAAAATTAAAACCAAAATCACCACAAAAATTAGTGTGCGAAAAAGAAATAAATGCGAAAGCAAAACAAAGAAAGATCACAACAGATTTATAGTGGTTTGGTCAATTCTTGACCTACGTCCACTCCTCGGAGGCACACTCCGAGTATTGCACTAACTAAGTGTCTCTCCTTTAGCTCCCACAGCTAGGCGGAGAAGCCTTTACAATAGAATCTTTTTCACCAACCCCGGTGAGACAGAGAACTGACTCCTTTAACTTCCTCCTGAAGTGGGCAGAGAACCCAGACCTTTTGCTGAAGTATACCTCCGAAGAACCTCCCAAGGATGAAGGATGAAGAACGGAGATGAAGACTTGGAACCTTGCTTGGAGCAACCTTTATGAACCCTCTCACAAACTCCCCCTCATAAGTTCCTCTCTCTCTCTCTCTCTCTCTCTCTCTCTCTCTCTCTCTCTCTCTCTCTCTCCCTCTCTTTCCCAAGGCTCTCTCAGGTCAAGACAGCATCACTCAAGGTCTTATTGCAAGAGAAAATTTGGGTCCTTTAAATAGAATGTCAAGAACCGACATTATCATCCAGGATGATAGGAATATCGTCCTAGTCGATCAGTACAAAATAAGCTCAATCAGTCAGGACGAATCAGGATGATCAAAAGAAAATTGGTTACATCGTCCAGGACGATACAATATCATCCTGGATGATTAGTTCAAATTTGAGTACAATTGACCTGAACATCACCCTGAACAGATTCTGGCTGATGTCAATCATCTAGGACATCATCCTAACTGATTCTGCGATCCGCTTGGCTGATGTGATCGTATTAATCAGCCTTAATTACTTTTCATAATTACCAGATTAATTTAGGCATAATTATGCTATATCGTCCAGGCCGATATGGAGATCGTCCGGGCTGATATGGAGATCGTCCGGGCTGATAATTTAAAATAAAGAGTACCTAAATTGATCATGGATAATTCTTTTTTATTTGAGCCTATCTTCCTGGTAGATATAAATATCGTCAAGGATGATTTGCTTAATAATGGATGCTTAACCAGGATGCCCTAATTAGGGTTTCTATTTTTAGTTGAATCATACTGGCCGATAGGAACATCGTCCAGGCCGATGTGCTCAAAATAGAAAAACTCAGAAAACCCCTCAAGTGTGTGTGTGTGTGTGCAAGGTTACTTAGCATCAGGAACCACTTTACAATTGACTCAAGAAAGGAAAAAATACATACTTGACTCAACTTAAATCTACCCGATCTTGAGCTGGCTTGAGTTGCACTCAATCGTGTGGTCCTGAAAAATTAGTAGGCAAAGCAGACATAGAAAAATATGAATGTTTGCTATCATCAAAAGTCTAATCCATAATCTCAACTTCGCAATAATCTCCCCCTTTTTTATGATGACAAATATAAACAGAGAATTCCAAGCAGTTATGGCAATTCAATAAAAATAGTCCATAATCTCATATTCACAACTACTCCCCCTTTTGACATCACAAAAAGGAGGGAAACAAAATACAAATAAAAAACATAACATAAATTAAAACACAACATAAGAAAAGAAAAAGTGCAGAAAATGAAAACTAAAACTAGAAAAAACACAAAGAAAATTAGAAAAATGAGGGCCCCTGATCATCAGACGGAGGTGGTGGTGGTAGTGGTGGCTACTAAAAGTAACTGGAGAGCATAACAAATTGTGCCCCAAACCAGGCCATGTCCTGGTCATGCTGCTGCTACTGGTCTGTAACATAAGCCTAGAAATGGGTCTCAAACCGATCAAATCTCTCAACCAACTGATCCAACTGAGAGTGCTGGCGGAGAGGAACAGGTTCAGGAATAGGAGCGAGAGCGGATGCCTCCTCCTCCTCTGCCCCCTGAGCCTCCCCATCCCCTGGGTGGAGATAATAACTATAAAGGTCATTGAAGGAATTGTTTGAGTAGAAAGGTGGCGGATGGTTAGGAGGAGCAGGATATTGAAGGTTGTATTTTGATTCTATAATATATGCAATGATGTGTCCTAGAGAAAGATTGGGCTTTCTTCTATGACCTGGATCTCAAATGGTATTTAAATGCTCGATGTAACAAAAGATCAAGTCTGTGGCATTGAATTCTCTATGGACCAAAATGTAAAAGGTAGTAATTGAAAGTAATGGAGTGATGTGGACTCGATCCCTAGCTTTTGGAAAAACAGAAGTGCGAAGGACATGCTGGATTGTCCTAGCATCTTTAAGTAAATAGCTAGTCTCTCTAACATGAAAGTGTGCATTTGTGTGGCAAAGAAAGTGATTTGTAGTGGACCAGTCAAAGTCAGGATCAGAGACAAGGTATGCAGCTTATCCCCAGTGGTGGACAGCTACAACAGTTCAACACAATCTTGATATGTGATATCGATAGGACATCGGTTCACATAAGAGGTGAGAGCAGTGTAGGAAGAATTTATGTGAAGGTTTGCGTAGAATTCAAAAAAAATTTAGAACTAAAGGGGACTGTAAGGGTGATAATAAAGCAAAGAGATGTGTGAGTAAAAAGATCCAGTACCGAATAGGAGAGATAGGCTAGATTGATTATTCAAGAGAGAGTGATGCCGCACTCTTTGTAACGAATGTAGGCAGCCTAATCGTCTGCCTCCCAAAAATGAAGGTCCAGCATGCCCCTCGAGGAGCTACCAGATGTCTGACGAGCATGCATTCCACCAGCCATTCACAAGCAAACAATAAGTAAACAAGAGAGGAGAAGATTGAAGTGAGAAATAATGGCTGGATTGCTCTAAATTTAAAGGATCACCCGGATCATCCAAGCTGATCGCAGGATCATCTAGAATGATCCAGTGCAATTCTTATGAACAGTCTGATTGGTCAAAAAGGCGGTCCGATTGTCCGGACTGATTAGACACAGACGATTATTTTGAGGAGTTAGGTCGGACGACCGTTGAAAAAGCAGATCATCCGGGCAAATTAGGTGGATCATCCAGGATGATGCTTAATAATGGATTATACCAGTGGAATTTAAAATGTTCTAAATCATGTACCACGTGTATCGTCTAGGAGGAATAGTGGATCATCTAGGATGATTGTCCAAAAATGGATCGTCCTGGGTGATTTTAAAGATTTTAAACGTACTGACACGTGTATCATCTAGGACGATAAGGTGTATTGGACGCGACGATAACCAATAAATGCATCATCCAGGATGAAAAATATATCGGCCAAGACGATCAAGATAATTATAGCAGAGGTCGATCATATCGTCCAGGACGATAAAGGATCATCCAGGATGATGAGAGTTGAAAAGTCAGAATATTCAGCATATGGAGTTCTTAAAGCACAAAAAAATTGATCGTCCATGACCATGTAAACATTAGCCAGAATGATGTGACAAAATTTCAAATCAAAGGAGGGATGGAGATGATCAGAGAAGGCCCAAAAACAACAAGATAAAAAAATAACAATGATAAAACAAAAGCCAAAAGTTTTTTTTTTTTAATCAAGGCATGAATATGATATAGTCTCCATGTGATTGATTTTATAAATTTATAAGTTAATGAGTTAACAACTTCAAAAATCCAAAAAAAAGAGTAAAATATCCTATCATATTAACCCTAAGCGCGGACTTCTTTTAGGGCAAAATCTTCTTTTGAAATCAAAAGGCCTAACTTAGAAAAACATTTTGATAAGAAAAAGTGATCCGATCAAGACTTGGTTTCAGAAAAATATCTTATAGAATAATATATCAAAGTAGTTTGTTGCAATCATGAAATTTGAAATCAAGTCTTTGAAAATCTCAAGTGATACATGAAATCTTCTAAGTTTTAAGAGTTGGAGGAAAGGAAGATAGCTTGCTTTGAATGATGCACTTTGTGCATCTTTTGATTTTTTTTTATACACTTTGTATAATTTTTTTTCAATTTGGCATCATTGCGCATCTTTTATTTTTGACATCATTGGCCGCTTTTTTTTCATTATTTTTGCAAGCTTGATTCTTTTCCAAAAACTCTTAAATATTCTTAGTTGTGAGTATATCTTCCAGATATTAGAGAAGAAAAACTCACTCTCTAATATAGGGAAGAATAATCCACAAATCAGAAAAAAAAATCATGTGAGAGATGCATTGACAGGATAACGAGAAATCTTGAAGTAACATAAAAACTTTGATTATTATAGTATAAGCTAGATTACTGTAGCAAGGTAGAAAAGATCTCAATTACAAAATCCAGTCGTTAATTTGAGATAGGCTTTTGGTTAGAAAAGAAATTTTTACCACCAAAATAGGTTAGAGAAAGAGACACAATCAACAGTATTTTTTTACCCTTTAGTAGATTAGGAGATGTAAGACATTTTCAAAATAAAAAATAAGGCATAAGATATCAATTCAGCGATGATTTGAAATGGAAAAACGAAGTAAGGTATATGAAAAATAAAGTACCAAAGAAAAAATAAAAACTAACTAAATAAAAGTAAAAACAACTAGAAAAATGCAGCAATGAGATCAGAAGAAATCAAGTTCATGCATTAATGTCAATCACACCCAATCTGGTCCTTAAATTGCTGAAAGTGTCGAAGGCCAGTGGTTTATTAAATATGTTAGCTAGTTGATTCTTAGTCGCCACATGATGTAACTCAATGTCTCCCTTAGTCACATGATCTCTAATAAAGTGATGCCTAATGTCAATGTGCTTAGTCCTTGAATGTTGGATAGGATTCTCAGAGATGCAGATGGCACTAGTGTTGTCACAAAGAAAAGAGATGGTGCCTATAGGTAATCCTAAATCCAGTACTTGCTGTTTTAACCAAAGGACTTGGGCCACATAACTTCCTAAAGTAATATACTCAGCTTCATCAGTGGAAAGAGCAACAGATTTTGCTTTCTGCTAGACCAAGATACTAAAGACTATCCTATGAATTAATAAGTTCCTAAAGTGCTTTTTCTATCTACTTTACATCCTGTAAAATCAGAATTAGAAAATCCAATAATCTCAAAAGAAGTGCTTTGCCTAGGATATAGAAATCCTAGGTTTTGGGTCCCTAAAAGGTATCTAAGAATTCTCTTAACTGCAGCCAGGTGGGATTCCTTAGGGTCAGCTTGAAATCTAGCACAAAGAAAAACAATAAACATTATATCAGGTCGGCTAGCAGTCAGGTAAAATAAAGAACCAATCATCCCCCTGTACTTCTTTAGATCAACTGATTTTTTATTTGGGACCTTGTCTGATTTAATTCCTGAGGTCATAGGAGTATTAATTGGCTTGGCTTTGTCCATTTCATATTTCTTCAAATTATATCATCGACATAGATATGAATAATGAGCAAATCATCTCCTACTTTCCTCAAGAAAAGGGCGGTTTCTACACTCCCCTTAACAAACTCCCTTTCTAGTAAGAATGGCTAAGCCTCTCATACCAAGCTCTGGGTGCCTTTTTTAATCCATATAAGGTATTTTTTAATTTAAAAATATGATTTGGAAATTGGGAACTCTCAAAACCTGGAGGTTGTTCTACAAACACATCCTCTTTTATTTCCTCGTTTAAAAAGGCACTCTTAACGTCTATTTAGAAAAGCTTAAATCCCTTATAACATGCAAAAGCTAATAATACTCTAATGGCTTCCAAACTACAGGGGCAAAAGTCTCCTCAAAATCTATCCCTTTTATTTGGTTATACCCCTTAGCCACTAATCTTGCCTTATTCCTAACCATCACTCCAGAATCATTCACCTTATTCTTAAAGAACCACTTGGTTCCAACTAAACATTGTCCCTTAGGTCATTCTACTTGCTCCCAAACATCATTTCTAACAAACTGGTTCAACTCCTCCTGCATGGCTAATATCCAAAACTCATCAGAAATGGCTTGGTTTATGTTGGTGGGTTCAGTCATTGAGATAAAGGCAGAGTGGTTCACTTTCTTCTTAAGTCCATGTCTAGTCCTAACTCCATCAGAAGGGTCTCCTAAGATCATATCTTTAGGGTGACTCAAAGAGTATCTCCAATCTCTAGGCAAAGTGTGAAAAGGTTTAACCCTTTCCTCCATATCTACATTTTCTACTTCTTGGGTAACCTCTCCTACTCCTTTATTCTTTTGGTGTTCTACCCCCTTCTCCAAGTTTTCTAATCCAGTGGCAATCTCTCCATCATCATTGTCCTCAACTCTAAGCTTTCTAGGATCAAACTCATCAAACACTACATGTGTAGTCTCTTTCACCACCAAAGTCCTTTTATCCACAAAAATATCCAAATCTCTCATTTTCAAACTCTTCCCCATGGTCACTATGGATGGTCAAGATCTCACAACCTAGCTTTTTTTTTTAATCCAAGTGAAGAAGGCTCTAAACTCATCAAATAACTCATTTTTATGTGATAGAAATCTAATCCAAGTAAATCTTGAGTAGTCATCGACAATCTCAAAACCTTAGACTTTCAATCCCAAGCTGACAGTGCTAACGGGTCCAAACAAATCCATGTGAAAGACTTCTGAAGGTCTAAAGGTGATAATGTCCTTAATGGAATGAAAAGTAGAGTAGATTTTCTTTCCTAATTGACAGGCATCACAAAGGTGGTCTTTTGAAAACTTATGATTGGGGACACCTCTAACTAAATCTTTTTTGATCACTTTCCTAAGGGTTTTCATACTGGCATGAAAGAATCTCCTGTGTCACAAACATGAATCATCAATAGCAGTTTTTAAGCAAAATGAAGTAGCACATTCAATGTTATTTAAATCAAGCATGTAAACGTTGTTGATCCACTTTCTCTACAAGATAGTGTTATTATTTAAGCTCATAATGCATGAATTTGCCAAAAAAATTATGATGAAGCCCTTGTCGCAAAGCTGACTGATGCCGAGCAAGTTGTGTTTCAGTCTATTTACAAGCAAAATATGTTCAATCAGAAGATTCTTGGAATTACCAATTATACCTGCTCCTACCCCCTTCCTGGTGATGTTGTCTCCAAGAGTCACCTTGCCTCCACTCCTGGTCTCCAGCACTATGAATTGACTGGCATCGCTAGTCATATCTCGAGAGCATCCGCTGTCCAGGTACCACATGCTCTCACAAGGCCTTTTGTGAGAGCTTGCTTGCAAAATTATCAAATGTCAGATTTAGGAACCCAAACATGTTTGAGTTCCTTTTTATGGAAAGTAGAATGCAATGCATGCTGTGGATCATGTAACTTGGGTCTCCAGACCCAATGTGTACTATGGTGAATGGTGTAAGTGTGTGCTATGTGTCATAGCATGCCACATGAAAAACATCTAACTCCAAGAAAAGGATGCACTAATCTACTCCTATGATGATGTTTTTTTTGCGATGCATGAAATGAAGATTTTTTATTTTCAAAGGTTTTTAAATTTTCTAATTTTTTATATTCTTTTTCTAACTAAGGGACAATTTTAAAGAATCATGAGAATTGGATAACTCAGCAGGCTTTTTGTTTAATGCATCAAACTCATCAAGTAAAGACATATGATTTCAATCAATTGTTGAATAATCTTTGAGAAGAATTTCATGCTCTTTTTGTAAATTAAAAAAATCTAATTTCAGGCTAGCATGAGTTTTCATAAGTTTTCTATATAATGCATGTATTTTTTTAGAAACTTCAAGGAGTTGCTCATAGGTTAGTTCACATACCTCTTCTTGGTCACTTTGACCAAGATTATTGTCCGCCATTAAGCACAAGTTTGTTGTCTCCTCCTCTGGTTCAGTTTCAGAGGAATCTGATGCAGAATCCACCAAGAATGCCTTTTGGAATTTCATCTTGCTCCTGTCCTTTTTGAACTTTTGTTTCTCCTCATCATTCTCCTTACTTGAGTGTGCCTTTAGCGTAGGACAATCAACTTTAACGTGCTCAGGATTCTTGCATTCAAAGCAAATGGTTTCATTAGAATTCTTAAAATTTTTGCTACCCTTACCTTTATTCCATTTTTAGGATTCTTGTGCTTCTTCCTTAGAAAGCACTTAAATTGCCTTGTGATTAAAACAACATCATAGCTTTCAGACCTGAAAGAGTTAGTGTCTGAATCGTTCGCCTTAAGTGCCACCATTTTCTCTTTCTTCCTTTCACCTGCATCAATATTTCTTTAGTTCACCCCTTGCTTATAAGAAATGAGTGAACCAAGTAAGTTATCGATCAAATATGTATTAAAATCTTTAGATTCAGATATTGTAGTAATTTATGCATCGAAAGAGTAAGGCAAACATCTTAAAATTTTGTTTACTTTTCATAGTTAGAAAATTCTCTTCCTAATGCATGCAATGAAGTAACAATCTTAGTAAATCTTGTATACATATAAAAAATTGATTCAGAAGGTTTCATACGAAAAGTTCATAATCATGCAAGAGAATATTCAAACGGGATTGCTTGACTTCATTAGTACCTTCATAGGTGATACATAATTTATCCCAAATTTTTTTTCCTTTAGTGCAAGTGGAAACATGCATGTAATCTTCTGATTTCAAAGCACAGAAAAAATAGTTCAAATATTTTGCATTTAATTGTGCTAAATTCTTATCATCTAGAGTCCATTCAGTAAAAGGAAGTGGAACAGTAACACCATTCAATTTTCTAGTTGGAGGTATATAATCATCTTTAACAAGCATCCACATGCAATAATCAATTGATTGTAAAAATATAGATATGCGAGTTTCTATTATCAAATAAAGGTGATCGGGTAATAGAATACCCTTCCCCAGTATTATGATTTCCATTGTTAGCCATTGAACAAAATTCAAAAAGTTTTCCAACTTAGTTTTTATGAATCCAGCTCTAATACCACTTGAAAGTTTGTTAGGGATGTTAAGCCCTTAAGAACTATCCCGAGGCTAACTAAGAGGGGGGTGAATTGGTATTTTAAAAAATTTTCTTTATGTAAAGAGCAAAATTAAAACTAAAATCACCACAGAAATCAGTATGCAAAAAATAAATAAATGAGGAAGAAAAATAAAGAAAGATCACACCAGATTTATAGTGGTTCGGTCAATCCTTGACCTACGTCCACTCCTTGGAGGCACCCTCCGAGTATTGCACTAACTAAGTGTCTCTTCTTTAGCTCCCATAGCTAGGCGGAGAAGCCTTTACAATAAACTCCTTTTCACCAACCCCGGTGTGACAGAGAACCGACTCCTTTTGCTTTCTCCTGAAGCGGGCAGAGAACCCAGACCTTTTGTGGAAGTAGACCTCCCAAGAACCTCCCAAGGACGAAGAACGGAGACGACGACTTGGAACCTTGCTTGGAGCAACCATTATGAACCCTCTCACAAACTCCCCCTCAGAAGTTCATCTCTCTCTCTCCCTCTCCCAAGACTCTCTTAGGTCAAGACAGTAGCACTCAAGGTCTTGTTGCTTGAGAAAATTTTGGTCCTTTTAATAAAATTTCAATAACTGACATTATCGTCCAGGATGATAGGAATATCATCATGGCCGATCAGTACAAAATAAGCTCAATCAGCCCAGAGAAATCAGGACTTAGAAGAAAATTAGTTACATCTTCTAGGCCGATACAATATCGTCCTGGACGATTAGTTCAAATTTAAGTACAATCATCCTGAACATCGCCCTAAATAGATTCTAGCCGATGTCAATCATCCAAGACATCGCCCGCCTGGCTGATTCTATGATCGTCCTGGCCGATGTGATCGTATCAATCAGCCTTAATTGCTTTCCATAATAGTCAGATTAATTTAGGCATAATTGTGTTGTATCATCCAGGCTGATATGGAGATTATCTGGTCCAATAATTTAAAATAAAGAATACCTAAATTGATCATGGTGGCTGATTCTTTCTGATTTGAGCCTATCGTCCTGGCCGATATAAGTATCGTCCAGGATGATTTGCTTAATGATGGCTACTTAACAAGGATACCCTAATTAGGATTTCTATTTTTAGTTAAATCATCCTGGATGATAGGAACATCGTCCAGGCCGATGTACTCAAAATAGAAAAACTCAAAAAACCCCTCAAGTGTGTGTGTGCAAGGTTACTTAGCATCAGAAACCACTTTTATAATTGACTCAAGAAAGGAAAAATTACAAACTTGACTCAACCTAAATCTACCCGATCTTGAGCTGGCTTGAGTTGCATTCGATCGTGTGGTCCTAAAAAATTAGTAGGCAAAGCAGTCATAGAAAAACATGCATGTTTGCTATCATCAAAAGTCTAATCCATAATCTCAGATTTGCAACAGAAGTCGCTCGAGCCATGTTGGCAGAATATTCACTTCCTAAATATTTTTGGGATGAGGCGGTTAGCACAATATATTATGTTTTGAATAGGGTGAATGTTAGATCAAACTTAAATAAAACACCCTATGAGTTACTAAAGGGAAGAACACCAAATTTGTCACATTTATATGTCTTTGGATGTAAGGTGTTCATACATAACAATGGAAAATCTGACTTTCCAAAATTAAATCCAAAATCAGATGAAGGAATTTTTACAGGATACTTAAGTGTTGGAAAATCTTATAGAGTATTCAATAAAATAACTTTGGTAATTGAGGAGACCAAACATTTTATATTTGATGAATTTGAAATTTTAGAAGAGCCAATTGTTGAAGAGTATGAAATAGATATTAACTCCCAAAAGATTGAGAAAATAAATTTGGAAGAAAGTTTGGAAGTAGAAAACACGGTGACTAGAGATTTTCTAAAAATCACCTAAAGGAATTGATTATAGGTGAACCTAGTGAGTTTGTTAGGACTAGGAGTGGACGGAACAAAGAAGTCAATCATTCAACCTTTATTTCAATGATAGAACCCACAAATATAGATCAACCACTTTTAGATGAATTTTGGCTATTGGCTATGTAGGATAAATTAAATCAATTTGTAAGAAATAAAGTTTAGGAATTAACTGCAAGGCCAAATAATCAAAGTGTCGTTGAAACTAAATGGGTATTCAAGATCAAAATGAATGACTCAGGAGTAGTCATTAGAATAAGGCTAGATTGATGGCGAAGGGATATAATCAGATTGAAGAGATTAATTTTGAGGAAACTTTTGCCCCTATAGTTAGACTTGAAGCAATTGGGATTTGTTAGCTTTTGCCTGTTTTAGAGGAATTAAAGAAGATTTGAGTTACTTTCTAGGTTTTAGCATTAAACAAATTGAGGTTGGTACATTCCTTAGTCAATCAAAGTATGTTAAGGACATCCTCAAAAAGTATGAAATGGATAATTCTAAACTTGTTAGTACACCTATGAGTTTCTCATTTAAATTGGATAAGGACCCTAAGGGAAAATATGTTGATCAAAGGAAATTTAGAGGGATAATTGGATCTTTGCTTTACTTGATAGCTAGCCGACCGGATATCATGTTTAGTGTTTATTTATGTGCAAGATTTCAATCAGATCCACAAGAATCACTTTTGAAAGCAGTGAAAAGGATTTTAAGGTATCTATTGGGAACTCAAAACTTAGGAATTTGGTATCCTAAGTTTAGCTCTTCATTTGAAATAATTGGATATTCAGATTCAGACTTTACAGGTTGTAGGATTGATAGAAAGAACACTTCTGGAACATGTCAATTTATTGGAAATTCTTTGATCTCTTAGTCCAGTAGAAAATAAAATTTTGTAGCCCTATCTACTGCTGAAGCTGAATACATTGCCTTAGGAAGTTGTGTGGCACAAGTACTTTGGTTGAAACAATAGTTGATTGATTTAGGAATAACAATAGACACTATTCTCATTTATTGTGATAACACTAGTGCTATTTTCATTTCTAAAAATCCTATTCAACATTCAAGAACCAAAGATATAGACATCAGGCATTATTTCATAGGGGGTCATGTATCCAAAAGACAAATTGAACTCATTCATGTTACAACTAAAAATCAACTTGTATACCTTTTTACAAAACTACTAGCCTTTGATACTTTTAATACATTAAGAATAAGGCTTGGTGTAATTGATTTGAATGCTTAAATAAAGGTATCTGCAATATTGATATGTATTTTTGTAAGTGTGTTTTTAATATTGTGTTTTTCTGTATGTGTTTTGTTTTTGTTTGTATGGTTTTAAATTTTCTTATTTTTGAGCATGGTATTAAAAATTGCGTGACAATCGTCTGTACGAAATTAATTTCTTACAGGACAAATCCTGTAACGTAGTAACGATTAATTTAAATTGTTTGCATGAAGTTTTTTAGTTTTTAACACAGTTCATCTATATGATCGTCTGGACAACGGGTATTCAATCGTGTGAGCATTTCTTGATGATTATTTGGATAAAAATAGTTTTTATTTCTATTCATACCTACAAACCCACATTCGTACATACGAACCACGTATCACTTGAAGTAGGGAATTATTCAAACGATCATTTCAAATAATCTTAAATAACTAATCATCCAGGTTTGTCTGTACGAATGTCTGGTCAAAAAGTATGTATGAAAGGAAGCCTCATAACTCATATGATTACGAAAAGTCATTTCATTTCTAACGCATGCATTTGTACATATGAAATTTCCATTCGTACGTATGAACAAGTTTCGTACTGGACAAAACCAAATTTCATTCGTACGAAAGGTCATTTTTTCTTTAAATTGGAAGGTTTAGATTTTAAACTTCATTCACCTCAAAAGCCTTTTCAACCTTCTAATGCTTTTTGATCTTTCAAATGGCTAGTTTAAGTAAGAGGGTTAGGCAAGTCAAGGAACTAACCAGGGGGCCTAGGAATGCCAATGACAAATTTCTTTCCAAGGAAAATGAAGAATCATTCGCTAGGTTTGTAACGGCTAAATTGACCCCTTCCAGAGTTTTGATTCAAGAGAATACAATTTATCAGATTCTACCCCTCTTAGCTTCCACTCAATTTGAGTTTATCCTCACACTGATTTATTCCTTCAATATTTCTACTTTTCATTACTTCCTAGCGAACATGACCTTTAACTCTGATCAGGATAGGATTAGATCGTATGTTCTAGAAAAGAATGTAGAAATAACCAAATAGGATCTGTGAGCTTTATTAAACCTAAGGACTAAAGGAATACGAGCTCACACTTTGACTTCTTCCACAACTCATAATTAGACTGAGATTAACCGAGTGCTTAGAGGATTAGACTAGACTACCATTTGCCCAAAGTGAACACTTTACATCAAGATGCTAGAATCATCCAGTATGTGCTTAGAACTTCCATCATTCCTAAAGCTGGTGATAGAATTAATATAACTCCTCTTTTTTCCACTATCACTAATCTGATCATTACTGGTCAATCTATTGATAAAGCCCAACTCATTCTTGACTACCTTTATGGACTTTCTGAGATTGGTCATGTATCCCATAAGAGAAAGAAGAACATTGCTCTAGTACATCTTGTGACTTACATTCTTAACAAGAAGTACGAATTAGTTCACCCTGATGTGTTTCACCTTGAGGAGGCTTTATTCTACAATGATGGTTCATTCTGAGCTATCTTTTCAAAACATGATGAAGGTGATGACTTTGAGAGAGAGGAGAGAGCACCTGCACCTACGCCTGCTCGTGAACCAAACTTTCAAGTTTTGGTTCACAGGTTTGATCACCATGAGACTCATTTTTATCACCGCTTTGATCAAATTGAGAATCACCTACAACAGCAGGATGTGCAGCATCAGCAGGACATGGGTTGGATGCGAGGCCAACTCGATGCTGTGAGCTCAAATATGGCTATGATGAGTAGCTTCTTTAATTTCTTCAACTAGCCTACTCCTCCAGATCAGGGTCCTTCAGAGTGAAGATAGTACTTCCTTCTTGCCTCTCTCTACCTGTAATGACTTGATGTGATGAGATGTTATGTGATGTAGTTGTAGTGTTTTATATTTTTATGTTATTGTGTTGTTTGCTTCTCTCTATGTTATGAGTTTTGAGAATATGTTTATTGATATAAATTGTAATCAATGTAATATCTTTTATCAAGATATCAACAAAAGTTATCATGTCTTGCTTTTAGAGTTTTTAATCTCTTTTCAGAAATGTGTGTTAGCCTATATGATAATCTCTAAAATATTGATCTTACAAGTGCTATATTTTGTATTGCAATACAAAATTGAATTTATTAGAAAATTAATTTTTTTCAAAATTTAAGTGGTGTTATAACTTGATCTAGTTAAGAATATCAATATCATGTTTCTTATTAGACAAACATAATTTTAATATTATTATTGCAATTTCAATGTTTTCTTATTTTTATTTCTCTTTTCAATATAAATATAGTTAAACTTGGAGAAATTTGAGATTTTAGATTATCAATTTTGGAAAGATCAAGAATACACTTGAAAATATAAAAATGTACAAAATATCAAAAGAATGCGTAATAGTTCGCAACTTGAAAAAGAGGCACAAAATAAGACTACAAGTAAAAATATGCACAAAGTGTGACGCAAATATTGAAAAGATGTGCAAATCATCACAAGTATATGTTCTCTCCTCAATCTTTTAATATTTAAATTCAAATTAATCTTCTGTTCAATTTTATTTTTTATTGAAATTTGAAATATACAAATTTTACATTCATCTACTTTGCAATGATTCTGCCTATCTCATTGTCTAAACTGATTCATAATTTTGATAATTTTTTTCTTGTCTATGTTATATCTATACTTAAATCATTTGAATCTATTTATTTTTCTAATGACATTAAATTTTATTTGCAAATATAACTCAATCTCTTTCAAGGATCAATTATCAAAGGCTTTTCATATGACTTCTTACATTTCTATCTTTGTTCGTTTCTTCTTCCCTTTTTGTTGTTGTAAAAAAGGGGGAGAAATATTGTTTGACATTTGTTCATATTGTTTGACATTTATTAGTATTTTTTATTTTATTGTTTGCATTTTTTGACATTTTTTAGTATTTTTTATTTTTTGACATTTGTTTGTATTTTTCATATTTTTGTTGTTTGCATTGTTTGACATTTGTTCATATTTTTTATTTTTTACTTTTCTGTGTATTTTCTATGTGTTGTTCGTATTTTTTTATATAAAAAATTAAAATAAAAAAATTATTATTATTATGAAAAGTTCAAACAATAATGCCCCTTATTCTCACATGTTTATTCATTCAGTGGGAGTTTAGGAGAAACTTAGGACTTTGAAATTTTTACAAACAATAATTGTTTTTTCCATCATCAAAAAGGGGGAGTTTGTTGAAGAGAGTTGCTACATAGCTTTGCATGTTTGACATTCTTGCAACTTGTATGTTTTGATGATACCGAATATTATTATTTTGATTATATATTCTCCTAACATTTTTTTGGAAGAATTGTTTTTGCTCTTGTGTGTACTAACATTTCAAGAAAATCATACTCCAGGTTGTTGAAGAGTTCAAATCAAGTTTAGATTAGAATATTTTATAAATTGAAGTCTATATTTTTCTTTTTATTGTCCGAGAGAGTGTGATTGTAATTGAGTAACTTAGCACACACACATTGGGGGAGAGCTTTAAAATTCATAATTTTTGAAACTGATCATACAATATTAACCATGTTCGTACGGGATGATCTGATTAGTTTTACTCCTAAAAAGAGCAATGAAACAAATAGGGAGAGGGCAAATTTTTTCTAAGTACTATTTGTCCAGACGATATTTACCTTCGTCCTAGGATGATGCTCTCTGAAGGTGTTCATTTGTACGATATTTACTTATGTCCCAGGACAATGCTCTCTGGATTCCTTCATCCCAGGCTGATGCTCTGTGGATGCCTTCATCTAGACAATAATTACCTTCATCCCAGGACGATGCTCTCTGGACGTATTCATTTAATGATATTTAACATATGTCCCAAGATGATGCTCTCTGGATGCGTTCGTCCAGACAAAAATTATGGTTAGTCCCAAGACGATGGGCTCTGGAATAGTCAAAATGAACTATTTTTCCAGATGATTAATATGGTTCATCCTAAGATGATCTTCTCTATTCTGGAAACTTAAGAGTCATTCTATTTTTTATAACAACTAACTATGTGAATAACTATTTGTACTGGACAAACATTTTTTGTATGGGACGATGGTTGGGTATGAAGGGAAATCGTACCAGTTCACATTTAGTTCGTACACAACAGTAGTTACACTATTCGTCCGTATGAACTAGGATCGTATGGGATGATCAATAACGCACAGATTTGAATAATTGTAGTTTTTGGATGGTTTTTCGTGTCTTTTATATAAAAGGTCCACTTAAGACTGTCATAAAATATTTTTGTCTACTGATCTTCATGCAAACTGATGGGAGATTAAAGGAGAGAGTGTGAGAGAGTGTTTGAAGGAGAGTTCTTGCTACTTGAGTGTCAAGGGTTTGCTTGGTACTCAAAGGTAAGGATCTTCATTTGTGAATTGTGATTACTACACTCTCTTCTCTTGTCCTTCTAGATTTATGATGAGAAGATCTTTCAAGGAGATCCAGTTCTCTGCCAACACTCGAGGAGTGTGAACAACCAAAGGGTTCTCTGCCTATACTTGGATAAGTGTGAAAGGATGAAGGTTCTCTGCCTACACTTAGAGAAGTGTGAAAGGATGAAGGTTCTCTGCCTACACTTGGAGTGTATGAACAGCTAACGGTTCTTTGCCATCACTTGGAGGGTGTAAAAGGACGATGGTTCTCTGTCGCACCGGGTAGTGGTGGAAGAGAGTTTTTGTGAAGGCTTCTTTGCCTTGCTATGGGGGAAAAAGGAGAAACACTTGTGGTAATAGTGCAATACCTAAAGTGGGAGACTTCAGGGAGTGGATGTAGGTCGTGTTTGACCGAACCACTATAAATCTTGTGTCTTTTATTTTCTGTTGCTTTTTTTACTTTACTGTTTTGTTTATCTATGGTTGAAGAATTATTTTCAAAATTTCACTAAAAGTTTTTATCGGTTTAAAATAAGAGGAAAATTTTAAATTTCCAATTCACCCCCCTCTTGGTTAGCTATTGGGACATAAGTTTAGGTCTAACAATCTAATTCATAATTATTAAGTTTCAACAATAGTCAGCTGTATGATAAGGGTTTTGTATAAATGTTTTTCACACTAACTACATAATAAGCCAAAATAGAATTGATGTTTTGAATAGAATTAGGGTAAATAATGTGTACATGCTTGATTTGAATTATATTAAATATCCTAAAACTTTTTGTCTCAAAATAATTAGTGATGAATCATGGTTATGGTGTAGGAGACTTTGTCACACTAGCATGGAAAATTTTAGAAAAAATACTCAAAAAGAATTGGTTAAAGGAAGACCCAAACTAGACTTTACTAAGGATCACGTGTGTGATGCATGTTAATTAGAAAAACTTGTGAAGTCCTTCTTTCATTCCATTAAAAATCTAAAACTAATAAACTATTGAAAATCATATATATGGATCTTTTTAGAATGGTTAGCACTGTAAGTATAGGAGGTAAAGTGTTTAGATATGTGATATTTTATGATTTTTCTAGATTCAGTTGGGTTAAATTTTTATTTCTTAAGAGTGAATCATTTGAGAAAATTAGAAAATTTTCAACATGGATTTCAAAGGAAATTAGGGTGTGAGATTTTATCAATTTAAAGTGATCATGGAGGAGAATTTGAAAATGAAAATTTTGAAGATTTTTATAAAGAGAAAGGAATATATCATAATTTTTAGCATCTACAACACCTCAGTAGAATGGGGTAGTGAAAAAAAGAACATAACATTAATTAAAGCCACTAGAGCCATGTTTGCAAAATATTACTTTTAAAATATTTTTGGGCTGAAGTGGTTAGTACAACTTATTTCTGAATAGCGTGAACATTATATCCAAATTGAATAAGACATCCTATGAACTTATTATGGGGAGAAAAACAAATTTGTCATATTTGCATGTTTTTGGTTATAAGGCATTTATTCATAATAATGAGAAAATTCCTTTATGAAATTTGATCTAAAATCTGATGAAGGAATTTTTCTTGAATACTCTAGTGTTGGAAAATCTTATGGAGTTTTTAATAAGAGGACTTTGGTAGTTGAGGAGACCACACATATTGCGTTTGATGAATATGGTATTTTTGGAAGAGCCAATATTGAAAAATGATCATATTGAAAATAACTCCCAAGGAATTGAAAAGATAAATTTAGAAGAGAATGTTATAGAAAAATAAATCTTTTACCTAGAGAATGGAAATTTCCTAAGAATCACCCAAAGGGATTGATTTCAGGTGAACCTAGTGAGGGTGTCAGCACTAGGCATGGACTTAGCAAAGAGCTGGACCATTTTGCCTTTATATCGATGGTTGAACACACAAATATAAATCAAGCACATTCTGATGAATTTTTGATTTTATCCATGTAAGAAGAGTTGAATTAATTTATAAGAAATGATGTTTGGAAATTGATTGAAAGGCTAAAGGATAAAAGTGTTGTTGGAACTAGGTGGGTATTTAAAAATAAAATGAATGATTTAAGAGTTGTGATAAAAAATAAGATAAATTTTGTGGTCAAGCGATATAATCAAATTGAAGGGATTGATTTTAAAGAAACTTTTTCCCCTGTAGTAAGACTTGAAGCAATTAGGGCTTTGTTAGCCTTTCTCTATTTTAATGGTTTTAAATTGTATCAAATGGATGTTAAAAGATCATTTTTGAATGGGGTGATATAAGAGGATATTTATATTGAGCAACCTCCAGGTTTTGAAAATTTTAAATTCCCTAATCATGTGTTTAAATTGAAAAAAGTAATTTATGGACTGAAATAGACACCTAGGGCTTGGTATGAAAGGTTAAGAAATTTCCTATTAGAAATATTTTTTTTGTGAAAGGAAGTGTGCAAAACCAGACTCTTTTTGAAGAAGATAGGAGATGACATCTCATTAATCAAATATATGTTGATGACATCTTATTTGGATCTATAAATAAAATTCTTTGTGATTATTTTTTAAAAATAATGAGTAGTGAATTTGAGATGAGTTTGATGGGAGATTTGATTTATTTTCTTAGTTTTAGCATAAAGAAAAATGAGGAAGAAATTTTTCTTAGTCAGTTAAAGTATATTAAGGACATCCTCAAGAAATATGAAATAGATAATACTAAACCAGTGACTACACTAATGAGTTTCTCAGTTTAATTAGATAAGGATCCAAAGGTAAAATTTGTTGATAAAAAGAAAGTTAGAGGTATAATTAGATCATTACTTTACTAGACTACTAACAAATAATATATAATGTTCAGTATTTATTTGTGTGGTAGATTTTAATCTGATCCAAAAGAATCATATTTGGCAGCACTAAAAAGAATTATGAGATATCTTTTAGGAACTCAAAACTTAGGAATTTGGTATCCTAAGAACAACTCTTCATTTGAAATTATTTGATATTCTAATTCAAATTTTATAGGATGTAGAATTGATCAAAATAGTATATCTAGAACTTTCTAATTCATAGTGTTGCAAATATGGATTCAAGGATTATAATTTTGATGATAGCAAACACTTCTAGCATTTCTATTTTTTCTACTGTTGTCCTGCCTACTAACGTTTAAGGTCCACAAGGTCAATTGAAAATACAGCCAGCTCAAGATTAGGTAGATTAGGATTGAGTCAGTTTGTAAGTGTATTTCTAGTGTTTTTTTTTCATGAGTTAAATGTAAGTTTATGGATTTTGATGCTAAGTAACCTTGCACACAAACACTCAGGGGGAGAAATTCTATAAGCTTACAAGTTTTTCTATTTTGATCACATTATACCTGACAATCTCAAATTATTATAGACGATCAATTAAAAATAAAAACCCTAATTAACACATCCTTGTTAAGACAATCGAATTAAGCAAATCATCATGGATGATATTCACATCATCCTAGACGATATGCTCAAATCAGAAAGAATCATCTACTAACTCTTTTAAGCATGTTATTATTTTTAGACATCGTACATGACATTATCATTGATGATACATGTCAATTATGCCTAAATATATCTGATGATTAAGGAAAGTAATTAAGGTTTGATTGATCGATCATATAATCCTGGATGATCGCAAGATCATCCTAGATGATCAATTCAACAAACCTTAGTTTCTTCCTAAATCATCCTAGACAAATAGAACAATATGCTAGATAATATTTATTGATTTTAACTAATCATACAGGATGATTAAAGAATCAGCCTGGATGATATATTATTTTTTTATCATCAAACATATAAAGTCTATTCAAACAGAGTGATGATCTGGATGATATTTGATATTTTGAACTAATCATATAGGTTGATGTCCCTATCATCTTGGATGATTAGTAAAAATAAATCTTCTAATCATCTAGCCTTACCCCAGATCATCCTTGTTAAAAGGGCTAAAAATGTACTGATCATACAGGATGATCTATATTATCCTGTATTTTCTTTATCATTTAATTACAATTTAGGGAAAATTTTAAGCCCTTCTATATAAGATATAATGATTACTCGAGGTAAGATCTTTTGTTGTTATCTTGACATGAGAGAGCTAATAGAAGGAGAGGGAGAGCTTGGGAGAGAGAGAGAGAGAGGATCTTTAAGGGGGAGTTTGTGAGGGTTTCACAAAGGTAGCTCAAAGTAAAGATCTGAGTCATCTTCTCTAGTTATCATCCATGGTTCATAGGAGGTTATAGAGAGGTCTTCCTCAACGATCAATCAAAATTCTCTGTCTGCTTTAAGAGGAAGTGAAGGAGGTTGAAGTTCTCTGCCTACTTTAGGAGAAAGCAAAAGGAGGTCAGGTTCTCTGCCTCACTGGAGTCGGTGGAAATGAGTTTTGTAAAGGCTTCTCTACCTTACTATGGGAGAAAAAGGAGAGTCACTGAGTTTAGTGCAATACCCAGAAGAGAGGTTCCGGGGAGTGGACATAAGTCAAGTTGACAAAACCACTATAAAATCTAGTGTGTTCTTTCTTATTGTATTTCCATTTTTAATTTTTTGCACTTTATTTTATTGGGTGATTATTTGGTTTAGATCATCATTTTTTTGAGAATTTATAAAACACCAATTCCCCCCCCCCACCACTCTTTTGGTTAGCCTCAGGCTAGTTCATAAGCGCTTAACATCCATAACGAACTATTAAGTGGTATCAGAGCGGGATTCATAAAATCTAGTTCTAAAAAACTTTTGAATTTCAATCCATGTCTAACTTTGATAATACTATAGAAGGCTATTCGTTTACTAGACCACCTATATTTGACAATATACTTTTTTATTTATAGAAACCTTGCATGTCCACATTTTTATAATCTATAGATTATCGCATGTAGATGCTTATTAAGGATGGATATTCTGCACAAACTTGTGAAATCAATGGTATCAAAACTAAACTTCCTTTCACTGAATGGACATTTGATGATAGGGATTTATCATAACTTAATGTACAATATTTAAACTATTTTTTTGTGCATTGAAATCTTAAGATTACATGCGTATCTCAACTTGTACCACAGGTAAAGAATATGAAATAGGTTATGTATTACTTATGAAGGTACGAGTAAAGTTAAGTAATCTAGGTTGAATATCTTACTGCATGACTACAAATATTTTTTCCTGAAACCTAATGAATCGATATCTAAAATATATCCCTGGTTTACTCAAATTGTCACAAACACTACATTCCTTGGAAAGAGAGCTAACTAAATGTGAAAAAGTTAATAAAATTTTCAGATGTTTACCTTCTTCCTTTGATGCTAAGATTACTGCAATAACTAAATCTAAGAATTTGAATACATATTCTATTGATAACTTACTTGGGTCACTCATTACTTACAAGCAACGAGTAAACCAAAGATAACTTAATACAGGTGGGAAAAAGAAGGACAAAATTATTACACTGTAGGCCAATGAAATGGATACATATTTTTTTAGGTTTAAAAGTGATGATGTTTCCTTAATCACTAGGAAATTCAAAAGCTTTCAAAGGAAGAAATAAAAGCACCATAAAAAAAGGTACAAAGATAACAGTAGCAAAACATTTAAAAGTTTTTCTGATATAGTTTGCTTTGAATGTAAAAAGCCAAGACATTTAAGAGCTGATTGTCCTACACTTAAGGCTCACCCAATCAAGGAGAGGGGTGAGGAGAAACTCAAGCTCAAGAAAGATAAGAAGCGAATTTAAAGGCATTATGGGTGGATTTTGCATCAAACTCCTCTGAGACTAAAGATGAAGTGGAGACAACAAACTTATGTTTGATGGCGGATGATCATCTTGGTCAGTCTGACCAATAAGTGGTATGTGAACTAACCTATAATCAATTATTTAAAGTTTCTGAGAAAATTCATGAATCATATAAGAAACTTAAAAAGTTGTATGCTAGCCTAAAATTAGAATTTTTTAATTTATAAAAAGAGCATGAAGTTTTGATTAAAAATTACTCTACAATTAATAACAATCACATGTCATTACTTGGTGAGTTTGATGCATTAAATAAAAAGTATATTAAATTATCTGATGCACATGATTCCTTGAAGACATCACATATTGAGTTAGTAAAAGAGTTTAAGAAATTAGATGAACTTGCATGAGAAATATATAATAATGAACATAAGTTAAAAGTGGAAGTGGAAGCTTATGAATATGAAACTAAAGTGTTGGAAATAAAATTTATAGTATTTGAAAATGATAAAAAATTATCTCCATTAACCCAAATGAGCAAAGCCCCACCATTGCATGCATCACACAACTTTAAGAAGAGACATCACCACCTGAGTAGATTAGTAAACCCATTTCCTGGTGTTAGAATTTTTCATGTGGCATGCTAAGACACATCTCCCACACTTGCACTATTCACCATAGTATACATTGGGTGTGGAGACCAAAATTGTATGATTCATAATATAACATACATATATTGCATTCTTCTTTTCATAAGAAGGGACCCAAACTTGTTTGGGTTCCTAAATCTAACATTTGATGATTTTATACATGTGCTCTCATCAAAGATCTTATGAGAGCATGCGGTACTTAAATAGCGGATGCTCATGACACATTACTTGAGATGTCAATCAGCTCATTTTATGAGAGGCTAGGGCTTGAGGCAAGATCACTCTTAGAGACAATACCACCAGGAAAGTAATGGGCGCAAGTATAATCAAAAACTCCAAGAACCTTTTGATTGAATATATTTTACTTGTTAATGGCTTGAAACATAACTTGCTCATCATTAGTCAGGTTTGTGATAAGGGCTTTGTCATAAAATTTTTGTCAAACACTTGCATCATTAGCTTGAATAACAACACTATTTTGAAGGAAAAAAAGGATTAATAATATGTATATGCTTATGTTAAATAATATTGAATGTGCTTCTTCATTTTGCTTAAAATCTATTACTGATGAATCTTGGTTGTGGCACAGAAGGTTATGTCATGCCAGCATAAAAAACTTTAGGAGAGTAACCCAAAAGAACCTAGTTAAAGGTTTCCCCAAGCTTAAGTTCACTAAGGACCACCTGTGTGAAGCTTGCCAACTAGGAAAGAAAGTCTAATCCTCTTTCCATTTCATTAAGGATATTAACACATCTAGACCTTTAGAAGTCCTTCATATAGATTTATTTGGACCCATTAGTATTTTAATCTTAGGGGGAAAAGTCTATGAATTTGTGATTGTCAATGACTACTCAAGGTTCACTTGAATTAGATTTATGTCACATAAGTGTGAGTATTTTGATTAATTTAGATCCTTCATCACTCAGATTCAGAAAAAGCTAGGTTGTAAGATTTTGACCATTGATAGTGACCAGGGTGGAGAGTTTAAAAATATGAGATTTGGAGACTTTTATGAGGATCAAGGGATTAGTCACAAATTTTCAGCTCCTAGGACCCCTCAGCAGAATAGGGTAGTTGAAGGAAGAACATGACCTTAGTTGAAGCCAATAGAGTCATACTTACTGAGTATTCACTCCCAAAATACTTATGGGCATAAGTGGTAAACACAATTTATTATGTGTTAAATAGGGTGAATGTTAAATCCAAACTGAATAAGACACCCTATGAGATCATTAAGGGTAGGATACCCATCCTTTCCCACCTCTATGTCTTTGGTTGCAAGGTTTTCATTCTTAATAATGAGATGTCACTCTTAGGAAAGTTTGACCCAAAATTTGATGGAGTATTCTTGGGATATTAGAGTGTGGGGAAATACTTTAGAGAGTTTAATAAGAGGACATTGGTGGTGGAAGAGACTAATCATGTAGTGTTTGATGAATCTAATCCTAAGAAGTCTAGAGTTTAGAAAGAAGATGAAGTTGGAGAGATTACCCAATGAGTTGAAAATTTAGATAAAATGGTAGAGCCTCAAAATACTGATGGAGTGGGTGAGATTACCAGTATAACCTAGACTCACTTTTCCTAGAGATTAGAGATATTCTTCAAGTCATCCTAAAGAACTAATCATAGGAGACCCTTTTGAAGGTATTAGAACTTGGAAATTACTTAGGAAGGAAGTGAACCACTCTATATTTATCTCAATGACTGAACCCACCAACATGAATTATGATCTTTTTGATAAATTCTTGATCTTAGCTATGTAAGAAAAAACTTAATAATTTTATGAGGAATGATGTTTGAGAGTTGGTAAAAAGACCTAGGAATCAAAGTGTGGTAGGAAACAAATGGGGCTTTAAGAACAAAATGAATGATTCTAGTGTGGTGGTTAGGAATAAGTCAAGATTGGAGGCTAAGGGGTACAACCAAATAAAAGCAATTGATTTTGAGGAGACCTTTTCCCCTGTAGCAAGATTGGAAGCCATTAGTGTACTACTAGCTTTTGCCTGTTATAAGGGATTTAAGCTTTTTCAAATGGATGTTAAGAGTGTTTCTTTAATAGGGTGATAAAGGGGGATGTATTTGTAGAGTAACTCCTTAGTTTTGAGAGTTTCCAATTTTCAAATCATGTTTACAATTTAAGGAAGATATTATATTGATTAAAAGAGGCACCCATAGTTTACTATAAGAGGCTTAAAATTATTCCTACTAAAAAAGGAGTATGTTAAGGTGAGCATAAACACCACCTGTTTTATGAGGAAAATACGTAGGAGATGAGTTTCTCATTATTCAGATCTATATTGAAGATATATTTTTTAGATCTTCAGATAAAAAGTTATTTGATGATTTTTCTTAAATAATGAGTAAGGAATTTGAGATGAGTATGATGAGAGAATTGTCCTACTTTTTAGGGTTTATCATAAGACAATTGGATGATGGAACCTTTCTTAATCAATCAAAGTACATTAAGGACATCTTGAAGAAATATGAAATGGATAAAGCCAAGCCTATAAACACTCCCATGAGCTCTAGTGTTCAGTTAGATAAGGACTCAAATGAAAAATATGTTGATCAAAAGAAGTATAGAGGAATGATTGGATCAGTGCTTTACTTGACTGCTACTCGACCTAATATAGTTTTAGTGTTTCTCTCTGTTCTAGATTTCAAGCTGATCCTAAAGAATCCCCCTGACTATAGTTAAGAGAATCCTTAGATATCTTTTAGGGACCCAAAACTTAGCAATCTGGTATCCTAGGCACAACAATTTTTTTTCAGATTATTAGATATTCCAATTCTAATTTTACAGAGTGTAAGGTGGATAGAAAGAGCACTTCTGGAACTTTCCATTTCATAGGACATTCCTTAGTCTCCTAGTCTAGTAGAAAATAAAATTTTGTTGCACTTTCAACTACTGAAGTTGAGTATGTTTCCTTAGGAAGTTGTGTGGCCCAAGTCCTTTGAATGAAGTAATAAATTCTAGATTTAGGATTACCCATAGGCATAATTTTAATCATATGTGACAAAACTAATGCTATCTGCATCTCTAAGAATCCTATCCAACATTTAAGGACCAAACATATTGACATAAGGTATCACTTTATTAGGGACCATGTTACCAAAGTAGACATTAAGTTACACCATGTGGCAATTGAGAATCAATTCGCTGACATCTTTACTAAATCACTAGCCTTTGATACATTCAGCATCTTAAGGACCAGATTGGATGTGATTGATATAAATGCATGAACTTGATGCTTACTGAATATTTTTTGATCTGTTGTTGTTTTATGTTCTTTCTTTTATTTCTAGCTTTTCCTTTGTTTTTAGTTTTAATTGTTGATTTTTATTTGCTATTATTTTTCATGTTTTCATTTTTGATGTTTTAGTTTTTTTTTCTTTCTGTTTTTCTTTTGGTCACTGCTGAAATAATATTTTATGCCTTTTTTTTTAAAAAAATTTGTAGCCAATGTTTGATACCTTTAAATCAATTAAAGGGAGAAAAACTATTGATTTTTTCCATTCCACTAACTTCTTTTAGCGATGTAATTTTTTTTAAAACAAAAGTCTATTTCAAATTAATAATTGGACTTTGCGAATGAGATATTTTCTATCTTGTTATAGTAATTTATGTTATATAAATAATATTCAAAGTCATTAAATCACTTTGAAGCTTTCATAATCTTGTTGTTGTATTTATCATATGAGTTTGATTCTTCTTTGTGCTTTACTCTTCTTTATATTAGAGAGTAAGTTTTTCTTCTCTAATATCAAGAAGATATTCTCACAATTGAGGGTATGTAAAAGTTTTGAAAGGGATCTACCTTGCAAAAATGATAAGAAGCATAAAATGAGCCCAAAAAAGAAGAAAACCTAAAAAGATGCACAATGATCGCCAAAAAATTTAAAGGTATACGAGGTGTATCAAAAAATTAGAAGTTGCATAAAGTGCGCCAACCAATGGACAAGAGGCACAAAATGAGCCCACAAGAAAGCAAGCTTCCTTCTCTTTCAAACCTTTAAATCTTAGAAGAATTCATGTGTCACTTGATATTTTTAAAGTCTTGATTTCAAAATTCATGATTGTGACTAATTACTTTGGTATATTATTCTATATGATATTTTTTCTAGAATGAAGTTTTGAACGGATCACTTTTTCTTATCCAATTACTTTTTTTGAGTTAGATCTTTATTTTTCAAAAGATGGTTTGCCCTGTAAGAAGTCCGAGCAGGGATTAACAGGATTGGTTGTTCTAACATTTTTTAGGTTTTGATGATGTTAACTCATTTTCTTACAAATTTTTAATTCAATCATATAGAAAATTTATCATATTCTTTCTTTAATAAAAAAATTATTTTTCATTCTTGTTTGTTATTTTTATAGTCTTTTCATTGCTTTTTTTACTATTCTTTTGAGTAGTATCGCCTTTCATACTTGTAGATTATTTTTCGTATGATCTTTGTTTGTTTCTCTTTTGTATTTTTTGTTATGTATTTCTTTTTTTTATTTTATCCTCCTTTTTGTGATGTTAAAAGAGGGAGTAGTGGTACTGTTAGGGTGTCCGTATTATTTTGTTGTATTATTTCTTTTAAGTGCTAGTGTACTATTTGTACCACCTTCTTGGTTTTAGCAAAATTTGTATTACTTGGTTCATACTATTCTCCTTTATGTTATGCTTCTTATCTGCTTAAGTTAAATTTCCTACCAAATGTTTGCCATCATAAAAAAGGGGGAGATTGTTAAAAATTTGAATTTAATGATTATAAGTTTGATGATAACAAACACTTCTGGCATTTTTATTTTTTCTACTATTACCTTGCCTACTAACGTTTCAGGTCCACAAAGTCAATTGCAAATCAAGCTAGCTCAAGAATTAATAGATTAAAACTGAGTCAGTATGTAAGTGTATTTCCAATATTTTTTTCTTTTCTTGAGTTAAATGTAAGTTTATGGATCCTGATGCTAAGTAACATTATACACACACATTCAAAGGGAGAAATTTTGCAGGCATAAGGTTTTTCTATTTTTTGATCACATCATACAGGATGATCCCAAATTGTCCAAGATGATTAATTAAAAATAGAAAAAATAATTTGGGCATCTTTATTAAGATAACCAAATTAAGCAAATCATCATGGATGATATTCACAGCATCCTGGAAGATATACTCAAATTAGAAAGAATCAATTGCCAACTCTTTAAGGTATGTTATTATTTTTAGATATTGTACAGGACATCATCCTGGATAATGCATTAAAATTATGCCTAAATAAGTCTGATGATTAAGAAAATAAATTAAGATTTGATTGATCAATCATATCATCCTAGATGATTGTAGGATCATCCTTGACGATTAGTTAAACAAACCTTAATTTCTTCCTGAATTGTCCTGAATAAATAAAATAATGTGTTAGATGATATTTGTTGATTTAAACTAATCGTACAGGATGATCAAAGAATCATCCCTGATGATATGTTATTTTTTAATCGCTCAACATATAAAGTATGGATAAATATAGTGATGTTCTGGATGATATTTTATATTTTGAACTAATCATACAGGTTGATGTCCCCATCATCTTAGATGATCAGAACAAACAAATCTTCTAATCATCTAGCCTCCCTCCAGATCTTCCTAGCTGTAAGGACTAAAAATGTAATGATCGTACAGGACGATATGTCGATCATCCTGGATGATCTTTATTATTTAATTACAATTTAGGAAAAATTTGATGCCCTTCTATATAATATCTCTTGATTACACGCGATAAGATCTTTTGCTACTATCTTGACCTGAGAGAGCCAAGAGAAGGAGAGGGAGAGCTTGGGAGAGAAAGAGGATCATGTGATGGGGAGTTTGTGATGGTTTCACCAAGGTTTATCCAAGAAAAGATCTGAGTCATCTTCTCTAATCTTCATCCCTAGTTCCTTAGAGGTTCTAGAGAGGTTTACTTCAACGATCAACTGAGGTTCTTTTCCTACTTTAGGAGGAAGGGAAAGGAGGTTGAGGTTCTTTTCCTACTTTAAGGGGAAGTAAAAGGAGGTCGGGTTCTCTGCCTCACCGAAGTGAGTAAAAAGGAGTTTTGTAAAGGATTCTTCATCTTGCTATGGGAGTAAAAGGAGAGTAACTGAGTTTAGTACAACACTCAAAGGAGAGGCTCTGAGGAGTGGACGTTGGTCAAGTTGACCAAAACACTATAAAATATAATGTGTTATTTCTAAATGCATTTTTTTTTTTTAATTTTTGCCCTTTATTTTATGTGGGTGATTGCTTGGTTTAGATCTTGATTTTTATTTGAAAATTTTTAAAACACCAATTCACCCCCTCTTGGTTAGCCTCGGGCTAGTTTATAAGGGCTTAACATCCCCAACGAACTTTTACATAGGAAATTTTTTAGTTTTTTGGTCTAGTAGGAAAAAGAATTTAGTAGCCCTATCTACTACTGAAACAAAATATAATCCCTTAGGTAGTTGTGTGGCACAAGTTCTTTGGTTAAAATAAAAATTGATTAATTTAGGATTTTCAATTAATACAATTATAATTTTTTGTGATAATACTAATGTCATATGCATTTTAAATAATCCTATTCAATATTCTAGAACCAAATATATAGATATAAGGCATCACTTCATTAGAGATCATGTAGCTAAGGGAGAAATTGAATTGAATCTCATTACTATGAAAAATCAACTTGAAGATATTTTTATAAAACTACTAGCCTTTGACACTTTTAGACCCTAAAGAACTAGGTTTGGTGTAATTGATCTTAATGCTTAAATTAAAACTTTTGCAAACTTGATGTATTATAAATATGTCTATTTAGTTTGTCTCTATTTATTTATTTTATTCATTTTGTGTGTTTAGTTTTATGTTTTTCATTTTTTTTTTACTGTGAAGCATGTCATTTGATATAAGAAGATTAGTTTTTGAGATATTTTCTGATTGTCATGTATTATTTTCTAAGTGTTTTTTTTGTACTGTACAAAATTTTTGTCATGTATAAATTCTTTAGTTTATATATTACAAGTTTTCAAGTTGAGCATGTGAAACTTAGTTTTTCATAGGGTTTGTACTTACGATGACATCATCATAATGTATGATATGTGTAGCTTGGTCCGTACGCATGGGGACGGTTTACCAGTTGGAGTTAGTTATTAATTATTGATCATACGTATGAAATTATATTTCATTTGTATGATCTAGTTGTCAGTTTCTATGAGGGAAAAACCTAACCATCTTTAAAATAATCTTTAATATTCTGATCATCCTGGTTGAACACTTGTTCGTCTGTATGATTGTATGGTCAAAAAGCCTGTATGAAAGGATGCCTCAAAAATGGCTTTTTATGAAAAGCTATTTCATTTTTGGTTGTTTTCGTTCGTACGTATGAAAATAATTTTATATTGTATGATATGTCATTTTCCATGAAATAGAAGGGTCTTCAAAATTATTTTCATTCACTTTCATATCCATTTCAAAACTCTTTAGATACCACGTCTTAGGAATGCTAAGTTCTAGCAAACGTCTATATCTCTCTAAAGGATCTTCTTCTAGAATTGGTAGTGATGATAACTTTCTATCTAAGGAGAATGAGGATGCCTACTTTAGGCATTTTGTTGCTAAAATCACCCCTTCTCGACTTCTCATTCTGGGTGATCTTCATTTTTCTATCATGCCCTTATTTTCTTCAACTTAACTATCTTTCATCCTAACTCTCTTATATGCCTACCATAAAGAGACTTTTGAATTCTTTCTGGCCAACATGAGAGTTAATAATGATCACTCTTGGATTACTTCTTATGTTCTCAAACAACAGGTAGAGATTACAAAGGAAGATTTATGCAACTTTCTCCTTCTGAGAACCCATACTTTGACCTCAAGAGCTGATTGGTTTGAAATTAATCATACTCTTAGAGGTTTCTCCCAAGTGAGTCATTTGTCTAGGGTTTACTCTCTAAATCAAAATGCCCAGGTCATCCAGCATGTTTTGAGAACTTAAATTATTCCTAAAGCTGGTGATCACATTAACTTAACTCCTCTTTTGTCCACAATCACTTACTTAATAATGACTCAAAAGCCTTTTGATGAAGCCCAACTCATCACAGATTATATCTACAATCTTTATTAAATTGGACTTCTACATCATAAGAGAAAGAAAAATGTGGCTTTAGGACATCTAGTTGCCTACATCCTAGAAAGAGGTAAAATCGGATCAATCCTAATCTTCCCATAGAACTTCATGTTTACTTCACTAATGCCTCTTTTCGATCACTTTTTGGGTGGGATCAGAGTCTTTAGAGTGATGATTCAGAGGAAGAAGGGGGAGCTCCTGCTCTTGCACCTGGACCTTGACCTGACTAGAATTTCAACCAGGAAATATTCTAGTGTTTCGATAGATTGGAGACTCATTTTGATCAATGCTTTAATGAAATTGAGAATCACTTAAATAAACAGGATGAGAGAAATCAGGAAGATATGGGTTGGATCGGTGGTCAATTTGACAAGGTCAAGACAAATGTAGCTATGATGATTAAAATTTTACTTTTTAATGTTCAACCAGCCTTCTCCTTTATATCAGTGCCCCTTAGATTTCTAGATGTACTTCCTTATCATTGTTTCTTATGAGCTTTTGTGTTTGCTGTTTTGATGTTTCTTATATGAGTGTAGTGCTTTTATATATTATTTTGAATCTCTATGAAGATGAAATGAGAAATATGTTTGTCTATGTTCCTTTATATCAATGGATTGATGGAATATTTTATTCATTTGTATTGAATTAAATCTCTTGAAATGTTTATGTTTTTAATGGATAAATCCTTTTTAGTTGATCATTGGGAAGGATTCTCAATTACAATGCACAACAAATTAATTTTTTTAC
Organism: Dendrobium catenatum; assembly: GCF_001605985.2. Lineage (NCBI taxonomy): Eukaryota > Viridiplantae > Streptophyta > Magnoliopsida > Asparagales > Orchidaceae > Dendrobium > Dendrobium catenatum. Next base: position 2,501,241 of record NW_021320079.1, read on the forward strand.
AAAATTTATTCTTTCAAAAGTTTAAATTAAATTAATATTGGATGTAGACAAGGATATCAATTTCATATTCCTATAGAAAAAAATATCTAAACTATAATTATTGTAAGATTGATGTCTTATTATTTTTATTTTCTTTTTCAATATATTTATTTTTCTTATTAGTAGAATTTGAATTTAGATTACTAATATTTGAAATATCTAAAATGTAAAAAAAAATGCAAAAAAAAGCATCCAAAAATAGAAAAGATGTGCAATGACTCGTAAAGTGAAAAGAGGCACAAAATTTGCCCAAATAGAAAAGATACATAAAGTATATGACTAATATTTAAAAAGATGCACAATATTGCCAATTGAAATCATTAATAGTGTTATTTCCTTTATCATCCAATCTCTAATCCAAATCCATCTAATTAGCAATCATGTTCAATATTGAACTCGAACTTAACTATTCTTCATTTCATTATTTTTGAAATAATATATATTTTTTAATTTGTCTAGCATGAATAATAAACTTGGTGACTTTTTTACCTTAGTTATTCTTTGATTTAAAATTTTGAATTTTTTTTTAGTATTACAAATTTAATATTGTGTTTGCAATTGGTTTATAATCCTTTTCATCCTCAACTCTTTTAGTTTATCTATAGAAAATATTCATTTCAAGGGTTCTTCCCATTTTGTTATTGTTAAAAGGGGGGGTCATAATATTGTTGGTTGTATAGTGTTTGTTGAATCATAATATGTGTAATTATTTGAATGTGTGTATAATGAGATGTGATGTGTTGTAATGTGTGTAATTATTTGAATGTGTGTATAATGAGATGTGATGTGTTGTACTATGTATAATTGTTTGAATGTATGTATAATGAGATATGATGTATATATGTTATGTTTTGAATGTTTGAATGTTCATGTTTGTGTTTTTGTTCGTATTTATTTCTTTTTAATTTTAGGGTTTTTGTTTCTTTGATCTTCATGAGAATCCCTTGATTTTAATTGGTCATTCATTTTGGGAGACCAAAGGAGAAAATTTATTTTATATGTTAACTCAAATAATAATTGTTTTGCCATCATCAAAAAGTGGGAGATTATTGCAACTTAGTTTTCATAACTATGTTTCCATATCATTTATGTTTTTAATGATTCCAAAATAATATTATATTGATTACTATTTCTCCTAACATATATTAGAAATATTATTTTTGTTGTTTGTGTCTACTAATGTTTCAAGGAAATCATACTTCAAATAGTTGAAGACTTCAAGACATATTAGACTAAATTTTTTTATATTTGAGGTCTATACTTTTTATATTTTCCTTGAGTCTAGGACAATGTGATTGTAATTGGGTAATTGTACACACATACACTAGGGGAGTGTAAAAACTGGAATTTTTTAATCCTATGTACAATTTTGGATCATACGAGATGATCTGACCTGAGTGTTCCTTTAGAATGGAGTTAATCAAATAATGCCTAAAAATTTTTCTAAGTCTTGTTTGTACTGTACAAAGTTACATTCGTATAGATGACGTCCATAGTACAAAATAGATACATACAAGTTCAACCCGATAAACTCATAATTTTTTCTGAACTATTCATTCTATACGATCTTAAGTTTGTATAGACAATGTCCAGAGTATGAAATAGTTAGGTATCTTTTCATCCATATAAACAGGTAGTTTTTTTGGACTATTCATACTGTACAATAATAGGATCGTATAGACGACTTCCAAAGTATGAAATGTACTCAACCATTTTTGTACCGAATGAAGCATGATTTGATTAAAATAGAATATACTATATGATATTGGGTTCATATAGATGACTTTCAGTGTATGAAATTGGTTCGTACATAATCATACCAGATGAATTTGTTCAAAATTGAACTTATCATACCTATGATGTCAATTCATACATAGGTCAATCAGAGTACAAGATCAATTTGTACAAGATCATGCATATGAATTTATACTGATTATATAAATGATTTGCGAGCATACTGTACGATCATGGATTGTCAAATTGAAATTTTTTAGTTTTCTGGATGGTTTTTCATTTCATTTATATATAAGGTCCTAAAAAATGACTGTGGATGGATGATTCTTCTTTTTTTCTTTGAGATCAAGTGTGAGAGTGCTTTTGAAGAGTGTTGTAGAGTATGGAAACAGATCTTGCAAGTAGAATTTATGAAGGGTTCACAAGGTTGCCCAAAGGTGATGATATTTTTATAATTTTTGTTGAATCTCTTCCTTACTTCTTTGAAGTTGCTCGAGCGAAGATCTTTTGAGAAGATCTGATTCTCTGTCAACACCAGCAAGGTATGAAAGGATGATGATTCTCTACCAACACCAGGAGAGTGTGAAAGGACGACGATTCTCTACCAACACTTGGAGAGTGTAAAAGGATGACAGTACGATGCTGCATTGGGGTTTAGTGGAAGAGAGGTGATTTGTAAAGGCTTCTCCGCCTTATTGTGGGAGCAAAATGAGAGTCACTTTGTTAATAGTATAATATTTGAAGAGGGAGTCTATAGGGAGTGGATGTAAGTCAAATTGGATCGAACCATAATAAATTTATGCATTTTTTATTTTATCACATTTTTATTTTTCTGCATTTTTTATCTTTATGGTTGAAAAGTTTTTAGTTTGATGAAAATTTTCATTGTGCTAAAATTATAAAATGGTTTCTATTAAAATTCCAGGAGCTTTTTTTTTTAAATTACCAATTCATCCCTCGTCTTCGTTAGCATTGGGACAATTGCTTTAAGTCTAACAACCTATATAGACTTTTAATAAATACTATAACTTGAGTAGATAGTACTAAAAATATTTGTGTATAGCACATAATTTCCTCCTATAATCTACAGTTTCATTCACTTGATTAGTTGATAGGAATATGCACTTGTAATTTCATTTGGTTTATTTCTAAGTAAAATTAAATTTAATATAGCATACCCCATATAGCTATCACAAAACCAAACAAAATTTTTCGTAATATTGTTAGTGTACTTTTAATATACTTTTGTATTTGTTTTATATTGTCAAAAAAGCTACATATTTAATTCCACTTCTATCTTCTTTTATGATTGTTGTGTTTAAGCTATAAAATTATGATTACTTGAAAACTTTTATGCTATAAATTTATTTTCTTGCAATTTAATTCTCATGTTATTGGTGTATAGGTAGTAGAGTTAGTAAGGAGCCATTATTGTTTGACTTAAAAATTTAGTTGACCCTTACAAAAATCAAAATATAATTATAAAATATTTTAACACTAGTAATGATTGATCAAAATGTAAATTTGGACCATCCTAGACCTTTTAGGGAGCATGTTAATCCTGTAGTAGATGGAATTCATCAGTTTATCAACTAACATACAATCCAAGGAAAGTATTTTGAAGTGAAACCCTCCATAATCCAATTGATATAGAATTCTTTATTTGGGTAAACAACTATTGAGGATCTCAACCAACACTTAGCTAGTATCTTAGAAATTTATGCAATATTAAAGTATAATTGAGTCAATGATGATGCATTTAGACTTTTTCTATTTCCATTTTCTCTAAGGGAAAAACCTATGATGTGGTTGAATTCCTTGTATTAGGCTTTATAATCACTTGGAATGAGTTGGCACATAAGTTCTTAGCAAAATATTTCCCACCATCTAAAATTATTAAACTTAGGAATAACATAACTTTATTTTTCTAATTTTATGGAGATTAAATTTATGAGAGAAGGAGATGCTTATAAAGTGCCTTCAACATATTTTATGTGATTGGTAGGTGATTTAAACTTTTTATAATGGGCTTATAGTATCCCTTAGGTTAAAACGTTATGTGGTAACTAGAGGTTCATTGATACTGTTGCGAATCTGATTTAAGGGAATATGATTTTGATGATAGCAAACACTTCTGTTTCTCTACAACTATCTTGCCTACTAATATTTTAGGTCCACAAGATCAAACGGTAATTTGAACCAGCTCAAGATTGGGTAGACTAGATCTGAGTCAATTTGTAAACTTTTCCTTATCTTAAGTCTTGTAAATGATGTGGTTTGTGATGCTAAGTAACATTGCACACGCACACTTGGGGGAAAATTTCTGACTATTTTTAGAGTTCTCTATTTTTAGTCACATTGTTCGGGATGATCACAAAATTGGCATGGATAATAAGTTAAAAATAAAAACTCTAATTAGGGCATCCTGGTTAAGGTAGTCGTCATTAATCTTATCATCCTAGACAATAATTATATCGGTCAGGACGATATGATCAAATTAGAAAGAATCAGCCGCAAGATCTATTTAGGTAGCTTTTATTTATGGACATCATCCAAGACATCATCCTAGATGATGCAACGCATTTCAGACTAAATTAATCTGATAATTAAGGAAAGAAATTAAGGTTTAATTGCTCGATCATATCATCCTGGACAATTATAGGATCGGCCGGGATGATCAGTTCACAAAACTTAGTTATCCTTGAATGACTAAACATCGGTCAGCTTTTATTCAGGGTGATGCTCTGGACAATTTGCATGGATTTGAACTAATTGTTCAGGGTGATCATGAGATTGGCCTGAACGATCAAGCTATTTTTTCATCATCTACATCCATTCAGTGTGATTGTCAGGATAATATTCAACAATTTGCACTAATCGTATAGGATGATATCATATCGACCTGGATAATATGAACAAAAACTTTCTAATTGTCTCAAATCATCCTGGCTGATTTAGCTTAATTTGCATTAATCGTATAGGATGATTTTTATATTATTCTGGATGATAAAGTCTGTTTGTTATAATTAAGAGCTATGCTGAAGCTCTTCTATTTAAGACCTCTTATTCCTTTTAAGAGTGTATTTTCTATTGTTATTCTGACCTGAGAGAGCCAAGTGGAGAGGGAGAGCAAGGGAGAGAGAGAGAGAGAGAGAGAGAGAGAGAGAGAGAGAGAGAGAGGATCTTGTGAGGGGGAGTTTGTGAGGGGTTTCACAAAGGTTGTTCCAAGCAAGGATTCATTGTCATCTTCTCCTGTCATCGTCCTTAGTTCCTTGGGGGTTCTAGAGAGGTCTACTTTAGCATCTGATCAAGGTTATGTCAGGAGAAGATGATAGTAGCAAGTGTCTATGAGTCATATGATTTGTCAATTTTGGCTTCTGAGGTAGTTATTATGTCTAAGAAGTTAGATAACTTTGGTGTGAATTTGGGATCATGATCATCTATGTTGTTGGAGGAAAATGATTTGAATGTTGTTAGTGAGCCTAGTGCTCAAGTGATTGAAAATGTGAATTTGATTAGAATACGATATACATATAATATAGGTTGGAGGAACCACCCTAAATTTATTTTGGATAAAACTTATGGTGTAAATTAGTGGAATACAAGTCAATTAAACCATAGAGTAAGTTGTAGTAACCTTCAACAACCTTTAGTGAAACATAGACCTTCTTATCCATCAGGATTTAATCATAATAATCAATACAGAGATAAGAAGGCACCTTCGGTGGACTTAATGATTTAAATGGGAAAATAATTACATAGTTGAGCTACTTAAAGGAAAATAAATTTGGCCAACTTATAGTTCTCATTAGTCATAGGCCTTATGGAACCTTACCAAGTACCACTGAAGTTAACCCAGAGGAAAGATGGAAAGATCATAGATTGGAGCGTAAGCGTTCGATGATTTTTTATTTTTTTTTTGCTTGAGAGTTACTTGTGAGATGAATGTAGTGAGAAGTTCTTGTGATTGGGTTATATAATAGTGTATAAGTTTGTATATTTATTGTTTAGTACATTTCATTACTAAAAGGATTAAGTACTTAGTATCATTTTTATTAAAAAGGCGTGTTTAGTATTTGCTTTGTTTAATTAGTTATATGCACAGCTTTAACATTTTTTATTAATTGTTGTTTATATCATTGTTAAACTTTCATTAGTTAAATTTCCTAGTTTGCTTAACTATTGAAATGTCCTCCATATATTACACTTTGATAGACATGTTAACAAAAAATAGTAATTAATTTATTTTTAAATTAAGAATAATATAAAACTATAGTTGCTAAATTGAATGAACAAAGAATAATATATTCAAATTTAAAAATCATAAAAACAACTAAAGAAAGTTATCTAAGTTAGCACTTCATTTTAGAACTTAAATGATATAAAACTTAAGCACTAACTATTTATTATTTGATTTATTTGAAAAGTTTAAAAAAGGTAATTAGCATTCTAGGCATCTTTAATCGTGCACCTTTTCATATTGATTCATTATTAATCACCATAGCATTTAATCAAAACCATAATTAGGTAGTTGAGCACTGTGGTAATATTCAATAACAAATGCTACAACACTTATATGTGCAAACAACATGGCAGTCCTATAGTAAAAAATCTAGCACTTTGACTTCCAATGCTTGTGCACAGAGTTTTCTATCACTTCACGCCACAACACAAGTGCCAATTTGACAATTTTATCATTTTTCTTTCTTATCACTGCAACATTATTCTTACCAACACCATTGTGTTGGTCTATTTTGACAAATATGATTACATGTTTTCATTTCTTTCAATGGGCTTGGTATTCCTCTTTTTCTCTGTTGTTTGTGTTTTTGCACTATAGTTATAATCCTTTGGCTTCTTATGCCACCATAAAGTGTACCCTAATAAGAATAGGGCTTTTTCTTCCTTTAATATAATGAGATTCATATTTAATGAGACTAAGGAGAGATTTACTCAGCTATTTGTTAGTAAATAGTTTATTCCCGAGTTGGGATTCCTGAATCATGGTAGTACAATAATGTCCATTATTGCTAATAGGGTTGATAGGCTATCTGAGGAAATGATGAGAGAGAGATGATGATGATGACGATGATGTAGTTATTTTTAATTTCTTTAATTTTCATTTTCTTTGCTTGAGAAGTTATTATGATAATGAGTTTTTTGTTGTTCTTATGGATTGATTGTGCATTAGTGGACAAGTTAGAGTAGTGGTTGTTAAGTTAACTTTATTTCAATCAGCCATTCACAATAGTTAGCATTATTATGAAAATGACATTTTTAGTATTTTTCTTTGTTCATTTTGTTACTTACTCAAATGTATTTTATTTATTTGTTATTTTTCTTGTTAATATTAATTTTCATTAACTAAATGTCCTATTTGCTTAACTATTGGAATCCCCTTTTATAAATACACTTTTATAACACATTTGATGAACATAAAAAATTACAAATAAAATTTACTTAAAATTAAGAATAATAAAAATATATAAGTGTTAAATTGAATAATAATTTTTAATTTAAAAATCTTTACAAGAAACTAAAAAAAGTTATTGTTGCGGATCTATGATTTATGATTTTGATGATAGCAAACATTCCTTATTTCTCTACGATTTCCTTTTGTGCTAACATTTCAGGTCCACACGATCAGACTGCAATTTGGAACTAGCTCAAGATTGGGTAGACTAGGTCTATGTCAGTTTGTAATCTTTTTCCTTTCTTGAGTCTGTTGTATTTGGTGTGGGATCTGTTGTTTTGTAACTTGGAAGATTTCCTATTATTCCCTATAAGATTTTTATTTTTGGTAATATCGGCCGGGAAGATATTTATATCGTCCTGGACGATATTTATATCGTCCTGGATGATATTTATATCGTCCTGGACAATATGTCCAAAATCATAAACCCTAATTAGGGCATCCTCATTAAGGCAGTCGTCATTGATATCGGCCAGGATGATTGTCTTAATTCAGAAAGAATCAACCGCCATAATCAGTTTAGGAATTCTTTGTTTTAGGAAATCGGCCAGGACGATATTTATATCGTCCAGGCCGATCTAACTCAATTATGCCTAAATTTATCTGGTATCTTTGGAAAGCATTAATGATTGGATTTATAGCGATCACGTCGGCCGGGGCGATTGCCTGATCGGTTGGATGATGTTCTAGACGATCTACATCGGACAGCTCGAATTCAGGGCTATAATACAGGATGATTAAAATTGATTTTAAACTAATCGGCCTGGACAATCGTGATATCCGTCCAGAACGATGTAACCAATTTTTATTATGATCATTCCAAATCGTCCCAGGCCGTTGAGCTGAATTTAACTAATCGGCCAGGACGAATGCTATCGTCCTGGACGATAATGTCGCAACTGCATTAATAGAGCTCGTTTTGAGAGCTTCTATTTAAGCTTGGCATGACACTTTGTAAGTTTCTTTGGCAGCCATTATAGCTTCGTTCTTGTGGGGAACTTGGAGAGAGAGCTGAAAGGGAGAGAGGAAAGGGTGGAGTTGAGAGGCAGAAGAACCTATGAGGGGAGGAACTCAAGGGAGTTGGTGGGGGATCCACAACGGTTGCTCTGGCGAACTTGCACCTTAGTACCATCGGATTCAAGGCTTGTCTCGAGGTAAGTTCACCAAAGAAGAAGATCTCCTTGGTGTCAAAGGACTCGGCGACTCCGCCGCACCGGGGAAGGTGGAAGTGATTTTGTAAGGGCTTCTCCGCCTAGCTGTGGGGGCTAAAGGAGAGACACTTGTTTTAGTGTAATACTTGGAGGGTGCCTCCAAGGAGTGGACGTAGGTCAAGGTTTGACCGAACCACTATAAATCTGGTGTGTTCTTTTTCTTATTATTGCTTCCGCATTTAATTTTCGCACTTTGGTTTTCTTTGTGGTGATTTGGTTTGTGATTTTATTTCTTTGTTTAAATAATATTTTTTATTATCCAATTCACCTCTCTCTTTGTTAGCCTTGGGCAAGTTCTATAGGGCTTAACATCCCTAACGAACTTTCTAGTGCCATCAGTGCACTTTCAGTTATTTAAGTTAGTATTTCACATTAAACTTAAGAGCTATAGCACCAAGGCACTAACTATTAATTATAATATTGAATAGCTAAGTTTGGAAAACTGTACTTAGATTAATTTATTCATGGGTGCTCTTGCATAGGTTGCGTTTAATGCATGAACTATGTTTATGCTCTAGGCTGAATTATTTTTAGCTTTTATTTGATATGCATTACCACTAAATAGGTAAGAGTGTTTGTCGATCAAGTAATAAAGTGAGTAAGAGAGTGTTGATCCCATAAGAAAGTGTTTTGCTAACATGCAAGTAAACTAGTACTAACTACTATAGCTATAATTTTCTTTTTAGGGGAAACCAACAATGGGATTACATGTTGATAAAAATAAAGGTTATAAGGTCCTTAAAAAGACCTCGAGCTCCCTACTGCACCAAGGATCTACAAAAAAATCAAATAAAACTTAAGAGATTAAGGACCTACTAATCATAAGTAAAAAATTGCCTAGGAACATTCTAAGTATTGCAATTCAAGAATCAAGATTGAGATTGTAATTTTTTATGATAGAAAAATATTATTATTATATTCATTTTATTGGTTCTCCTAGCATGTACTTGATATTTTTATTTTTTTTATGTATACTAACATTTCAGGGAAGTCATACTCCAGATTCCTGAAGACTTCAAGACACAGTAGAATAGGATTTCATGTAATAAAATCTATAAATATTTATTTTTTACTTTCTTGAGTCTGAGATGAGAGAATGTGATTGTAATTTGGCAACCGTACACACATAGGGGGAGAGAGTTAAAACTTAAAATTTTAAAAATAATTGTACTATGCCATATATATATCATATTGTATGATTTGTCATAGTTTTTCCTCCAAAATGTAATCATTCAAGTCATGGATTTTACATTTGAACTGTTCATACTACACGATATCAAATCATATAGGCGACTGATATAGTACAACATTGGGTTCATCCAAGATCGTATCAAATAAAGCCCAGCTTATTTAACTGTTTGTACTGTATGATGTCAAGTCATACAGATGATTGATAGAGTATGAATTAAGGTTCATACCAAATAAACTCACTAATTTTAAATTATTCATACAGGATAATCTTAATTTTTCTAGAGGACTAAAAGTGTACGAATTAAGGATTGTACTAGATCATTCCAAATGAATACACTATTTTTAAACTGTTTGTATTGAACTATCTTAATTTGTCCATATGATTGATAGTGTATGAATTAAGTTTTGTACCAGATCATACAAACTGAATACATTTTTTTTGAACTATTCATAAATTATGATCTTAATTCATTCAGAATACTAACAGTCTAGAAAATTAGGTTCGTAAAGATTCGTACTAGGATTTTTTTAAATTGTTTGTACATATGATCCATGATTGCACTATACAATTTGAAGTCATTTCAATGGTATTTTAAAGTGTTTTGATGATTTTTCTTATTTTTCTTATTTTTCCAACATAAGAAGTCCTAAAAACTAACATTAGGAACCTTAGCTGTGATTTTCTCTTGAGAGTGGCCATTGAGTGTGAGTGCTTGGGAGAGATTATGAGAGTGAAGAGTGAGAGATCAAGTGAGGGAGAGTTGTGAGGGATTCACAAGGTTGCCCAAAGCGAGGATCTCTTTATCTTCTTAAAATTTTTACCCATCTCCTATGGAGACTTTTGAGAGAAGATATTTAACATTATGTTAAGGTTCTCTACCTTCACTAGGAGGGTGAAAAAGGATGTCTAGATTCTCTACCTTCACTAAGAGGGTTAAAAAGTATGACAGTTCTCTTCCTTCTCTAGAAGGGTGAAAAAGGATGATGGTTCTCTACCTTCACCAGGAGGGTGGAAAAGGATATCAAGATTCTTTGTCTTCACTAGGAGGGTGAAAAAAGGACGTCTAGGTTCTATGCCTTCACCATGAGGGTGAAAAGGATGATAGTTGTTTGGCTTCACTAGGAGTGTAAAAAGGATGACGGTTCTCTACCTTCATAAGGAGGGTACAAAAGAATGACGGTTCTCTACCGCATCAGGTTGGGGGAAGAGAGTTTGTAAGGGTTTCTCCACCTTGCTGTGGGGGCAAAACGATAGTCACTTTAATTTAGTGCAATACTTGGAGAAGGAGTCTCCATGGAGTGGATATAGGTCAAGTTTGGACCGAACAACTATAAAATTTGGTTTTCTTTTGTTCTCTTTAGTTTTTCTGTATTTTTTATTTTTTTGCACTTTAAAGTTTTATGGTTGAAAAATCTTTTGTAATAATTATATCTAAACAACTACATTTTTTAAGATCATTGATTAAATTTTCTTGAAATGGTTTTTAAAAAATCTAAGAGATTTTTTAAATAACCAATTCACCGCCCCCTTGGTTAGCCTTGGAATAGTTTATAAGGTTTAACAACCTACACAAACTTTTATGTGGTATCAGAACAAATTTTAAAAATTAAAATTTAAACTACTTTTTAAAAATGATCATGGCTAATTTTGGAAATTATAATACTCTTGAAGGATATTTGATCATTAGACCACCTTTATTCGATAACATCTAATTTGATTTTTAGAAAACTCGTATGTATTCTTTTCTATAATCACTTGACTATCGCATATAGATATTAGTACAAGAAGGGTACACTAAACCTACTAGACTTACTGATGGCATTAGAATTTAAACACCATTTATTGATTGGATATTAGAAGAAAAATACTTAGCATAGTTGATTGCTAAATGTTTAAACAAATTTTTGTGTGCCTTGAAATCTAAGGATTACATACGTATTTCAACTTGCAAAACTAAAAAATAATAATTTGGGATAGACTTTGGATAACTTATGAAGGAATAAATGAGGTAAAACTATCTAGGTTAAACATTTTATTACACAACTATAAATTATTTCACATGAAATCAAATGAGTCAATTTTGGAAATGTATACATGATTTACTCAGATTGTTACCTCATTCCGTACTTTAGATAGATAACTAACAAATTCATAAAAAGTTAATAAAATCTTATGTTGTTTATATACTGCTTATGATGCAAAGATAACTGTCATAACTGAGTGCAAAGATCTGAATATATATTCTATTGACAATCTTCTTGGATCACTAATTGATTATGAGCAAGGAGTGAATCAAAGATAAATTGATACAATTGAAAAGCGAAAAGAGAAGAATATTACTTTCAAAGTTGATGAATCTGAAAGTGATCAATCAATGCCAAAATATGAAGAAGATAATGCTGTTATGACGTGGCAATTCAAAAGTTTTCTTAGGAGAAAGCAACGAAGACGCCAGCATTGGAACAAAGGTAAATTCAATAGGAATGCAAAAGTTTCAAATGAAGTTATTTGTTAAAAATGCATGAAGCCTGGACATAAAAATACTGATTGCTTAAATCTCAAAGCAAACCCTAGCAAGGAGAAAGTTGAGGAGAAAACTAACATTAACTATTAAAATTATGACCATGCATCATGTTTTTCTTTTGGGTCCTTTAGCTGTTAACACTTGGATTTATTTTTATGATATGTTTCAATTGAATTACTTTAATGCTAAAATTTCAATTTATGCCTTGCTTAATTCTTTGTTCATCAAGTCCAAGGTCATATAAGAAATGTGATCCCTTCTCTTATATTGTGGTATTTATGGTTGGATAGAAATAATTTATCTTTAATGGTTTTGGTATGAACCACCATAGGATTATTCATAATGTGAAAGATAAGGTTGTTGCTCTTTACACTATTAAATTACTTTCTATTAAGAATTTTAAGAAGTTTCACATGGTTGCTTCTAGGTTAGGTATTAAACTGGAGGAGGATCATGTTCCTAATAACCCTAGGCTTATTTATTGGCCCAAACCTCCTTTTAATTCCTAAAAACTTAATGTGGTTGGTGATAGTTTTGGGCCCTCTTCAGGTTGTGGTGGGGTTATTAGAGACTGTTATGGTAGTTTTCTTATGGCTTTTGCTAGACCATTGCAAAATTGTGATGTTAATAAAGCTATTATTATGTCTTTACTTTATGGCTTAAGGCTTTGCATCTCTTTGGACTTAACTAACATTATTATTGAAGTGGATTCTAAGTCTTATTTTTAATTATTAAATCCTGATGAGGACTCGGTGTGCAACTCATCTCTTTTTTATCTAATGAGGGATGTTAAGAATTTGTTAATTTTTATGAATTTTTTTGCCTCCTTTATTCATAAGATTGGTAATATATGTGCTAATTGGCTGGCTAATTAGGGGAAAGACCTATACTGTATGTATAATTTTACTACTTCTAACTTACCTGCTCCTTCATGGGATCTTTTATGGTTAGATAAAATTCGTATGCTTTATGTTAGAACCAAATTTATGCTTTTCGCTAGGGTTTTGTTCTCTGGTTTTCTCTTGGGGTCACTTCCTATGTCCTTTTCATCTTCTACTACTTTGTTTTTGTTCAGGCTGCAACTTTGCTGCTTGCTTTAATGTCGAGCCTGACTGTTTTCTGGACCCTTATAGCTTTAGTGTATTTGAGTTTCTGGCTGCAAAGAAGGCTTTGTCTTACTGGTCTATTTTATTCTTGTTTGATCCTATTTGTTATTGTTTGGGGGGTTTTTTCTATGCTTGGGGGCTATTTACTCTGTTGTTGGAGGGCTGTTATGGGAATTGCATCTTGATGTTCATTTTTGTTATTCGTTGGGAGGATGGTTGGTGGGTTTCTCCTGTTACTTTTGGTTGGTACTGTTTCTTTATGAGTGATGTCTTGGGTTTTTTCTTTCCTTATGCTTTTTTGGTTCTATTGGAGTGGCATGATATCTTCTCAATTTTGAGATTTTATGTTCTTTTGGATTTATTGGTGGCTTTGTTTATTGAGTTTTTATGGGGTTTACTTATTGGGGTTGTTTGGTTGGGTTTCCTGTGGATGGTCATTTATTGTTGGTACTAGTATCTCATAGGCTATTGTTTGGAGGTGAAAAAGTGTGGTATTCCTTTTGGCATTTCAATTGATATTGATGTTTTGAATCATAAAGTGGAAATTGGTTACTCGGGTTATTCTTCTGGCAAGGTTTGGTCTCTTGTAATTGGTCCCTTGTGGCCCCTTTTTAGTTGTATTATGATTGATTGTTGAGCCGTACAACGCTATTGATAACAAACAGTAGTTTCTTTTCATTGGAATTAGTAGATACCGCTGAAAAGCCCGAGATAGCTGAAAACAGTAAGATAAGATTCTACGATAGTGCATCTCAGCCTGCGTGCTCGGGGCATCAAACAGTAGTGCGCCAGTCAACGGTTGAAACTCAATGTTTAGTGCAGGTGTTTACTTTGCTAGAGTTTACTTTTTTCTGTTTCTTTTCTTCATGGCTTTTATCCTTTTTTGTTTGTCATTTTTAGTGCAGGTGTTCGTGGTTGTGACATTCTAGATAGGAAGTTAGACCTCAAAGCTATTTTTTGCTATTTTCCTTATTTTGGGTGCACATTATTATGCACCGTAGAATGTACTTAGGTTTTATTGTACTTTTTCTTAGAAGGGATCTCAAGCTCTTATGATTTTTTTGCTTTAATTTTGTAGCTCTTTTGAGCATTAGTGAGCTAGAGGTCCCTTTAAGGACATTGTGCTTTTTTCTTAATTAACGTGTAGGCCCCTATTTGGCTTTCCCTAAAAAAACTAACATTATGAAGGGCAAGAAAAAATAACAAAGAGCTTTCTGGGCTGACTTGGCTTCAGACTCTTCAGAAATAGAAGCAGAAGAGGAAGTCATAAACTTGTGCTTAATGGAAGATAAACTTGATCATTTAGATCAAGAAGAGGTATGTGACCTATCCTATGATGAATTATTTTATATTTCTAAGAAAATTTATAATGCATATAGGAAACTTAAAAATTACATGCCAATCTTAACCTCGAGCATTTAAATTTACAAAAAAAAAAAATCTTAGGAAAGATCACGTATACATAGATAGAAACAACATGCTTAGTTAGATGAATTTAAAGATTTGAAGAAAAATCATTGAAAAGATCTTATAATGAACTTGAAAATGATTTTAAAGCGTTTATGGATGAATCAGATTAAAGACAACATGAGTTAAAAGTTTAAAATTTAGTTTTAGAAAGTGCAAACTCATATCTTAAGGAAAAACTGAAGCTTTTAAGGAAGATAAGACACCTCCCACACTTAAATAATTTATAATCCTGATCAAAAGCATATAATTTCAAACTCTAGGAAAAGATATTAAAACTTGCAAAGATTGGTAAATCCTTTTCCTGATGTTTAATAATTTTCATATGGATGATGGAGCATAGTTCGCACACTTGCACTATTCGTAATAGAACACATTTAGTGTGGAGACCTAAGGTGCATAAATAACAGTAAATCAAACATGCATATGGATTATCATTGTAAGGAGGTGAACCTAAATTTATTTGGATTCTCAAGTTTAACATTTTATTATTTTTTATAAATACTCTCATACAAGTTCTCGTGAGAGCTTTTGGTATATGGACAACGAATGTTCAAAACATATGACTAGAGATGCAAATAAATTTATATTACTAGAGGCCAGGACTGGAGGTAAGCTAACACTTATAGATAACACCACTAGGAGAGTGGTAGGATAAGGTATGATTGGTAATACAAAGAATTTTTAATTGAGAATATTTTATTGGTGAAAGGCTTGAAACATAATTTGTTAAGTAATAGTCTGCTTTGTGATAAAGATTTTAATATAAATTTCTTGCCTGCAACATGTATTATAATCCTAAATAGAGTTGATGTGTTGCATGGAGATAAGGTAAATAATGTTTACATGCTTGATTTGAGTTGTATTAAATCTTCTAATGGTTTTTGTTTAAAATTTGTTATTGATGAATCTTGGTTATCATAAAGAACACTTTGTCATGCAAGCATGAAAAATCTTAGGAATATTATCCAGAAGAAATTGGTAAG
Source organism: Dendrobium catenatum (assembly GCF_001605985.2). Classification (NCBI taxonomy): domain Eukaryota; kingdom Viridiplantae; phylum Streptophyta; class Magnoliopsida; order Asparagales; family Orchidaceae; genus Dendrobium; species Dendrobium catenatum. The sequence continues at coordinate 2,516,973 of NW_021320079.1, forward strand.
AGGCATACCCAAATTAGACTTCACTAAGAATCACCTATGTGATGCATGTCAATTAGGAAAAAAGTCAAGTCCTCATTTTATTTAATTAAGGATGTTAAAACTAGCAAACACTTAAAAGTCCTTCAGATATATCTCTTTGGACCTATTAGCCTGTATGTCCAAGAGGGAAAACTTTTGGGTATGTGATTGTTGATGATTATTCATGATTCACTTGGATTAGATTCTTATCTCATAAGAGGAAATAATTTGAAGAGTTTAAAATTTTTTCTACTTAGATTCATGAAAAGCTAGGTTATAAAATTCTTGTAATTCAAAGTGATCATGAAGGAGAGTTTTAAAATATTAAATTTAAAATTTTTTACTAAGAGAAAAGGATTGATTAAAACTTTTCATCTCCAAGGACCTTAAAATAGAATGTGGTAATTGAAAGAAAGAACAAAACTTTATTAGAAGCCATAAGATCCATGTTGGTTGAATATTCACTTCCTAAATTTTTTTAGGCTAAAATGATTACTATTACGTGTTATGTCCTGAATATGATGAATATTAAATCTAAGCTGAACAAGACACCCTATGAACTTCTTAAAGGTAAATGTGGGCTCCGAAAATTCGGCCTCGGCCTCCGCTCGCTTTTCTTATTCGGCGAGGGAGTTTTAACGAGCTAAGTTCCGAGGTAAATTTTGGAAGGCAGATGGGTTTGTAGATAAGACACTACCCAGAGATTTCGCCCTCATTTTGTGAGGACTTTATGATCTGAGTTCTGGTTTCCTATAGGCGCAAGCCCCTATAGTTAATTACCTCTCCCGATCACGAGAGAGAACTTTCGATTAAGGCTAGTCGTCGATCAGATACGTAGAATATACGTGCATCTGGCATATAGTAGCAGCATAGGTTTAGGAATTGGAAATTTTGAAGATTTTGGATTTGGAAATTGAAGAATTGGGTTTTTGGATTTTTGGTTGAAAGATTTGATATTTAAAATAGAAAAGGAATTGAAAATGTAAATCTTGAAGAAAAGGTTGAAAAAGAAAATAAGTTGCCTAGAGAATGAAAATATACTAAAAGTCATCATAAGGAACTGAATTTATGAGACACAAGTGAAGGGGTTATAACTAGGCATGAACTTTGCTAAGAAATGAATAAATCAACATTTATTTTAATAATTGAACCCACTAATATGAATCAAGTACTTTCTGATAAATTTTGAATTTTAGTTATATAAGAATAATTGAATCAATTTATTAGAAATGATGTTTGTGAATTGGTATAAAGACCGAAAAATCAAAGTATTGTTGGAACTAAGTGGGTTTTCAAAAATAAGATGCATAATTCAGGTGTAGTGGTTAGAAAAAAGGCAAGATTGATAGCCAAGGGGTATAATCAAATATATGGAAATAATTTTGAGGAGACTTTTGCCCTATAGCAAGACTTGAAGTAATAAAGGTTCTTCTAGCTTTTTTATATTTTAAAGGATTTAAATTATTTCAAATGGATGTTAAAAGTGCCTCTCTTAATGGGGTGATAAAAGAGGATATTTATGTTTAACAACCTCCATATTTTGAAAATTCATAGTTTTCTAATCATGTTTTTAAATTGAAGAAAGCCCTGTATGGACTAAAATAGACACTTAAGACATGGTACGAAAGGTTAAGAGTTTTTTTTTCTAGAAAAATATTTTTTTAAAGGAAGTGTGGACACCACTCTATTTATAAAAAGTGTAGGAGATGATATTCTTATTATTCAAATTTATATTAAAGATATCTTGTTTGGATCTAATGATAAAAATCTTTATGATGACTTTTTCAGCAATAATGAGTAAAGAATTTGAAATGAGTTTGATGTGAGACTTGAGTTACTTTTTTTGGTTTTAGCATAAGCAGATTGAGGATGAAAACTTTTTTAGTCAATGAAAATATGTCAAGGACATTCTTAAGAAATATAAAATAGATAATGCTAAATCAATAAATACTCCAATGAGTTCCTCAGGTCAGTTAGATAAGGATTCTAAAGGCAAATCTATTGATCAAAAGAAATTTAGAGATATGATTAAATTATTACTTTATTTAACTGCAAGAAAACCTGATATCATATTTAGTGTTTGTCTGTGTGTTAGATTTTAAGTTGATCCAAAAGAATCTCACCTGCCAGTTGTTAAAAAAAATTCTGAGAAATCTTTTAGGAACTTAAAATTTAGGGATTTGGTATTCTAAGCATAACTCATGTTTTGAAACAATTGGATATTCTGACTCAAATTTTATAGGATGTAGGGTTGATAAAAAGAGCATTTTTGAAACTTGTTAATTCATAGGGAACTCTTTAGTTTCCTTGTCTAGCAGAAAACAAAATTTAGTAGTCCTTTCTACTACTGAAGTAAAATATATTGCCTTATGTTGTTGTGTGGCACATGTACTTTGGTTACAATAACAACTTATGAATTTAGGGTTTTTAATTATTATTCCACTTTTTGTGATAATATTTAGTGTCATTCAAATTTTAAAAAATCATATCCAACACTATAGTATCAAGCATATAGACATAAGACATCACTTCATTAGAGAAAATATCACTAAAGGAAAAATTGAGCTATATCATGTAGCTACTGAAAATTAACTTATAGATATTTTCACAAAACCATTGGCTTTTGAAATTTTTAGCACCTTATGAACTAGATTGGGTGTTATTGATATTCATAATTCATAATTGTAATTCTACAACTTGCTTTTGTGGTGTATTTCATTTATGTTTATATTTTTGTTTTTATTGTTTGTTTGTGATTAGTTTTTGGTTAATTTTTATTTGATTTTGTGATTATTTGTGATTGTTTTATTCTCATTTGAATTTTTTTTATTTTTATTTTTTGTGACTCATGGATCTTGTTGATTTATTTTTGGAAAAGAAACTTGAATATCCTGTGCAAATCTAAAAATTCCTTTTCCATTCGTATTGTATAAACCACTTTTCTACTCAACAAAATCACTAGATTTTACATGATAACTTTTTTCTGGGTTAGTTAAGATATCGTACTATACGAACACAACATCGTCTGTACGAACCTCTCATTTTTTTCATCTGTATGAAAAAAGGCAAAATGTTCTAGAACAAATATTTTTTTAAAGATCATCAATAAAAAAACCTAATTGTATGTGTGATCGTGCTGTCAATCTTTATTCATACGAATTCATTAGATAGGTACGATCATTATTCCATGATCATCCTGGACAAACACCTATTTGTTTGTACAATCAGATTAGTCAAAAGTCATATGAAATGACTCCTCGAGAATTGTAGTATACAAAAAGTCATTTCTTCATCAATAATTTTTTTTACCATTTATATTCGTATGAACGATTTTTTTTTATCCTGTACGAAATTATAGTCATACGTATGAACCTTATTTTGTACTATATAAATGTGCTCGATTTTTTAAAATTGGAAGCTATTCTTTAAGTTTTGTTCAATCTCTTTCACTTTCAAAGTATTTTGCATTCAATCCTTTCCTTGTGGAAAGCACTAGTAGTAAACGAGCTCGACACTCCAAAGGCTCTTCATCTAATTCCAATTAAGTAGATGATAATTTTATTTCAAAATAAAATGAACAAGCCTTCAACCATTTCATTCAGGAAAAATTCACCCCTTCTCGTCTTCTTATTCAAGAAGACATTAATTTTTCTGTAATGCCTCTATTCAATTCTACTAAATTTTCCTTCATTCTTAGTCTAATCTATGCATTTCTTTCCAATACATTTCACTGTTTTTTTTTTTTTTTTCTAATATGAGAATGAGATAAAACCATACCAAAATGTCCTCATTTATGTTTAAGGAAAGAGTAGTAATCACTAAGGAGGATTTAGGCACTTGTTTACATCTTAGAACTGAATAAGTAAAGGCACACACTATGACTTCAAAAGCTGATTTTGATTGGTCTACCATAAATCAAACTCTTAGAGGTGTACCTTCAATCTATCTCTTATCACATGTACACTCTTTAAATCAAAATACCAGGATCATCGAGCATGTTTTAAGAACATCCATTATTCCTAAAGCTGGTGATCAAATCAACTTCACTCCTTTGCTTTCTATTGTCACATATCTTATATATCATACACTCCAATTAATGTAGCCCAGTTGATTCTAGACTACATAAATAATCTTACTGGCATTAGACTTCCTACCACTAAAAGGAAGAAGAATGTGGCTTTAAGACACTTGATTGCCTATATCTTCAAAAATAAATGCAATTTAATTCATCCTAATCCTCCAAATAATCTTCTAATCTATTTCACCGATGCTTCCTTTCGTACTCTTTTTCACCGAGATCAAGGGGATGAGGGTGATGAAATTGGAGAAGGAGAAGCACCTGCTCCTGCACTTGCACCTGCTCATGGACCTAAGTCTCATTTTTATCAAGAAATGGTCCAGCAATTTGATCGACTTGAGTCTCATTTTAATCAAGGATTTGATCATATTGAGACTCGCTTAGACCAGTAGGATGCCAATTATAATGAAGATATGAGCTAAGTTAGAGGACAATTTTGATTCAATCAACACTCAAGTAGTTACCAACAATAGCTACTTTACCATATTCACTCCTCCTCAGCCACCTCCAAATCAAGATCCTCTGCCGTTTTAGTTTTTATTTTCTATTGCAGTTGATGCATCCTTTATTTTTTAGTTTTTGTGTGATACTATTTAGATGTTTATATTTTTGTATTGGTTGTATCAGCATTATATGTTTAATAAAATGCTTGTTTTGTGTTGGTATTAATCTTCTTAAATTATCTTTATGTTTCTTTGTGCAAATTACTAATGTTGATCTAAGAGAAAATTTTAAAATATTTTGCACTACAACTTAATTTTCTAGCGAAATTGTTTTTCGTTTCTCAAATTTTAAATCAATTTAAATTTTAGATTTAGATAAGAAGATCATTTTAATGTTATAATAGATTTGTATCTTATAGTTATAATTGTTGCAAAATTAGTGACTTGTTTTTTCTTTTACTTTCTTATTTAATGTGATGATTTTATTCTTAATAATAATGTTTTTTTTTTTTTACATTATTCTTCCTGATATGGGAAATGTTTTTCTTTTATTTGGAAGATAATCACATAAACTAAGATTTACTAAGTTAGGTGGTGAAAATAACAAAATATCAAAAGATGCATAATGTGTGCCAAATTTGAAAAGAGGCATAACATGAGCCCAACATGAAAATATGCATAATGTTTGCCAAACTTGAAAAGAGATACAAAATGATCCTATCATAAAAAAATGTGTAATGTTTGCCACTCAACTAATTCTTATTGATAAAGAGGCAGAAAATGAGCCCACACTACATTTAGTTTTTTTCTTTATATATTTAATTCTTAGAAACGTTTGTTGTATTAAACAATAATTTCACTATTGAATTTGAAACTATAAGCTATCTATTTAATTAATTTTGTGATAATTATTCTATTTGATAGTTCTGCTTTCTAGAGCAAATATTGAACTTGTTCCACTATTCTTATCTTATTTGTTTTTTTATTTAAACTATGAGTTATTGCATCGGGAATTTAATAATATTTTTGTAAGATGTTCAAATTTTTTTATCTTATCAACTTTTTGATTTGTCCATAGCATCTTACATTTCTTAGAGGATTTCTCCATTTTTTTCTCTTCTTATTGATGTCAAAAGGGGGAGGAAGTTTGTGTTTTTTTGTTTGAATTGTTTGAAGTATGTGTATATTTTGTTTGAATTGTGTTTGTATTATCGTGTTTGTATTCATTTTTTATTCGTTTAGTTTGAAGTCTATGTTTGTTTTGTCTGGATTGTTTTTGTATTATTATGTTTGTATTCATTTTTGTATTTATTTAGTTTGAATTGTGTTTGTATTCTTGGTATATTTGTTATGTGTTTTTCTTGTGATCATTTTTTAATTTCCCCATAATTTTTATTTTTAATTCATTGAAGGAGAGTTTAGGAGAAAAGAACTTTTATTTGTAATTCAAATAATAATTATTTTTGTCATCATCCAGAAATGGAAGATTATTACAACTTAGGAATCAAGATTAAGATTTTGATTTTTTATGATAGCAAAATATTATTATTTTGTTAATTTTATTAGTTCTCCTAGCATGCACTGGATATTTATGTTTGTTTTTAAGTGTACTAACATTTTAGGAAAATCACACTCCAGACTGTTGAAGACTTCAAGATAGAGTAAAATAGGATTTCATATAATAAAGTCTATAAATCTTTATTTTTTACTTTCTTGAGTTTAGATGAGAGAGTGTGGTTGTAATTGGGTAACCGTGCACAAACATAGGTGGAGAGAGTTAAAGCTTAAAATTTTAAACTAATCGTATTATATGATATATATAACATATTGTACAATTTGTCATAGTCTTTCCTCCAAAATGCAGTCAATCAAATCATAGCTTTTACTTTTGAATTATTTGTACTATATGATGTCAAGTCATGCAGAAAACTAATAGAGTACAACATTGGGTTTCTCGAAGATTAGACCAAACAAAGCCTGACTTGTTTAACTATTCATGTTGTACGATGTCAAGTCGTACAGACGACTGACATAGTATAAATTAAGGTTTGTACCAGATCATACCAAATGAACACAAAATTTTTGAAATGTTTGTATATTATGATCTTAATTCGTCCAGAAAACTAAAAGTGTATGAATCAAGGTTTGTACCAGATCATATCAAAAGAGCACACTATTTTGGAACTATTCATACAATACAATCTTAATTCATCCAGATGACTGACAGTGTACAAATTAAGGTTCATACCAGATAGTACCAAACGAAAACACTATTTTTGAATTGTTTGTACAGTACGATCTTAATTCATCCAGACAACGGATAGTGTACGAAATTAGGTTCTTACAGATTTGTACTAGGATTTTTTGAACTATTCGTATAAATGATCCACGATCAAACTGTATGATCTGAAGTCATTTCACTTGTATTTTTCATTTTTTGAATGGTTTTTCTTGTTTTTCCTATATAAGAAGTCCTAAAAACTGACATTAGGAACCTTTGCTATAATTTTCTCTTGAGATGTCCATTGAGTGCGAGTGGGAGAGATTGTGAGAGTGAAGTGTGAGAGATCAAGTGAGGAGTTATGAGGGATTCACAAGGTTACCCAAAGCGAGGATCTCTTTGTCTTCTTCAAATTTCTGCCCATCTCCTTTGGAGACTTCTGTGAGGAGATATTCAACATATTGTGAAGGTTCTTTGCCTTCACCACGAGGGTGAAAAAGGACGTTTAGGTTCTCTACCTTCATCAGATAGAAAAAAAAAATGACGTTTCTCTGCCTTCATCAGGACAGTGAAAAAGGACGACAGTTCTCTGCCTTCACCAAGAGGGTAATAAAGGACGTCAAGGTTCTCTGCCTTCATCAAGAGGGTGAAAAAAGGCGTCTAGGTTCTGTGTATTCACCAGGAGGGTGAAAAAGGACAACGATTCTCAGCCTTCATAAGAAGCGTAAAAAAGGTCGACGATTCTTTGCCTTCTCACTAGGAGGGTGAAAAAGGATGGCGGTTCTCTATCGCATTGGGTTTGTGGAAGAGAGATTGTAAGAGCTTCTCTACCTTATTGTGGGGGTAAATGGAGAGTCACTTTGATTTAGAATAATACTTGGAGAAGGAGTCTGCAGGAAGTGGATATAGGTCAAATTTGGACGGAATCACTATAAAATTTGGTGTTCTTCTATTCACTTTAATTTTTCTTTATTTTTATTTTTCTACACTTTAAAGTTTTGTGGTTGAAAAATCTTTTGTGATAAGCATATCTAAACAATTACATATTTTAGGATCATTGATTAAATTTTCTAGAAATAGTTTTTCAAAGAATCCAAGAGATTTTTTAAAAAATCAATTTACCCCCCTTTTTGCTAGCCTTGTGACAGTTCTATAAGTTTTAACAACCTACACAAACTTTCACTAAGGTGGCAAGAAACCAACACCCCAAAATTTGAGAAGATTAAATGAATGTCATTACCACACAACATCTCGTCCAAAAATGTAAAGCCAAAAAACCTGCACTAAAAGCAACCTGTTAGAGAATGCTCACAGAAATAATAAGAACAATATTATCCTTTAATAAGTTATCCAAAATTAAGCTGGAAATGATTAAATCCAGCTACAACCAGCTGAAAGAGCAAAACAAGCAACCTTCTCATAACCAAGTGATGATAAAATCCAACAACCAACCATTAGCATGACTGGACTTAACATTAGGGGCATTAAAATACTTCTTACGGGAAAGGGAATTCAACAAATTCTACCCAAACAAGCAATCCAAAATAAGCCAAATGATAATAGATCCCTGACTGACATTTACAAGCACCCCAAGCCAAAGAAGAAGCCATTACAACAATAGGGAAACAATAGTCCAAAAAATATTATAGTCAGGCAAAAAATGAAATCCACCTACAACTATAAAGATATCAAAAAGCACAGGCATCGAAATGATCAAGTTTTATAGCCTGCCGATGCACGTCCAGAAGTAATTCCAGCAATGCGAATCCCAACAAATCCAGTAATAATCAGGATAAAAGATCCACACAACAGATAAATACACATCTAGCAGATGCTCCAGCCAATAGTTAATTAAATAAAATCCCAGAAAACCATCTACAGGTCTCGAAAAACCCAACCAACCCCATAAAAATATTATTGACGCTACAGTGGCAACAACCAGATAAAGCAAACCATAACCAAATAACAGGACAAGTATCATAAAGCCAAAATACCCACTGCCACTCAAATCTAATATAATTCCCACATAAAATGAAAAAAAAAACTAGACCAAATACTGAGAAAAAGATTTATATAATTGCTGCAGCACCCTAAGATAAATTGAACATCATCTCCAATATAACCCACCAAACCCTAAACTGAGCTAACATGACTAAAAATGCGGCACCAGAGATAAACCCAAGGGTGACAAATCCCAAATCTATACGACTAGACTAGAAACCATAATAAATGATAACCGAATAAAAATAGCCAGCCCAAACTCCATAACACCTGATAACAAACCCTCCCACTCCAACAAGGAAAAGGAAAAAGATGAGTAGTAGTTAATAAAATAGCTAAAATGAAAACTATACCAGTCACTGATAGATAAAGCCACATCCTCGATACAACAATCATTGTCAAAAAAGCGACCTTAATGCTTAGACGGAACAATAACAACCAAATGAAGAGAATCATTTAAACAAGAGAACCAAAAGCACAACATGGCAGAAAGCTAACAGCAATGATTAACTTCTAACATAAGGAAAATCATGTTTATCTAATATGATAAGATCTTTAAAAATAGTCAGCAAAGTCGAATAGGGTAAATCAATAAGATGCTACAAATTACAACCATAATTAGATAACCAATCAGCACAAGCATTCCCTTCTCTATAGATGTGAGAAATTTCAACATTGAAAAAGATAAAAAAAATGCTTGATTTCTCCAATAAGATGAAACAAACCAGGATTGCAAATTTTTTCAACATTATCTTTTAAACAGTGAAGGCATTATATAGCATCAACCTCAATCAAAATGTTATTAATACAAAGAGAGAGGCATAATTTTAAACCATTTAGAATAACAAAATTCTCAGCACAAATGATAGAACATCTAGAAAGAGGACTAGCATATGCCATAATAAAATTACCCTGACATGATATCACCACAACCATAAGCACTATCTTTGACAGAACCATCACAATTAAGTTTAAAAGTATTATAATATGGTTTATACCAATGAATAAGTTTTGGGCCATCAGTGGCATGCATATCATTAAGGACAATCTCAAATTCTTTAGCAACAAAAGTAACCCCACTAAAGTTCTTGGGAGGCAAAAGATGAGCATTAAAAAGGTTAAGAGTCTTGTTTTTAATATTTCCAATAATATGGTGGTGATACATAACAACATATATAATTGAAAAGGGAATTGTTAAGAGGAAACCAAAGATACCATAAAATGAGGGAAGGAATTAAATTCATAATATGTCCATGAGAACTCGTAAACCAAAGACTTAATATATCCTTGATGCTAATATTATAACAAAGATGATTAAACATGAAAATGTTATCAAAATAAATCCAAATTTTAGAGGCAATAGGACTAGAGATAAAGACATGATGCATGTTTTCCATGTGATATCAACATTGACATTTAGACGATAAAATAAAACCTCTTTTGATAAGATTGTCATCACTAGGAACATATTTGTGTAACACTGTCCAAATAAAAATAGTAATGGTAGTCGGGATACTTTTATGTCAAAGATAGAAATTTTTTTAGAAATAATATTATTAATTCTAAAAACATTCCAAGCATCCTTAAGTCTAAAGGTGCCATTACTAGTCATGTTGCATAAAAAAATATCATCACCTTCAATATTTAATGGAATTTTCATAATTAAAGTATTTAATGGAGCACGAACACTTTCAATAAGTTTAGAATAATCCCAATAATTATCAATAATAAAAAAATTAACTTTGGAAGCAGCTATAGAGAAAGAATTGATCATCTAATCAATAGAAGTGTTACCCAACCAATGATCCTGCCAGAAAAAGAGGTTAGCCCGATCAACACCCCATTTAATATGAGGTTTCACATCCCATTTAATGTTGCAAACTCATTTCCAAACTCTAAAATCACCCTGCTTATAAGTACACATGGTAGGGTGAATGCTAACACAATACTTAGCAATCATGTACTTCACCCAAAGACTAAACTTTGCAAGAAAATTAAACCATAATTTGATGGAAAAAGTAGAAGCCAAGGCAACCATATTTTTGCACCCTAAAGCACCTTCTTCAAGCACACCACAACAATTACTCCAAGTAGTCCATTGCGTCAGCTTACTTAAACTCTATGAATCAGTTCCGGTGTAATATATGCCGGTTTTGTAAGAAATATATAAGGAATTGTCATGCACAACTCTGAGGGAAGATTGTATGGTGCGAGTATCACGGGCCAACATAAGTAAGGTGAAACAAACTGGCTAATAGAGTGAAACCATCTGCGTATAAATCTAATCTTATATTACTTGATTCTGAGGTGAAGGTGGAATGTGTACTATCAAAGTTTTTTGAGGGATCCGCTTCTGATGGATATATAATAAAATATTCTTGTGAGATATGTTCTTTATGCCATCTCATATGTGCAGCAGATCTCATGGATGTATATAATCATTGCAGTCTGGAAATTATGACTAAGTAAAATAACCTACTTGTTGGTACTTCCTTCAACTTTCTTTTTGTGCTAGATTTTAGTTTAAATCTAGGTGAATTGCAGTAACAACATGTAATCTATGATTGATCATCTTTATAGAATAACATGCATCCATTGACACTATAATCTATCTTTGGGTATGTCAAATTAAGCTTGAAAATCAACTTCTTAGTTTGATATAAATCTGTATGAATAATGTTATCTACCAGATTGGTTTCTTTGAGTAGTCCAATGAATTGATTAAAACATTCATCGGGGATATTATATTTTACCTTGATGCTTAACATCTTAAGAGCAATGGATATCTCTGAGTGAGTGGTGCATCCCTTCCGTATTATTTGTTGAGAAGCATGTAACAAATCATAAAAAATTTGTGCTTCTTTATTAGGTGACTCTTCTATTTATTATTCAAATTGTGATCCACTTACATCATCAATTAAGTCCTCAAGATTAGGTTGGATATTTTATTCATCATCTATACTAGCACTTGTAAATGGGTCACATTGAGAATCGAAATGTGGTTCATACTCACCATGAGAAGCCCAATAACAATATTCTAGCATGAAACCTCGATGGTATAGATCAACAATTACGTCATCTAGGCTTAGATGCACCTGATTTTTATGTTTAGAATGTGGGCAACGAAACTTTCCATTTGAGATAAAGCTGGACAGTTTAGAAGCTATTTGAATGAAAATATTCACCGTCTAATGAACTCATCCGTAATATATTTCATCCTTGCGCTAATCAATTATACATCCAATTTCTTTGAGTTCTGATATCTATAATATAACATATATATAATATAGATATATTAGATAATTTTATAATATTCATTGAAGAAAAATACAAAGAGTCTTAGTCTGCTAGAAGGCCATCATTTTAAGTGACCAAACCATCCAAGGCGACTCTCTATAATCTTATCTTTCACTGGAGCTACTCCAACCTTCTAACATATATATTATTTTCATATCATGTCTATAATCAAGTATGCCCAATGCATTCCTCTACGTCCACACAACGACGCACAATGCATTCCTCTACGTCCATACAACAATGCCAAAATCATTCTTCTACGTCCACATAATTATAACAATAACTGTTGCTAACCGGTCAAATCTAGTACACCTACTTTCCTAACCAGGTCATCAAATGTCGCCTTTTTATATGACTAAACCATTATAGTGACTCTATCTAATCTTATCTTCCACTAGAGATACTTGAACATTTTCATGTATATGATCATTTCATATCCTGTCTCTAAGAGTAAAGCCACTCATCCACGTAAGCTTCATCATCTTCGGAACACTTAAGTTAATATTATGCTTCTCTTTTTATGTCTAACATTCTACATCATGAAGCATTGTAGGTCTAACCACCACCTTATAGAATTTCCCCTTAAGTTTGAGGGGGGATTTTATATCGCATAACAAGCCTAATGCATTCCTCCAATTCAACCATTCAACTTGAATTCTACTAATAATATCCCCATCTATTTCACCATCACTCTTAATAATGTGTATTTTTATTAATGACTTGATCACCCAAAATCTCAATCCCCTCACTAAAACTATTTTTACTAAAATTACACTCCAAATATTCAATTTTAAATCTACTCAAATGACCTACATAATTCAAGTTACCTTCAACTCCCTCTCTACTTTCTAAAAATTAAACTCCATAATGCGTACACCAGTATACCTTCTCTTACAAATGTATAGTAAGAACATCCAAACTCAAGGTTATGAGATAATACCTTCACTTACCGGTGGCGTTCGGGGCTGTTTTTGGCAAAAGTTGACAAGGGTTCGGTCGGGCAGCTCTTGGATGTGAGGAAGAAGTGCTCGTCGGATGGTCGTTGGGGTAGCTCTCGGACTTGAGCGAAGAGAGGGTGTTCTCAGGGCTTCTCGGACTTGAGAGAGGAGAGGGCGATCTCACAGCATTGGCGCAACTCTCGGACGCGCAGCACAACGCGAGAGAGAAAGAAATGAGAAGTCATTTGGCGGATTCACCAAAATAGGCTTTAACCGGTGCATTTTCTAGCGTATTATCTGCTGGTTATACAACCGGCGGATATTATGCCGGTGCTGATTCGTCGAGTTTAAGTAAAGCCAGCGTAATATTCCGGCGTATTATTCGCCGGTCATTATCGGCGGATAATACACCGGACACCTAAGAAATGTTGGGGGAAAGCCGGCGAAATTTGCGCTGGTATTTCTGCGGCGGACATTGCGCCAGATAATGCGCCGTTAAATTACCGACGCATATTCCGCCGATACGTGTGGCAGTGTTATAGGCGTAAAACATTCCGCCGGAAAGTCCGACGGTAATGATGCATTTTCGTGTAGTGCTACAGTCCCTCACTCTCCCTTAGCCAACTTAGAGGTGACACGTTTCTTGGGTAATACTTGTAGCATTATACTTTTTTACTTTTATTTGTTGTAATATTTCTTGCAACATTTAAAACCCTTTAAATAATTTTTGAAGATTGAGTATTTTAAATTCTTCCAAATCTTTTTTATTTTCGAATGACTAAGATTTTGAATATTTTCAGCATTTGTATTATAAATTTTCTCTAGTAAGCTATTCTCTCCATTCTCATAGATTCCGTAACACCCCCTTAGAATTTACCTGCTAGCAAGGTCAAATGTCATCCATGGAAAAAATTCCAACACTCCATTAATATCTCAGCAAGTTTGTCATATTTTTACTGTTACATGCTTAAATTTGTGCATTGGGTATACATCCCAATTTAATTAAAATTCAGATCATTCAACCTCAAAATCGAACAAACGTTTCGACCCAATTAGTTTTTTCTTACAGAGTATCTAACTTTTGAAGGAGAATCATACAAATTAAAAATTGAAAGTTAAGAACAGAAGTCATTACCAAATAATCTATGGTTCCATCCTGTAAATCGTAATAAAACAATATCAGAATTCGCCAAAATCAAAACATCTTAATTGATGAAAATATCACTATTTATTCACGACTCGCCTTAGGTTTCGTGAATCTGTCCAACAATCGCTGTACAATACAAAATACGAAATAATATTTTTTTCAAAATTTGAGTAGCAAATTAATTACTTTCCATTATTGAGGAGGATTGCTTTCTCCATGGCTTCAAGGGCGGTCTGCATGTACGATACCAAACCGTCCTTGGTCCATCCGTCGACCGGGTCCGCCTCGAACGCCCACTCAACCTGGCAGCCTTCCTCGCCCGCTGGAATCAACTTAACGAAGGAGAGGTAGTTACCAAATCCCATATTGCTTTCTGTAATCTCGTACGCGTAGGTATGACCGACCGGGTCAAAAGTAACGAGCCGCTCCTTCACCCAGTTGAGCCTGCTCCCACAGAGCCGGATGCAGCCCGGTTCGTTCTCCTCGCCCTCTATCTTGCAACACGTGTCCAACGGAAGCCACTTGTGCGCCGCGCAGAAGTTTCCGGCAATGGCCCATGCCTCAACTACGGTCGTCGCCGGGAAGCACGCGGTCGTTCTTCCAACCCATTTCTTCGACTTCGACTCTGACTCCATGGGCATAGAGAAACAGAGACAAGAGAGAGGGGGAATGTCTTTTTTCTGGATATTCCTTATCCGCCTCGTTGTCATTAAATTGCAGAGCGAAACACAGTACGGCTCGTTGATGCGACATAATTGAGTGGAACAAGGCGTAAATAAAGAATAAAGAATGTTAGCATTAATTCATGTGAACTATGCCTACTCCTAATCCCCATCTAATTAATTCAATTAAAAATTAAAATTTATATTACACCTAAAAAAGTCACGTTATTCGATATTAGAACCTTATAAATTTTAAAAATAGATATAGGAATAAAAATAAAATTATTTTAAAACACCACTATTTCAACGATTTGATGTTATATTTAAATTCAATGTAATTTTTTTTTTTCATATAAATGACTTTAATTTTTCTATATATATATAATTTAAAAATAAATAAATAAATAATCTAATAAATTATATAGAAGACTTTCATAAAATAAAATAATCTTATTATTTTAAAATATTTTAAGAATTTTATGTCATATTATTATTTATTTTGATGGTAGATAGCTATATCATATATGATTTCTATTAAATTTAAATTTGTCTGCAAATGACATCCGACTTTACTAACATGTCTTGTTGAAGACCCGATAAACATGTGAGTTAGAATATGGTGTATATAGAAAGGAAAAGTAAAGATCTCAAACAAGACAAAATTTTCCTACTAGTCAAATATATCTATTTAATATTTCTTGGAAGCGAGCTGTGAATTGGTGTTTTTTTAAAAAGTATAATAACAAATACCCTTATTTTTGTTTTATGCTGAATAACAAATTAAAAATTCTAGATGAGTAACTAACACAAGCGAATGAAATTTAAAACTTGATAATAATTTTATATTTTTTATTTGATTTTGAAGCACCAAAAAATCAAGTGGAGTATGAAGTTACTTGCTAACAAAAATTAAACTATCTACAGCATGCAATGAGAAATGATATTCATGCAAAAAATTAAAGTGTAGAAACTATTAATGAAGAAAAGAAAAATTAGAAAGAGCACACTAGAAATTTGATAGTAGTTTGGTCAACCTTGACTTAAGTCAACTCCCCAGAGTCCTCATATTCGGGTATTGTGCTAACACTATTAAGATTCTACTTTTACCCCCAACAACATGGCGATAAAGCCCATAGAAAAATCACTTCCACCAAAAATAGTGCGGAGGAGAACTGAATGTTATGCCACCCTTTTAGAGACGAAAACAAACCTTTGATCCTTCTTTACCCTTCTAGAGAAGGCAGAGTGCCCACAAAATCTTTATGAACCTTTTGGTGAGGGTAGAGAACTATCAATCATTTTTCACCCTCCTAGTGAAGGCAAAAAACCCTAGACCCTGACTTTGAACCTTCTCTCCAAAGAGCAACTCCAAGAACTCACTAGGGCCAATGGAGGAAGTAAGGTGCAAGCTTGACTCTGGCAACCGTGTGAACACCTCTAACACTCCTTCTTCCTCACGCACAACCTCACCTTCTCCCTTTCTAAACCCAAAACTATCTCTAGAATTCTCCCTTAGAGTTCCTTTAAAAGTTAAAAGTCCTTTTCAAGGACTTCTTTGAGTTGCTTAAGTACAAGGCTTCCAAAAAACTAAATTTTTAATTAGGTCGTCTCTATTTGTGTAGTACCATATTGGTTCATATAGTTTGATTAGTTCAAAAATAGGAGTTTGTCCAGTGCAATGGAATAGTCATTCAGATGAACCATTCAAATTCTGCATACTTATCGTACAGTATGATAGACATCGTCCAGTATAATGAGCATCTCACTACGGGAAAACACGCGAATACCGTCGGATTTTCCGGCGGAAAATTCTGGGCGGTAATAAATGGCGCAGTTACCGGCGGATTTGTTCGACGTAAAGTTTGCGTCAACCTTTCCGGCGCAAAATACGCCGTAAATTCACCGACGCATGTTCTGCCGGCAAATCCGACGGTATAAAGATGCCTGAACCATTTCCGTCGCATGTTACGGCGGATTTATTCCGGCGTATGTTACCGGCGGAAATTGCACCGGCGTATATAAACTCAACGAAATATATCCGACGGATTAGACGTCGGAAATGATACCGACGTCACTAGTGTCATTACCGACGGAACGTCCGCCGGTAAAAGTCCTATTTTGCGAACCCGAACCCCTCTAGACGTCATTCGTTTCCTTCCATTCTCTCACTTTGACTGCTTCGCCCGTCGCCCTCCGTCGTCGTTCGTCGCTCGCAGTGGTTAGACATCGCCGACGGTCACTGGACTTCACCTTCGACGGTCACCGGACTTCGCCGAGCCTCCTTCCTAGTTGCGCGCTGCCTCTCTCCTTCCTAGTCGCGTGCCGCCGAGGAGATAACCGAAGGTTTTTGTTTTCAATTTTTTTTGCTATTTCGGTTGGATTACATTTAGGATTAGCCTTAAGTCCATATCTTTTTGCTATAGTCATGGTTGTTATCACTAGACATTTGCTAGAGGATGTAGTTTGGTGCATGCTTTTTGTTGATGATATTGTTCTTGTTGATAAGACTAGAGAGGGATTTGAAGGTTTTTGTTTTCAATTTTTTTTTGCTATTTCAGTTGGATTACATATAGGATTAGCCTTAAGTTCGTATCTTTTTGGTATAGTCATGGTTGTTATCACTAGACATTTGCTAGAGGATGTAGTTTGGTGCATGCTTTTTGTTGATGATATTGTTCTTGTTGATAAGACTAGAGAGGGATTTGAAGGTAAACTTTGATTATGGAAATCAACATTAGTCCATATCTTTTTGCTTTAGTCATGGTTGTTAGCACTAGACATTTGCTAGAGGATGTACCTTGGTGCATGCTTTTTGTTGATGATATTGTTCTTGTTGATAAGACTAGAGAGGGAGTTGAAGGTAAACTTGGATTATGGAGATCAACATTACTCCATATCTTTTTGCTTTAGTGGTTAGTAGACCTAGTGAGGGGATTAATAAGTGTAACACGTTTTAAATATCTTGGATCTACTAATTAGATATATATATAAATCCATTACTTTTTTACTCTTATATATAGGTTATGGATATTAGAAATCAAAGAAGTTGGATGTATAACCGATTATCTCAAGGTCGGAAGACATTAACAGATGAATTCATCAATGGGGTGAACTTTTTCATTCAGCAAGCGAAACAGCTGCCCAGCTTTATATCAGAAGGAAAGTTTCGATGTCCATGTTCTAAACACAAAAATCTAGTGCACCTAGAACCAGATGATGTAACTGTTGAT
>NW_021320079.1:2535107-2540315 GCF_001605985.2 Dendrobium catenatum
CTTTTATTTGCTTTGTTGGTGGGCTGCCTTATTAGCGTGTGTTTTAGCCTTTTTTTCAAGCTCTAGCTTTGTCAGTAGACGCGTCACCATGTCCTTTCGTAGTCAGTAGGGTTCACTTGTTTCGTCGAATGCAGCAATGGCAGTTGTTGTTTGGCCTCTGCCGGCGTATGTCCTTGTCACCTCTCTCTTGCCGCTTCCCTGGTTTTCTCCACTGCTTTTTCGCTGTCGCCCCGGTGACCTGATGGTACCCTATCCTATGAATGTGATAAACAAAATTATTATAATAGAAAAAATAAGCAAGTGTCAATAGCTAAAATAAAGATACAGTCAACGTAAAATGCAGGGGAGATAAAAAAGAATATAAGTGCAGTAGCTAAAAAAAAATAACATTGTAAAGTTCAAAAATTCGCAGGGAATAGTAAACAAATGCAGTGCATAGCTAAAAAAATTTAAGTTACCTTATGTTTTTTAACTCTATCATTTGTGTAGATTCAGCTTCGCATAGATGATGGGTCCTCCATTACTATCAGATTCATCATTACTTTCCTCTATGGTTAGTTCTACTCCTCTAACAGCAACTCGCTCTCATTAATTCTGTTGGTCATCTATCATTTGATTTAGGGAAGATTATTTTTTAAATTAGAGCATAAACTCTATTCTTGATGGTGTTAGAACCTGATTGGTAAATTGAAGAGTTGGTTTCTCAAAATTAACTCCCCTCATCAGCGTTCTTAATCTTCATAACTACAGTCAATCTTGTTTTGCCTCGATTCCGCTTGGATAGGGTTAGCATAAGTTTTAGACTTGAGGATATGGCATGACTAGCATATGATGAAAGTGTATCAAATTTGGCATATTCTCCTAGATCCGCTTTACTTCTGTTATAACCAGTAAATGGATGAACTTTCGTGCCTTTATCTTGGTACTGGGATTCAAACCATTCATCAATTGAGTAGATCACAGTGTTCCTCTTAACCGAGTATTCAAAACCATCTAATGATTTTCTCTGTAATACCCGATTTGGCCTGTTGTGATTCAGTCAATCCGCAATCCCCGTGTATGGGATATTCCTCTACATATACTGCCTGAATTTTTTGTCTTCCTTCCCTCACACCAATTTTTTTGTCTGGAATTTAATAACCATTGAACTCCAAATATTTGATAACATTTTAACTAATCTATTTGGTCCCCAAGCTAACTCAGATAACCTTGAAATATGCAAACTGTCTTCAGTGTGTACCTTTCAAATGTACAAGATTTATGGTTAGCTATGATTAATTGAAATGAATTAACTCATTAAGTAAGATAATTATTCAAAACTATATCGTATTTTTAACTAAGCGTGAATCTTTTTTCACTATCTCTGGACTTCTCCTTTCTTATGATGTCTAAGAACATCCAATGAATCTCCTACTAATTTTTGTCTTGAGTTTTAAAACAGGTCTAAAATAAAATAGAAAATATAACACTTAACTCATACTTACTTCGAGAATACGGCTCACTTTCATCACGGTTAAGCAAGATGTATAATGTGATCATGCCATCTCCTTATCGGTCAAATAGCGCCATGGTGCTAGCCGCCTAAAATGTTCGCCAATTTCGCTGAATACAGATATATTATAGGATTTACCAACATTTTGAGATGTTGAACTTCTCACCTGATTGTATTATGTTTTCAAATAATACGAGCAAACGAGTTGTCTCGTATGTTAAATATGCTTCACAGATTGAGCTTTTTCGGGTCAGTATTTATTTCTTAGCGGTCCTTCTTAAAGTTTATATTTAAATATCCTCTAAAAGGAATACTTATCCAACCTAACTGTTAATAGGTCCACCCACTTTATGCCTCATATGGTAATATGAACCAGTGTAGATGCTCTATTAGAGTCAAAAAGAGTCCTGGAGGATACATATTTTCTCTAGTTTTAGACCTTCAAAATAAATGGAATTTTCTGCTCACAATAAGAATCAAATTCTCGCATTTAAATTATGAGATGTATAAATTTCTTTAAAGAATGACAACTTTAGCTGTCGATCAAGGGGCTTTTAAAATCTGATCGACAGATACTAAAAGCAAGTTGATTAGTAGAACATTGCATAGAAGATGTGACAATTTATAACTTTTCAAATCTTTGATAATCATCCTGATCTTACTGTCTTACACTACTGCTTAGCATTGGAAGAATATCCATCAGGTACCTCGTAGTAGTTCTTCATTCTCAATTTCATAAACTTGCTTCGTTTTTATGTTCTCTACAGTTAAATGTGAACTGGAGCTTTGGGTTTGAGGGAAATTTTCTTCGAGCTCTGATATCCTTATACCCGTATTACGTAAGCTTTCCTTCTCAGACAAGATCTCCTTAATGTCATATTTATGCTTTTATATTATTTCTTTCGATTTCTCTTTGATTTGTCCATTTAATCGTATAGAAAGTATTTCAAAGACATTTTTCTTTCGAACTATAGAATAAGCAATAAACTTTCCAGTAATGTTTCTAATAAATGTCTTGTTCTCCAATATAGGCAACGACAAAAATGACTTTTCTTGGTCCAAATTACATGTTGTTGACACCTATACTTGCTGTGCAATCTGTCTCAGCTTAATGTTGGAGATTCTTCATGTAGGTGGTGGGCAAGTAACTCTACTCTTTCAAAAATTTGCTTCACTACTGATCGTGTTCCTTTGGAGGGGTTGAACTCACCCAATTTTCATTTTTAGTAAAACGCTTCTTTATGGTTCAGTGCAAGCACAGGTTCAAGCTCAGCTGCAAGCACAAGTTCAAACAAGTATTCAACAACATAATCAGTTGTTGGATGAAATGCGCAAGATGAGGGAGCAGCTAAGTGGAAAAGACGTAGCTCCACCTGAGGAGGAGTCCACGGAGTCAGAGTAGTTTAATTTAGTTTATATGAACTTGTTTATTTCTGTGAACATGTTTTATTGAACAGTTTCTTTTAATGTGATGTTTTTAGTTGATTGTTAGTACTGAACTGTTTTTTTTTTAATGTTATAAACTGTTGTGAAAATATGGTGAAATTGTTGATATGTTGTAATGTTACAATTGAAATGTTATAGAATTGATATTTGTATAGGTTTGCAGGTGTGGAAATTTGATTGTTGGCTAGGAAGGAAATTTTTTTTGTCAATGCTCCAGGTTTCTGGCGGATTTTGTGCCGGAAGTTCGCCGAAAACGACGATACAACGAATCGTATTGTATTTACCGTCGTCTTTGTTTTGTCGGAAATTACCGGTGCAAGTACCGGCGCACAGTCCGCCGGTAAGTACCGGTGTACAATTTGCATCGCAAACGAGTTCGTGGGGTTTCTACGCACACTTTGCGTCGTCTTATCCATTGGTAATGGCCGGCGCATAATGCGACGCTAATTACCGGCGGATATGGCGCCGGAATCAAGACGTTTTTCAACGTCGAAAACGATCCGTTTTTTTGCCGGTAGTTCGTTGGAAATTGCGCCGGAGAAATTTCCGACGCAAAATTGGCGCTAGAAATAATTTATCGACGCGACCAAAACCGGCGTATGGATTTCCACCGCAACGTGCGCCGGAAACGTATATTTTCGTCGGAATATCTATGTATTCCGGCGGATTTCGTCCGCCGGTAATATGGGGTTTTCCTGTAGTGTCTTAACGAACCATTCAGTACGATCGAAAGTTCAAGCTATGATTTTAGTTCAAATTTACTCTATTCATATAGGATGATTACTAGGATGACTAGAAATGATCTCTATTGATCATCCGGTATAATGAGCATCTTATGATTTTTTTAGTTTAAATAACAAGCGTTCATACAATATGACATACATCATCTTATACGATTAGGTTAAAAATTATAATTTTTTTCCAGTATGATTTCCAACACGATTGGATTTTATTTATGTCAATCCTATGGTACGATCTTCATTATATAGTATGATTAGCCATATTTATTAATCCTTGATTTAATTGACTAATCACAGGGGATAATTTAAGTAAGTATTTAAATATAGTATAATGCGATTAGGTTTATCATGTACGATTAGTTCAAAATATAATTTCAAAAATATTTAATTAAATTATTTGGAAGCTTGGGTTTACTAATGGAAATAAATCGTACAATATGATATATATCATACAGTATGACACACATCATATAGTTCAACTGATTTATTAGTATTTATTATGAATTTAGTCGTTAACCCTATTCTTTCATATATCTGATCGTATAGTACGATCGTAATCATACACTATGATAGGTTAAAAAAAATCTTTGCTCACCTTTTCTAATTCCCCTGAGTGTGTGTGCATGGTCACAAATTTAGCATACACCCTTACATGGACAGACTCAATAAATATAAAATAAAGGGAAATAAAAAATACACTCTTTTGAAAGACATTCTAATCTACCAAAACTTGAATATTAATCAATCTTGAGCAATGTATGATGTACATGAAATATTAGTATGATGTGTGCATCCTTATCCATCCATGTATTTATAGAGCAACTGTTTAGATGAATTGAACATGTGACCTCCATGTTTCACTATAGACAACATAATACATCATGCCTTCTATTTGTTGAACCTCAAATTGGGCTATTTTTCCTGCAAGGCGTAAAACTGACATTTTATGTGAACAAACCATCTAAGACAACTCTCTCTAGCACTCAGTTCAGCATAACGTATATGATTATATGCCAATTTATATTATTACTAAAATCAATATTAAATTAGAAGATAAATGATAAAAATTTCCTCTTATAAATATTGGTTAATTTTTTTAAAAATTATTATTATTATTATTATTACTTTATTTTATTTTATTTTTGTTATTATTATTATTGTTGTTTAAATAATTAAAATTTTCCCACCCTGAAATAAGAAGCTAGATCTGCCCCTGCCTACAAGCATTATTTGGGCTTTCCAACATTCACAATCCAAGCAGTTATAAAAACTAATTATGCAAAGCAAATATAATAAAAAATTACTATGTAAATTGCACCAATTAATGAACAAGTAACTACATTTATTAAAATTCAACAAAAGTTATAACACTGTTGCAGTTTTAACATAACTTATATATCAAATGTATCAAAATTCATCATAGGTGACAATCTAATCAGAATATGTATGCTCGGTCGATGGAGGCACCAGTTGAGATCCACTAATCCGCTCGCTTAATATTCTAAGCTTCTCCAATATTTGTCTACTTGA
>NW_021320079.1:2540582-2544685 GCF_001605985.2 Dendrobium catenatum
ATATATATATATATATACTGTCGTTGCTAGTTTTCTTCCGGCTTCATTAAGGTTGTTGCTTGAGGATGCTTGTTGCTCACTGCAGTTCCAATTGATTATTTCTATTGTCACTTTATTATGCTGTTTGAACCATTTTCTTGTTGTTGAAATAAGTGGAAAATAATAAAAAAGAAATCCTTCATATAAGTAAGAAACTAAACTAAAACGTGTTTACAAATCAATAAACGCTTTTTAACTTTGGAAGTTTGGGGCATAGCCAAATTTATACAAAATATTGCAGAAGCTTCAAAAGACAAAAGCTCAACCACAACATGAATGACCTTTTTAACTCAACAAAAAGGTGATGGAAAAATGGACGACGGTAGTCGTAAGAATAGGAGCAGGAGAAGGTCAGAGTTGAGAGTTAAGCATAAAATTTATGTTATTTTACTATATTAAATATCAGCAAAAATATTATTTTTAGATGATATTATGCAGTAAATACTTAGGAAAAAGAGAAAAACTCACAAGTATTGAACAAACACCATAGCTCCCCGACTAGAAGCACCGCAACGTTAATAACTCCTCGACGCTAAATCAGGAAATCATATCACAGAAGCCTTAAACAAAAAGGAAATTAATTCAGTGCCCCAGTGGAACCAAAGTCATCACCGCAACGCTTCACAACCCTACAACGCTTCATACTGTTGTGCTATAAATTTACTCTGTAATATATGAGTCTCTATAATTTAAGCACCTGAGCGCAGAACTACACAACGCCAAATTACAAATGCAAGAACCATAATGCTCAGATTTTGCAATGACGCTACAGAACAGTTTCCAAAATGAGGAGCTGCACTGACACAACCAAAAGATGCACTGATTCAACCATGAGCCATGCCAAGTAACCCAACAGCGTCGAGGTGCTATTTCATCTTATAACATTGCGACGCCATCATGTAGAGCATTGTGGTACATGAGTCCATGTTTTTACAAGCATAAAAAGTTTTTTTTTAGTTCATTTTAAAGTGTACTTCTATCATAATTTTGTCTAGTTTAGTCAATGCTGTAGTGGCCTTTTAGAGTGAAGTCTATGGGAGGCCAAGGGAGAGAAGGATACTATATTTTGGAATTGCTAGCCTATTTGTTTTGTAAGCAATAAGACATCTAAATGAGAACAAAGCGAGGAGAGTGCATTTGTACTATTTGGGTGATATATTAAATAAGTTTTACTTAAGTATTTTCTCATTTATGGAAGCAATAAAATCCATTTTGTTTTTCTTCACATTCCATGTTTGACTAATTCCTTTATTTTGGGCTAATGATGTGAATTCAATATTAGTACTAATGTGGACACTTATGCTTTGAATTGGAAATGAATATTTTTTTAATCTCACTCAATTTTAATTTAATGCATCTAGCGATCGCATGAGTTAAAAAGTAGTGTGATATATTATTTCTACGGTGGAATATTGGAACAAATATGAATATTGAAATGGAATGTTTGCATGTCTATACTTAGAATATTTAACCTTCTAGGTTCTATGAAGATATAATCACTATATGAAGGTCATAAACCTCCCTTTACATTCCTACAAACTCGATAGAGATCCGGGGATGTCTATGCTTTAATCCACTTTAATAAAAGAGAGTCTCATTACGAAAACTTGGGTAATTTATCTTCATTAGTCTAAAATATTTTATTTGATTTGTTTAGTTAGAAAATAAAATAAAAATAAAAAACATTGTCAACATTTAATTGCAATTTCAACTTTTTTTTTTGTTTATGAAATTTACTTACATTTTACCCCCCTAGGAAAACGTATTGGCTTTCAAAAAAAAGTATAATAATAAATGATATCCAATATGGATTGCCCTGAATATGTGCCTTACTTTGATAGGCATTGGGTATAACTATTGCCTGTTGATCTAAATCCTCAACCTCGGGGTGAGTTCCCTTCTACTAAGTACTAGGCAAGTTTATGAAGGCAAGTCTTTTGATGGATTGAATATGAAGGATTATTGTTGACAAGTTTTTAGGTCAAGGTTGAAATCAATTTGATGGAATATTCGAACTGTTTGGATATGAGTGGCTAGTCTTCTTGAGTTATAGTATAATAGACTCCATAGTTGGTTGAGAGTGAAGAAGCAAGCTTGGATCTTCTTTTTATGATCCTCTCTAGTTGCTTGGTTGATGAATTCTATTTATGACAACTCATGGCTTGAGGTGATGATGAATTGCTTTGAAAGTGTGCTTCTAGTAGGTGGGAAATGTCCTTCAATTCTTGGTGGGCATGCACAAACCCATGGTATATTCTTAAGAATCAATTCCCACAAAACTACTTTATTGAGTTTAAAATGGTTACCTTTAAAGAAGTCTTCACTATTCATTTCTCTCCTTAGGATTTATTAAATGCTTTCTAAGAAACTAAGAAAGCATCTACAAGTATACATATTTGATTGAGCATATCCAAATTATCAAATAGCTTTAATTTAAGAGGAATGTCATTGTTGACTGTATTTCTCATCAAAACCTTGGGTCAAGAGGGGGTGACTTGGTCAAATTGACCAAGCCATGCCCCAAGACCACCTCCCTTGGGTTCAAGGGGTCAAACCAAGTCTATTCAGCCTAGACACAAGCACTGGATCAACCTAGTTACCAAGGTCAACCTAGTTGACCACATTAACCTAGGTTGACCCAACTAGCCCAAATAGCCCCAATTTGAATCCTAATTAATTTCAAACAATCTTTTTCTCAATCCTCCACCTAATTTGATCTAATTGACTAAGTTGACCAAGTCAACCCATGGCTTGGTCAACCCAAGCCTTTTTTGGTCAAACTTTGCTTAATTAGGTCAAATCTTTCGTATTTAATGCATTTAAACCTTTACTAATTATGCCTTAACCCAAACCATGGCCAAATAAACTTTTTTCCCTCCTAATTAGCCCTAGAAGCAATCCCAACCATTAATCATAGGCTTAAGTCTATAAATATGCTTTTTAGGGTTCAATGTAGGGGACTTTTTGCTCTAGCTCTCTCTCCAAGCCCCCTAAGCCTGAGAATTTTTATTTGAGAACTCTCCCAACCTCCCTCAACATCTCCCCACCCAAATCCACCATTAAGACTCTTCTGGAGGAAAGATCTCTAGCGAACCAAAATCCCAAACCCTCCAAAGCAAATTCCCGTTGATCCACCGTGTTTTAAAATATGATTTCTTTTATAAATAGGAATGGAGATAATCTACGAGTGCAACAAGCTCAAGATCTCCCAAATCCATATATTGGATTAGGTAAAATCTTCAACTCTAGTCTAGGACACTTAGGGTTAATTAGCTTTGCATTAAGTGCATTTTAGAATGCACAAATTACCCCCCTAAATGCTTTTCATCTCTAGATTTCATGTTTAAAATTTCATTTCATTTGATCAATCCTATCAATCAAACAAGATGAAAGATTGGTTCCTAGGGCATCTCGGTGTCTTATAATAAGTGTACGAGATCTCCACCATTGATCGCTCGATCAACGGTAGAGATTTTATTGTTTCGCGGCTTCTTCCAAACTGCAGAATCGCTCTCATATTTAGATCTCATGTCCAATGAGATCCTAGCCATCTGTTACAAATTACAAGGGATTAGATGGCCACGAAGCCCCGCCTACGTGGTTAAGTGGTGGACGCGAATCCTGCGCTGTTGTAATCATTACCAATGATTGTGCGGAGGTGCAAACATTGGTAAAGATTGCAAACCGCATTCACGGTTTTGAATCAGCCAATCAATCCTCTCCACGTGGCCCACCAAGCTACCACCATTGCAGTTATTTATTTAAATTAGTTTTAAATTTATTTTAAATGTATTTTTAAAATAAGAAATATTTAAAAATTAAGTTAAAATTATTTTTAAGTCCAAAAAATGCATATTATATATCAAAATTTTTATAATTTAATTATCTTCTAATTAAAACAAAAACTAATTTAAAATAAATTATATATTTTATGTTATTTTTAAAACACTTATTTTAACTATGTAATTAATATTTAAATTAGTATTATATAAAATATTTTATATCAATATATATATATATAATTATATATAATATATATCTATATATATTATATATATATATTT
>NW_021320079.1:2545607-2555507 GCF_001605985.2 Dendrobium catenatum
GAAAAAAATTAATAAATTCAAATTAAATTTAAAAATTACCCATAATATATCAAACTCTTTAGAAGTCAATCCTTAATCTCAAAAAATTAAAAACTCCATAATTGGACTTTAATATGGACATAAATTTAATTTTAATTAAAAATCACTCTTTTAATTAAATTAAATAATTAAAAAATTATTAAAAATTTTAAATTTTTTCCAAACACTTGGGAATTTTTTCTTAGGTCATTCATGATCTTTGAAGTGATTACATGAGGTTTGGAGTTGATTTGGATCAAAATCCCTAAATCACCCTTAATTAAACAATTTTAATAATTCATTAAATAACCAAACATTAAAAAAATCATAACTAATTAAAAAAATCAAAATTGAGTAACTAAAAGTCATTCAACTCTAATTAAAATCTAGTATTTATTAACTCTCTTCCTGAAAGTTACATAACTTTCTCATTTAATATCATGTAACTATCACAACCCAACCCAACCGAACAGGTCCTACTGTATTGAGCGGTGATAAAAAAATTCTATTATCTAGTTTTAAAAATATTTCAATTTTTTTTTTTCCAATTTAGACTTTAAAATAAACTATAGACTACAAAGCTACTAAAAGCATATGGTGTACTGTAAATAAACTCATCTACAAGAACTCTTTTCATTTCAACAAAATGTGTTTATACTACAATACATGACTACATAATAGCGAACAGAGTAAAATAAAAGCTAATCATGATTCATGATTGTTCAAAAATTAAAATAAAGAAATAACTATAAATACATATTAGATCCTGAACTGTTAATCAACAAGCTCCTTCCCTTTTCAAATCCTAAAACTAGAAGCAAAATTATAGTAAGCATAAATAGCTCAGCAGACCACAAGCATAAATCTAAATTTTCATAAAAAATTATTAAACATTTTCACCATATTTAAAAAACTGTTAGATGCAATATAATAAATCACTATAAACTTCTTTTACAACCGGCTAACAACTACAAAAATTCTTAGATAAATGATTTTAGTTTATATTATATTTAAAACACTGATAAATTTCAAATTCCTTCAATCAAATAGAGTTATTGAAATTAGCCATTTTCATATAGTATTTATAGTAAGAATATTTTTTCGGCAGGATTTGCTATTGGTTTTAAACCATAATCCGTTGGTTCTAAGTGATATAATTTTTTGGCAACTTGTCAGTTGAAAACATGTAATTTAGAAATAATAAGTTTAGCTTGACCCGTCCCAAAACCCTTATTTCTTTTCTTCCAAACTTTGCATTGGCACATATATATAATTTCTTGCAACTAGAAATTATTTTTAAATCTCTTAAAAGTAATGTTTAGATATTTTATTGATTAAAATTGTAATAAATGGACAATCTTGAGACTAATTACGAATAAAAAAACAAATAATTAATCTTATAATTACGGATAAAATGAGATTTTGCGTAATAAACTTTCTAAATATTACAGGTGATCTGTACAGCTCTTTAATTGGACCAATAATTTTTATAATATGTATTTATTTTGAGATTAAGCAAAATAAATTAATTAAAGATGACAATAAAATTAAACCGAAAGCTTAGCCTGTTGCATTTGAATAATTCTGCTCTCCATTTTCATTATCACAACTCCATCACTTAATTAATAATGCCGCTCTACATTTCCATTAAAGGAACATTTGAAAACCTGAAAAAAAAAAAAAAAAAAAGAA
Source organism: Dendrobium catenatum (assembly GCF_001605985.2). Lineage (NCBI taxonomy): Eukaryota > Viridiplantae > Streptophyta > Magnoliopsida > Asparagales > Orchidaceae > Dendrobium > Dendrobium catenatum. The sequence continues at coordinate 2,547,318 of NW_021320079.1, forward strand.
CTGTACGTCATTAGGCTAGAATTAATGAAGATATTTAATAAATATTAAAACTGTAAAGAATTTAATTTTCGGGAAGATAACAAATATTTTCTGCTTTTATGTAAATATATTTTATTTTATTTTTCTACCTTGATAGAAAAAATGCTTGTAATTTTTTAAAAATATCCTATCTTCTAAAAACTGTACTATGATGCTCAGATTATCAAATGAAAATATTAGGATGTATTTGAAAACCAATTAATTAACTAGCTTTGATATTGGTAATTAATATGAATAAAATACTAATATTGTTATTATTTTAAGCATCATTTTTCATCGGCATCACCCCCAGTCATCGGCCACCCAACGAGAAAGCATTACGTGAGGAGTCCGTGCCATCCGGATTTGTGAGGGTACACAATAAATATACATCTTTTTATAAAACTGTGTATTTTCTACGTATTTGTAGTGCACCCTCACAAATTCGATTAGATGCATCTTGAGCCCGGACTCCGCACGTAATAATCTCTCCTGCCCCACAGACTATTGTTGATGATTTAAAAGTGTTAACATATCAAGACTAGGTCTACAAAGCAGCTTATTGTTTTATTTGTACCGTAGAATGCTTTAGATCTTCACCGTTCATGTATCCACTAGGGTCTATTTATATCACATTGTATCTTTGGAAATGAAATGAAGCGTCTATTTTCTCTTAGATCTCCACCGGTCTTGAATGCTTGGTAGTCGGTTCAATGGATGTAATTCTCTACACATTGAACAGACTACCTGCGTCATATCAAGCATTCAAGACCGCTATCCGCACAAACTTGCAACCTGTCAATCTTGAAGATCTTTTCACCCTTCTTTGTAGCGAGGAGTCGAATCTAGCTCAAGAAACCTCCAAAGAACTCCAATCACTACATCTTCAAGATAATCTTGCCGCTCTTGCAGCCTCCCGCGGCCGTGGAAGAAATTCCTCTACCTGGGGACAACCTCCCAGTTTTCCATGCAATTCTCGTTCATCCAACTCCGGTGGCAGAGGAAATCGTCAAGTTAATCATAGCATTATTTTCCAAATCTGCAACAAGCAAGGTCACTCTGCAATCAAATGTTGGTATCACAATGATCCAACATATTAGGAAGCAAAGCCTACACATGCTCTATTTAGATCGAAAGACACATCGCAACAATCAGAGTGGTTCTTAGATAGTGGAGCATAAACTCATCTTACCTCTGGTCCGCTACACTTTTCTTCAACTGAACCATACAATGGTAATTCTCAAGTTACCTTAGGCAATGGTTAACCTCTTCCAATTCAATACACTAGCAAAGGTCTTCTACCCACACCATCATCTAATCTTAAATTGAAAAATCTTTATCAAGTTCCCAATCTTGCATTCAATATTTTATCTATTTATCAGTTAACTCGGTGATAATTCATGTATTATAACATTTTTCTTCTAATGGCTATCAAATCAAGGATTTGAAGACCAAGTGGGTTCTACTTCAAGGACCATGCCATAATGGTCTATACTCGATCCATTCGTCTCCTTAGCCCTCGACACTAGCTTTACTTTGGGTGCAAACTTTATCAGATCTTTGGCACAGTCGATTGGGTCATCCTGAGTCTTACAAAATTCAGTGTCTTACTAGATTACATAATACCATACGTACCAACATTCATATGAAATATTGTAATACATGTAATCTAGCCAAAAGTACTCGGTTATCTTTTCCTCATTCGACGTCTACTACATCTTTTCCTTTTGAACTTGTTCATTCAAATATTTGGGGTCCTTCCCCCACCAAATCTTTACAAGGTAATTTTTCATCTACATATCTGATTCTCTGGTGATGCTTGGGGGTTGGTCCCATCCTTAGACCCCTTTTGACTTTTTGCCTCATTTTGTATTGTTTTTTATTCTCTTTCTTTCCTTATAAGCTCTATTTTTTACTTGTAATTTTCTTTTGTTAATATAAGGGCTTTGTCCTCAATTTGTTTTTTTAAAAAAAAAATCTTAACGGTTGGTGTTACTTCGCTCTTTCAGGATGTAAAGCTGGATTTGTAATATATTCGATAAGATATATGAAGAGGTTGGTACCTGCAGTGGAGTCCATTGTATATTGAGCTTTCCATGTAAATTTTTTTTTTCTTTTTGTTATTTTAGCTGTTAAATTTATTATATTTTCATTGGATGTGCCTATCAATTTGCAAATGCTTCTCTTGTTTACTTGTGGGATGGTTTGCAAAACTGTTTGCTACATCATTATATATATACTAAAAAATGATTTATTCGGTTTGTAAATTGATTGAGTTACAAATGTTGATTCATACTTAATGAATTATTTAAGTTGGAAATGAAAGCTTTTTAAACTTCTTGACTTAGGCTTCGGTTCAAACAACTTTAATAATAGGTGTCACACTTGGGAAGCAATTTCTTATTTTGACTCAGGCGGAAGAGAAGACCATATGAAGGCACGGAAGAGCTCACTTTGCCTTCGTTTCTGTTCAGATCGCGCTTCCTCTGCTTCGACAACGTTCCCTTCCTATTTGATCGGAAGGCAACATTCAGAACCCTTGCTTGGACGACGTTCCCTTCCTCTCAGATTGCACTTCCTTTGCTTCGAGATCTTTCCTGTTTGAGCCACTTCGACGGCGTTCTCTTCCTAACGCACCACCGCACTTGGCCATCGGAATGGCATTCCCTTAAAGCCCCATCGACAACTTTCCCTCCCCTGTTCGAGCCCCTTCGATTTTCGACTATTTCGTGAAAAACACGCCCAAATTCGTCTCTTTGATCCGACCCTTCCGTGTGCGAACATGATTGATGGTTTATCTTTGAATGCTGAGACCGATGGTGTGGTTGGTATGAATGTGCAAGGGGTGTATGACTGGCTGTAGGTGTGCAATTTTTCTTATGGAAGCCAACCATGATGAACTTGCTACATGTTTGAGCACTCAATGTGTTTGTGGGCAAATTATTGGGTCAGGTGACCGGAGCCAAAAGATAAGTTCGGACAGCCAATAAAAATTTGCCGCGTCAACTTGCGCTTTAGTTGCGCTTTTTGACTTGCGCTTTAGTTGCGCTTTGGTTGCGCTTTAGTTGCGCTTTGGTTGCGCTTTAGTTGCGCTTTTTGACTTGCGCTTTAGTTGCGCTTTGGTTGCGCTTTAGTTGCGCTATGGTTGCGCTTTAGTTGCGCTAATTTTAAAATAATTATTTTATTATTATCCGAACCTATCTCTGCGTTCGGTCACCTGACCCAATAATTTGCCGTTTGTGGAGAATGCCCAAAGGCATGCAGCTAATGTTTTGGAGCAATCAGTTGCAGAATTTCAACATCGGAAATTCAAATTTTTTCTAATTTTATAACAAATTTTAGTATATTTGTCTTCAAATTCATTTTTTTTCAATTTTATACAAAATTTATTTTACTGTATATTGTCTTTAATATATATATTATATATATATATTATAAGTTTATAATATTTTTTTTTCAAATGCATTGCTTTTATTTTACTTTTCATGTATCTCACCAACAAGAAAAATAGTTCCCCGGCATTTATTTTGTAGACAATAAAAAAACCCCAAAGTATTCTAAAAACACTAGATTGACTTTGCACTGCGTTTTTTTTTTTCCAAACAACCAAATAACCCCTTAACTAACTCATCAAAAGAATTTTCTATTGCTTGTTTTATCAAGCCATCTCTAGTTAACTAATAGATTATATATATAATATCTTGTTATAGGCTCGATAAGTGTTATGAAATTGGGAGGAAGAAGAAGTCTCTTTTTGAGCTTCTTGCGAGAGGGAAGGAGAAGATATAATGGAGAGCTGGAGCTCTATAGGAATTAATTCCTTTATTCCATAGGCTTCAAAGAGGTACCCTATACATCACTCTATGTTGCTTATTTATAGGCATTTACACATAGTGTGATAATTCACATATCATTCTAATCTAAGAATGGATCAATATGTAATAATCTCCACCTTGGTCCAATTTTACAATCAAAGAATCACTTGTACGTTGCTGCTATCTAACCTGTTTACTGCACAAACTCCACAAGCAAACCCGTCGAATCAAGCCCAATTCCACTCACAAATGGCCTCCACTGTGTGTTTCGATCCATGCCTCTAGCTCGTGCTCTCGCACAATCTAACCCACGTTCATCTACATCCGTCATTGTTCCTCCTGTGATTTGCATGTCGTGCCTTGTATATTGCATGCTCATGTGTGCTTCTGGACCACACATTTTTTTCTATATAGCACGCCCGCGCTCCAGCATCGAGCATCCTCTGACTTACCAGTCTTCCCCTTGGCACCAGTACGTGCTCTGATCTAAAACTTTGCACAAGTCACCCGTTTTTTATTCTGCTTTTGTCTATGCTACTCGTACACACCAAAATCCAATTGACACTTTTCACCGATATGTCCAAATTATGAACACCCTCCTCTGGGTCACCCTGCATGCCCTACTCTGTTTGTAAGTGTTTTTAACGAGATTTTTTTGCATGCTGCGATTCTTGCGACACCATATTAAATTGCAATCAAGATCGCGACATCAGGCCCCAATCATGGCACCCACACTGGCTTTAACTCCACCTCCTCCAGGCTTGCAAATTTGGTCCGCTTCGCCTCATGCGCTTGATTTCACATCTTCTTGTACAAGTTGTGAAGAACACTAGGTTGTTAACTCCACCTCACAAGAACAAAACATGCCTCCCAACGTGTAAATAGTCCATGCTTGATATTGTGTGTCATATTCTCGCTTGTGTGTTTGACTCAACCTCCAATTAGTCTCCCACAATCGCAATCCACACAGGAGTCATGAGGATTGCACCTCCGTCCGTCCACATCCAAAACGAGACATCAGCTCTCCTAGGGCAGTTATGTCACGACCCGACCCGACGGGGACGGATCCCGCCCGAGCCGGACCGCGACAAAACCTTTTTATCCAGGATCTGGCTTTGGAATTTGGTTACTAAACTGAATCTTCCAAATTACTCAACTCAACAGACACACAAACACAGAGCTACTATTTATCATCAATCACAGCGGAACAAACATCTATATTTTCATTTTCCTCAAAACAATCATCTACAGATACAGTACATGGCTTTTGAACAGAAAGAAAGACAGAACAGAAAAGCCATGACTGTACAAAAATCAAAAGGTACAAACAATACCTATACGGATCAGAACTCAGAAATCTACTCCTGGACTTCCTTCCCTTTCCCAGAACCTGAAAACCACCAGAAAACAAGAGTGAGCTCAACAGCTCAGCAAAGCAACAAACCACCAATCAAAACTCTCAGAATCCAAAACCAAACTCATCAGACAGAAATCAGAAAAGGGAGCTATAAGGGGTCTGAAACCAAATTTTGTGTCATTTCTTAACCCTACACAAGACCTCATGTACCACCCTCTTCTGTGGCTACAAACACATAACCGAGATTGTCGTTTTTCTTTCTTTGACAAGAACCTTCCTTCTTCCTCGAGATCGTCTCAATGAGTCTCCGAAAACACTTGTTATGAAATTGGGAGGAAGAAGAAGACTTTCCTTGAGCTTCTTGTAAGAGAGATGGAGAAGACCGAAGGGAGTGTTGGAGCTCTACAACATGAATTAATTCCTTTATTCCATATGTTTCAAGGAGGTACCATATAAATCATTCTACAATGCCTATTTATAAGCATTTATACATGGTGTGATAACTCGCGGAACAACCTACTCTAAAATTCAACCAATACACAATAGTAAGTTCCTTATTAATTCATTATATTTGAAGTAAATTCTTGATATTTATAATGCATTGAAAATTTCACTCTCCCATTATAATTTACATCAATCAATACACACACACAAAATTTTATTTTATTTATCATATTTTAATTTTATATAAATATCATAACTATTGATATATCATCAAAAAATTAATCATGATTAGGCATAAATCTCAATTCAAAATCAAGTTATAAAGTTCTAAAATTAAATTTGAGACCATCCAAACTTCCATTTCAGCAAATTTATAGTCGAACAAATCATCTAAAAAAGGCTAACCCAACGACACTAAATTCGGCCAAATCCTAGCCCAAATGGGTCTAAATTGAAGATCCTAAGCGCCTTTGGACGGTTCAAACCATATATTGGATGAACAAATGGTTTCTAACTGTGACATACTTATAGTCCAATCGAGCGGCTTGACAAGACCAATCTAACGAGCCCAAGATCATTGAATTCTTACATCATTAATACACTCAAATACTTGATAAATTATCCACGATCAAAGGGATCGATATTGGCCGTCCATTCAAAACACCCCCAACATGCCTTTGATATTCTCCATATTTATTGGTCATGCCAATAAACTCATCATTCTTCATTGAGAGGGGAGGGGGTGGAGAGAGAAAATATCAAGGAAGAGAAAGAAGAGAGGAGATGAAGAGAAACATAAGATTTCTTTTGCCACCAAGCTCCTCCCCAACCACTGCCCGACCACCGACTGTCGTTGGACTTAATCCCAACCACCGATTATCGTCAGACTTCCACCCGATCACCAATATATACTTCTTGAATTTATGACCAGCCACTGACCCTCATCAGACTTCCTCCCGACAACTGTCACCCAACTATGGTCCTTCCGACCTCTGTTGCCAGATAATGATCTTTCTGACCACCGTTGCCTGCCAATTATGGAATTTTTGACCTTCTTATCTAGATAACGGTCTTTCTGACCTATGTCGCCCATCGACTATGGTCCTTCTGTTAAGATAGTTGCTATTTGAATGTTTTACATTTTTGCATGTTTTGTAGTTTTGATGATTCCAAACATTATTGTTCAAATGTGTAGTTATCTCCTAAAAATTTTAGAAGATTTGTATTTGCTCTTGTGTGTACTAACATTTCAGGAAAAACGAACTCCAGACTATGAAGACTTCAAATCAAATTCAGAATGAGATACTTTGTAAAATTTGAAGTTTGCATTTCTTTGATATTAAATTGAAAGGGAGTGATTGTAATTGAGTGAATAAAAACATACACACACATAAGGAGATCATAAAATTTTTTTACTGATCGTACTGGACGATATCCGTTCGTACGGGACGATCAGACAGTTATCTCCTATTGAGCACATGGAACGAATAGAAACTTGCTTAAAAATTTTTCTAAGTCCTATTCATCCAGGAAGAATTTTATAATCGTCCAGGACGATTGGTTCTCTGTAAAATTTTTGTCCATACGAAATTAAATTATCGTCAATGGCGATTGGCCCTCTGGAAAATTTACGTCCAGACGAAATTAATAATCGTCCAGGACGATCGGGTCTCTGGAAAATTTTCGTCCACACGAAATTAAATTATTGTCCATGGCGATTGGTCCTCTGGAAAATTTTCGTCCAGACGAATAAATTTTCGTCCAAACGATTAACCGACTTAGAACGATTTTCAGCAGTTTCTAGAACCGACCTTGTAATAACCGTTCATACCGGACGAACCTAATTCGTTCGGGACGATCAGCTGTACGAAGACATTTCGTACACATACAGAGGAGAGATCACTCCCCGGTGCGGCAGAGAACCATCGTCCTTTTACACATTCCTAGTGTGGCAGAGAACCGTCCGTCCTTACACTCTCCAAGTGTGGGCAGAGAACCCTTTCGGCTATTCACACTCTCCAAGTGTTTGGCAGTGAACCCTATCGGCTATTCACTCTCCTAGTGTAGGCAACGAACCCTTCGCTATTCACACTCTCCAAGTGTAGGCCGCGAACCCTTCGGCTATTCACACTCTCCAATTGTAGGCAGCAAACCCTTTGTCTGTTCACATTCTCAAAGTGTCGCAGAGAACCGGATCTCCTTGACAGATCTTCTCACAAGAATCTAGAAAAAAAAGGAAAAGAGTGAAGTAATCCAATTCACAAGTAGAGACTCTTACCTTGAAATCCAAGTGAAGCCTTCTCGCTCCAATGGTAGGAATCCTTTTGAATGCTCTCTTCCACTCTCTCCTTGGCTATTCTCTCAAGAGGCACGAAGATCAAATGACAAAAAGATTGGGTGCAGTCTAATTTGGACTATTTATACAAAAGACAAAGAAAAGCTGCCCAAAACCTGCAATTTTCAATTCTGTACGCAGTGGATCGTCCCGTACGATCTTGGATCGTCCTGAACAATTTTTACTTAAACGATTTGAAACGACCCCATTTGTATATGTGT
>NW_021320079.1:2555607-2558005 GCF_001605985.2 Dendrobium catenatum
AAAAGAAATAATTATTATAATAAATTTAAAATAAGAAATTAATCAAAATATTTTGGCATTGATAGTTCACGAGAAAAATGGATTTAAAATAAGTTTAATTTTTCAATAAAATTTGTTAAGATTTATGCTCTTATGATCGATATACAATGAGGGTCAAAAGAAATAATTCTCCAGCTCACTCACCGTCGGATTCATACTGGAAAAAAAAATCTTGTAGTGTCAACCATTCAAAATTTTTTATATTGTATAACTATTATGAAAACCTTTAAAAATGGATCAAACAAAAGATTTTTTCATCAAGTAAGTTATCATAAAAAAAAAAAAAGAAAATTTTCTTATACTTTTTGACATGTGTAGTTAAAGTTATACAAATGAAAGTAAATGACGCCACTGATTATAGGGTAGAGCTAAGACTATTTGAAGAGTAGGGGCTACTTATAGTTTTTTTATAGTGGCATGACTTGTAAATATATAGATGATCAAGATCAAAATGGGAGTGGTTTGAATTGACGTTAGATTTTTCTCGCCGAGTCGCTTGATTCAACTATAAGCATGTCACATTTGGAAACCGTTTGGTAATTCAAATTATGGTTTGAAGTTTGAACCTTCAGATTGCGCTTTGATTCTTCGATTAGGACTCATTTGGGCTCAGATTGGGTTGAATTTGGTGACGTTGGGTTCATATTTTTCAGACGTTCAGTTCGACTATAAGTTTGATGAAATCGGAATTCATATGGTCTCTGATTTAAAATTTGAAGCTTCTAACTTGATTTTGCCTCAAGATTCGTGCATGATCAAGATAATTTTTTATGATATATCACTTATTAAATATTAACAATGAAAGCATTTGATCACACTCTCTCTTAATTAGGAATTATTTTAATGATATTAGCATATTGCCTTCTAGCTAGTAGTCAAGTAGCTCAAAAGTAGTGCTTTGTTTTCTATAGATGATAAAGTGTCCACTCAATGAATGAAATATACCAATCTAAAGATATCAACAACACGAAAATTGGTTGGATTTCTCAATAAAACTTTAGAAACTTTAATTATTTAAATTAAAGTTGACAAAAAAAAAATTATGAAAGGCTGCAATTATGAAAGAGCAATTCAATATTATCGATTGTTCAAATTTGATATATGATTATTCAATGCTTACATATATGATGTATTTATAAATTTATCTTAATTGACCTAAATATTTTAAATAATAATAAAAAAAAATCTAACATTTCACTTCAACTTTACCACAAATTTCCAAGCAAGCATGCTTTATAGATAGACATTTGGACTCCTTCAAAAACTCTTCCTCCATAAAGATATTCTTTGCCATGCACATTGTCGTTTGGAGAAAAGACTATGATAGTTGAGATCTATCTCTTCTCTCTATGGATCTCCATGTCAATTTTCTTAGCTTCTTCATTATTCTCTTGATGGACCACTGCAAATCTTTCTCTCCCCATTCATTATCAGAACAGAAGCTTCAAACCCTCCGATCTGCTACTAGATGCGTGCAGCATTAAATTCATGTCAAACACAAATCTCAAAGCAGATCTAATGATTCCAAATCGCCTCTGCAATGTGTCACTTCAGCTATTGTTGACGTCACTGCTGAGATCATTTCCCATGCATTAGTAGATTAATAATTAAATATTACTACTGGCTAATGGCTAACGTTGTATTAGGATTGAATTAAGAAATCATTTCTATGAGTAGAAAGCTAATTTAACCTTTATTTACTGTTAGATTGGAGGAAGAAGACAAAGGAGAACAGTTATCTATCAAAGAAACAAAGAATATAAAATGAGATGCATGAGGCCAATCTTCAACTGCCAATTAATGCTTGCCATTTGGACTAAACAAGCTAACTTGGTTTGTTAGCTTAGGATAATTAAGAAAATAAATAGAGATTAGTATAATGACATTGATTAGATATAAGTGGTGTTGCGTCCTGGAGTATTTGCGGCAGTAGAGAAATATATAGTTTAACGTCTTAGCATTATATGAAGATCCAGCGCACAAGCAGATAAGAGAGAGTGTGTGTAGCATTCATAAGAGACAATAAAGCTTTTACGTAAAAACCTCTGAAAGGGGGAAAAACCACGGGGGCTGACCGAGTTTTAATAAATCAACTAGTATTTGCAGTCGATTACAAATAGGGGTGTCAATTTCGGGTCACGGGCCGGGTTTGGGTCAAACCCGGAACTGACGCTGGTTCAAAAGGGTCGACCCTAACCCGACCCGGGTAGGAAAACAAGTTGGAAATCCGAACCCAGAGCCGACCCGGTGGGTTGTCGGGTTGACCTGACCCAACACCGAAAGGTGCAACGGCAGCAGTGAGGCTAGCGAGGCCGCACAGGAGCAGCGGACGCACGCGGGCTGGCGAGGCCACATTGGC
>NW_021320079.1:2558105-2558978 GCF_001605985.2 Dendrobium catenatum
GGTATACTGGGCCGGCGGAGCAGGATAGTCCACGTCAGGTCTCCCCCTCTTCAGAAGAACTCGCTTCCGGCGAGTTTAAGATGGTATCAGCAGCATCCGGCGGGTGGTAGCGATAAATGTCGGAGACATTGAAAGTGGACGAGGTTTGGATGCTGGCGGGTAAATCAATAATATAGGCATTATCATTGATCTTCCTTAAGATAGGAAATGGCCCGATTTTCTTGGGACTTAGCTTGGAGTAAGTTCCTGAAGTAAAACGTTCCCGTCGAACGCGGAGCATCACCAAATCACCCGGGTTAAAGAGTTGTTGACGCCTATGCTCATCGGCGGCCTGCTTGTATTTAAGGTTGGATTCATTCAATTTGGCGTGAACTTTGTCGACTACCTCCTTGAACTGATCGGCAGCTTGTGCGGCAGCGGAACTCCGGCATTTGGGTAGAATGGCAACGTCAACGACATGATTGGGCATCTTGGTGTACACAATGCTGAATGGGCAATGACCCGTGGACCTATTTGGCATGGAGTTGAATGCGAACTCTGCTTGGCTCAACTTCTCCTCCCATTTCTTTGGGTGATCCTGGACTAGACATCGCAACATATTTCCAAGCGTGCGATTCACGACTTCTGTCTGTCCATCGGTTTGCGGGTGATAGGCGGAGCTGAGCTTGAGTTCAGTGTTTAAGCGCTTCCATAATTCCCTCCAAAAATGACTGATGAATTTCACGTCACGATCGGACGTGATACTGCGGGGTATACCATGTAAGCGAATGATTTCTTTGAAGAAGAGTCGGGCAACATGGTTGGCGTCAAAGGTTTTTTTACAAGAAACGAAATGGGCCATTTTCGAAAACCTGTCAACAACAACCATAATTG
>NW_021320079.1:2559078-2594438 GCF_001605985.2 Dendrobium catenatum
ACTTTCATAAAACTATAAATATATCTCTCATTTCTCATGAAAAGGGGGACCCAAGCAAGAAGGAATGAATGAAGGAAGAGGAGGAAGAGAGAGAAATTATAGGTCTCTTGCCACAAAAATCCTTCTCAACCATCATCGGACGACCATTTTCGGACTATCGACTTCTGCCTGACCACCAATTGACGCAGGATTTCATCCCGGCCATCGACTGATGCCAAACTTCTGCCTGTCCAGCGATTGATGCCAGACTTTAGCCTGGAGACCGACTAATGTCAGACTACCACTGGGCCACCAACTAACATTGGATTTACACCCGACCACTGAATATTGATGGTCCTTTTGACCACCGTTACCAGACAATGGTCTCTCTTCCCCCTGTCACCCATTGACTACAGCCCTTCTGACCTCCATCACCTAATAATTATCTTTCTAACCATTATAGTCTGTCGACTATAGATCTTTTGACCTCCGCGCTAGATAATGGTCTTTCTGACCATTGTCGCCCACTAACTACTGTTCTTCCAACCTCCTTTGTTAGACATTAATCCTTTTGACCTCTATCACGACACTATGGACTTTCTAACCTCCATCGTTTGTCAACTATGGTACTTTTGACCTCCATCAACTGACAATGGTCTTTTTGAAAACCATTGACTTCCAACTATGGTCCTTTTTACCTCCATCGCAAGACAATTATCTTTCTGACCTCCGTCGTAAGACAATGGTCTTTTTGACCACAATTGCCCACCGACTACAGTCCTTTTGAACTCTGTCACTAAATAATGGTCTTTATGAAAACTATTGCCGCCAACTATAGTCCTTCCAACCTTTATCTCTATACAATAATCTTTCTGATCACTATCGCCCACCGATAATCGTCCTTCTGACCTTCGTCACAAGACATTGATCCTTCCAACCTCCATTATTAAACAACAGGCTTTTTAACCACTATTGCCCACTAACTATGGTCCTTCTAACCTTTATCGCCAAACTATAGTCCTTCCAACGTCTGTCATTAGACAATGGTCTTTCTAAGAACTATCTACCACCAACTACGGTCCTTTCGACCTCTGTTTCCAAACAATGATCTTTATGACCATTGTTGCCCATCAACTATAATCTATTTGACCTCCTTCTCTGGAGAATAATCTTTCTAACCTCTGTTACCTATTGAATACAGTCTTTCCAACCTCCGTCACTCGATTACAATCTTTCTGATCTCCATCGCCTATCGACTATAGTCCATCCAACCACTGTCACCTGACTACAGTCTTTCTTGAAAAGTCCATATAGGTTGTTAGACCTAATGTTATTATTCCAAGGCTAACCGAGAGGGGGGGGGGTGAATTAGTTATTTAAAAACTTGAACCCTTTGTTAGATTAAAAAGTTTGAAATTGATTTAATGATTTGTAGCAAGTTAAATTTAAGTTTTTCAAAATAAAATTTTCAACCACAAAAACGTTAAAACTTGCAGTAAATAAAAAGGAAGTAGAAATAAAAAGACACGAGAGTTTATAGTGAGTCCACTCCCTGAAGACTCCTTCTGATATTGCACTATAACCAAAGTGACTCTCCTTTTACCCCCACAGAAAGACAGAGAAGCCTTTACAATTTTTCTCTCTTTCACCAATCGCTAGTGTGACAGAGTACCGTCATCATTTCACACCCTGGAAGTGTCGATATAGTTCCATCATCCTTTCACACCCTCCAAGTATCGGTAGAGTAACATCATCTTTTTACACCCTCCAAGTGTCGGTAGAGTTCCAGATCTTCTTCAAAGATCTTCTATCGAGCAACTATAAAAAAGAAGGAAGTGAACTAACATAAATACAAAAGAGATTCTTACATTTGAGTAACCTTGTGAACCCTTCACACTCCACTTACAAGAACTCTTCCTCAAACATGCTCCCAAATCACACTTTTACTTGCACTATAAGAAATCAGGAAGACAAGATTTTTCCAAGTTAGTTTATAAGGACTTTTTATATGAAAGACATGAAAAATCATACTAAAAGCTGAAAATTTCAATTTTGAGTGTATTCGATTATACAGTACGATCGATATTAATCCTGGATGAATAGTTAAAATTAGCTCGTACGATCTAATATGAAAATTTTTCATACAAGCATATCATACAGTATGATAAGGATATCGTACAGTATAAATAATTATTAAAAATTTCATGTTTGTTTGGATGAAAAGATGCCCCACAAATTTGTACTTTGGATTTCGTCTATACGATGTCGAGATCAACCTGGATGAACAGTTCAAAAAAAAAAATTACCTGTTCGTCTGGACAAAAATGTTTGCATCATTTTTATACTCTAGACGTCGTCTATACGAAGTCCATATCAACCCGGACAAACAGTTCAAAAAAATTTCCTGTTCGTGTGAATAAAAATGTTTACAAAATTTTTGTACTCTGGACATCGTCTATATGAAGCCAAGTTTGTATAGTATGAATAGTACTTAGAAAAGTTTTCCCGTCCATCCTTTAATTAATTGCTTACAGGGGAAATAACTGAACAAATCATCCCATACGAATTGAAATCATACAGTACGATTAGTTTAAAAAATTATAATTTTTTAAAACTCACTCTGTGTGTGTGTGCATGGTTACTCAATTAAAATTACACTCTCTTAGACTCAGTAAAAATGAAAAATATAGACTCCATTTATAATGAACCATAATCTAATCTGATTTGAAGTCTTCAACAATTTGGAGCACAATTTCTCTAAAATGTTAGTACATACAAATAACAAAAGTAATATATCCAATATATGTTAGGAGAAATAGTAATCAAAATAATAATATTTGAAATCATCAAAAACACACATGATATGAAAAAAACATAGTTATAAAAACTAAGTTGCAACAATCTCCCCCTTTTTTATGATGATAAAATAATTATTGTTTCAGTAACATTAAAATCCTAAATATCTCCTTAGCTCCCCTAAATGAATAAACATATTTGAATATAGGGATTCCCATGAAGATAAAAAAACTTTAAACATAAAAAAAAGACGCAAAAACATAACAAAAATACAAACACAAAATACGAACACAAAAATATAAACCAATAACCACCAAACAAAGAATATTATTACTTCCCCTTTTGACAACAACAGAAAGGGAATTAGAAATTAAAATTAAAATTAAAGATGTCAAATGATAAACTAAAAGAATTGACTTAGAAAATTATTTTAAACTAATTGCAATAACAATAATAATTCCATAATACTAAAAAGAAAAATTCAAAATGCTAAATCAAATAATAACTAAGATAAAAGTTAATCAATGTCATGATTCATGCTAGATAAATTAATTATAAATGGTTATTGCAAAAATGACGAAATGAAGATTAATTAACTTCAATTTTAATATAGAATATAATTGTGAATTAGATTGATTTGAAGTAGAGATTAAATGATAGTGGAAAGAACATAATAAAAAAAAATTTTATTGGAGATATTGCACATATTTTTAAATATTTATGACACATTTTGTGCATCTTTTCTATTTAGGCTAATTTTGTACATGTTTTTACTTTACGAACCATTGCGCAATCTTTCAATTTTTGCACATATTATGCATTTCTTTTGTTATAATTTTTGAGTCTTTCCAAAATTAGTAATCTAAAATCAAACTTCAATAATAATAAAAATAAACATATTGAAAAGAAATAAAAAAAAAATTAATAAGACATCAGTATTGCAATAATGATATTTTAGTTATGTTTACCTAAAAGAACATGAAATTAATCTTCTTATTTAAATCTAGTTATAATTTAATTTAAAAGATTTTATAATGAAATTAGTTTTTTAAAGCAAATTAATTTATAGCACATTCTAGATCAATTACAAAAGATTTTTTTATATAGGCATACTAACATTTCAAAAAATATGAAACAAACACAAGTTTCCAAAACATGATATTTTTCATTGATATCAAAATGACCAGATACATTCAATACATGGATATTAATTAAAACAAAATACATAACGCCATCACATAAAACATAATAATATCAAACAACCACTACAAACATGAAATAGAAAACACCATCACATCACTAGCAACGGATTGGTAGAAGCAACAACAAAGGAGTATATCTAAAATTCAGAGGGGCCCTATTCTAGATGAGGTGGCTGGTTGAACACTAAAAAATTGCTATTTATCATAGCTATATTTATATTTACCATATCAAACTGACCACAGATCCACCCCATGTCCTCCTTGTATCTCGCATCCTACTTATTTAAACGAGTCTTAATTTGATCAAAACATTGATTAAAGTGAGTCTCCAACTGATCAAAACACTAGACCATCTCCTAAAAGTATTGTTGATCGGGTCCAAGTATAGGTGTAGTAGCTCCCCCTTCTTCTTCAGAGTCACCACTCTCTAAATTATGATCTCTCCCAAATAGAGATAAAAAAAAGCATCAGTAAAAAAGATAGGAAGTTCTATGGGAGGATCAAAATGAAGCATGTGGTACTTCTTATCTAAGATGTATACCACTAAGTGTCCTAGAGAAACATTATTTTTCATCTTATGATAAGAAAGCCCAATTTCAGAAAGATTATAAATGTAATCCATGATGAGTTGGGCCTCATCAAAGGGATTTTCAGCCATAATAAGGTATGTGATAATGGATAGGAGATGAGTCATATTTATAAGATCATCGACCTTAAGAGTAATTGAGGTTCTAAAGATATGCTGGATGATCCAGGCATTTTGATGTAAAGTGTAAACTCTTGCTAAATAGCATACTTAAGAGACACCTCTGAGAGTTTTATTAGTTTTTGTTTAGTCATAATTAGATTTAGAAATCAAAGTGTTGGTTTGAATGCCATGAGTTCTCAAATGAAAGAAATTTCCTAAGTTTTCTTTGGTGATTTCAACTCTCTATTTTTGAAAAAAAGAACTTATCCTAATTTGGTCCTCATTAAACCTTATATTTGCAAAGAAATATTGAAAGGTCTCTTTATGATAAGCATAGATTAAAGTGAAGATGAAGGAGAATTAGGTTAACTCAAAAAAAGCATAATATAAAAGTGAATATCATCCTAGATAAGGAGTCAATCTAGAGGGAGTGATCTTGACGGTAATATACCTAAAGAAGGAATCCTCATTATCCTTAGAAAGAAAGTTGTCATCCCCACTACTCCTAGATGAGAACCCCTTAGAAACACGAGAATACTTGCTTCAGCTAGCCATTTCTAAGATGAGAGATCTAGAGGGATTAAAAAATAGATATGAAGTGAATGAAAATGATTTCAATGGCCCTTCAATTTGATTATACCCTTTAGCCACCAATCTAGTCTTATTTCTAATCATAAATTCTAAATCATTCATTTTATTTTTAAACACCCACTTAGTCCAACTACACTTTAATCCTTTGGCCTTTTAATCAATTTCTAAACATTATTCCTTACAAATTAATTCAACTCCTCTTGCTTGAACAAAATCTAAAATGCATCCGAAAGTGCTTGATTAACTTTTGTGGGTTCATTCATTGATATAAAGATAGAATGATTAACCTTTGCTAAGTCCACGCCTAGTCTTAACACCCTCACTAGGTTCACTTAAAGTCAATTTCTTAGTGTGATTCTTAGAAAATTTCAATTCTCCAAGCAAATGGTTTTCTATTTCCATATTTTCTTCCAAATTTATCTTTTCAATTCCTTGGAACTTATTTTCTATATGATCCTCTTCCAAACTCGGCTCTTCTAAAATTCTAGATTTATTAAACACAATATGTGTGGTCTCATCAACTACCAAGATTCTTTTGTTAAATACTCTGTATGATTTTCCAACAATAGAGTATCAAAAAAAAAAAAAAATTCCTTCATCGAATTTTGGATCAAATTTTTTTAATGGAGATTTTTCATTATTCTCAATAAACACCTTACATCAAAAAATATGCAAATATGATAAATTTGGTGTTCTACTCTTAAGAAGCTCATAGGGTATTTTTTTCAATTTTGGTATAATATTCACATATTCAAAACATAGCAAGCTGTATTGATTGCTTTAGCCCAAAAATATTTTGGAACTGAGTATTCTACCAATATAACTCTAGCGGCTTCAATTAATATTATATTCTTTCTTTCGACTATCCCATTCTGCTGAGAGATCCTAGGTGTAGAAAAATTATGATTAATTCATTTCTTTTTATAAAACTCCTCAAAATTACTAGCAGCTATTATAGGCAGTTAACGATTAATTTCCAGTAGTTTTGTAAAATAATAGTGGCTTTCTAGCGGTTCAATAACTGTTGCTAAAAAAGGCTTAAGAAATGGCTTCCGACAGCCAGTTTCAGGCGATTTTAATAACCAACGACTTTCCAGCGGCTGGTAATTTTTGGTGGTTATAATGTCGGTACGTTGCCGGTCAATTACCGGAGGCATACCGGTTGGAAAAATTGCCAGTAAAATTTGTGGCTAAATCATCTGAACATCTCTGGATGGCCACTGGTGATCTCCAGTGAACCGCCAGTTATTTTTTGGTGGCCTACCGACTGTCAAAACCGTCGGAAGTTTCGGCGGCTAAACCATTAGCTTATCGCCGGATAACTGTCGGCTAGCATCGGTAAACCGCCAGTAAGTATCAACAGGTTTAGTTAAATTTCTATGTCTTTTAAAAGTCGTCCGGTATTGATGTCTTTGGTAGTCAAACCGCCGGTTGGCCACCAGAAACCTGTAGCATCTGAAAAAAAAATTGACAGCCTCCCCTCTAATTTACTGAATTTTACCCTAAAGTATAATCTTGCAAAAATAACACAACAAACCTCTAAAAAATATGGGTTCCACGCCACTATAATCAATCACAACTTTTATAATTTCTATAATGCTCATTAAAATAAATAAACTCATCAAACAAAAGAAGAGTACTAATATTTAAACTCAACAAATAAAGTCATTGATTACATATAACAAGTTTATCAAACCAAATGTTTAAATCAAATAAGTTCAACAAATAAATAAGAGTACTAATCATCCTCCATGTCCTCATTGTCTAGTGATGCATGTGGCTGCTCTTGCTCTTTCTTCTTTTGATTTTCATCTCTAGAGAATCGTAGCTTTGCTTACATCTCATTTTAAACCTTTTTTTATCTCTTCTATCTTTCTCGTCAATGTTGTAACCCTCTGACTTACACTTTCTTTAGCTCCACTTGGATCATAAAATGCTGAGGTAGATGAACTGCCCTCATAAGCATAGCCTTGCGAACCTAAGCCATATACCCTCCTCCTCTTCCTTCCTCCAATAACATCTAACTATATATGATACTCATAATACTACGATGAATCTGAAGATGATCCCTCACCAGTAGACTGACAACTTTCTCGAGCTTGTACACAATTATCCTGTGAGAATAAGTCCATTAAATATATTAATTTTAGAATGATTTTTTTATATTAAATTTCTATTACAAAACTCCAAAAAATTATACTCACAGGAGATTTTTTAGCTTTTTCACCTACCCACTGATGATCATCTTGATGTTGGTGAGTCCTCGTATGCATCTCGAGTGGTGTGAGCTCCCGACCAAGAAATTCTTTCTAAAAATAAAAGGTATATTAAAATAATATACAAATATTCATTAAATTAATTCAAAGCTTTTAATAGTTGTCATCTATGTTCTATATGAGAAACATATCCACCAGTATGAAGGGAGCTTCCTAAACCCCCCACAATCAGATGCTCTATTATGCTTATTTTGCTCTCTTATTTTTGTGAACTCAGTGCTCGCCCAAGCTCTACGCAGATCTGTCCATATACCCTCTCCAATCCATATTGGACATTGCCAGGACTTTATAATATCCATGAACATGTCCCTAAGATTGGTCGATCCTCTCCTCTCAAAATTTGTTCTGATCCTCATGCTATGCTCAAGCAACCACCTAAAATCTTTCTATAAAAAATATAGGCCTAAAAATAATATTAATATAAATTAAATAAAATATTTTAATTTATGCCAAATAATTATACCTGAAATTCTCTAAACCATATATCCCTAACTTCCTTTGGGATCTTCTTCCATGATAGGTAAGGAGCATCATATTTGCTCCTTATGATATCCTGAATCTTATGGGTAGGTGGCCTTGAAGGATTGAAATTGGACGTTAAATTTTTTTTGATAACATATAAGATATCAAAATACAATAAACTTAACAAAATAAACTAAACTTACGTATCGCTAATAGGCTAAATGTATTGATATTTATCTGCTCCAGCTACAGGATCCCCAACATCAATCTCTACTGGTGTAGATGGTCCGCTGTGTTTTGGTTGCACTAGACATGGGTAATAATATGCGTTGGGCAGGTAAGGAGGGTTAGGGATGGTGGATAGATCAGTTTGTGATGCTAATAGGGGATAATATAGATAGAATGGTGCTGCATGTGCCTAATCTAGAGAGAGAAAATGAGGATTTGTCGATGGAGGAGTGAAGTACCTAGGAAAGGGTGGCGGTACACCAATAATAGGTGGATCTAACTGGCTCTGACTCTGCTCAGTACTAGGGGATTGCTGGTGACTCCTATGTGGTGGTGGTATTGGTATAACTGGTGGAACTGATCTCTTCTCTGCACTATCATCAGGCTGTGTAGGTCTGCTAGGTCCAACAATCAACCTTTTTTGAGAAAACTTTGGGTTGAAGGATCTATAAGGAGGATCATCACCTGAAGCCAACTGCATTAAAAGAAATAATTAGTAAAGCATTGTAATATATAAATAATATAAAGAATGATAGAATTACAGAATACACAATAATAAATTACAAACACAAAGAATTACAAAATATATAAAAATGATTACAAACATAAAAAATTATAGAATATACAATATTATAATGATTAACATTCAGATTTGATACGAGACATTACAAAAATGATAAGTTTCAAAAAATATAATTCTATAAGTACAAAAAGAACTTAGAAATATCACAAAAATTATAATTCTACAATTCCTAAACCCAGTGAACATATTTGATATGTAATATGATAACATATATACTATGATCGAAAGAAGAACCTCTATAATTATGTGATAATCATGAATTTTTAGTACAAATAACCTTGCAGATTTTAGGTCAACGCTTAAATTTGATCCATAACCATCAGGCTTTTTTAAACCTTTAAACTATTGACATATTGACCTTTTTTACTCTAAAGTGAAAGAGTAAGGTGTTTTGAGCATCATTATTTTGCTATCAGTGATTGTTACTAACTCTAGATTTGTTCGCTAGTAGTACTCTTTAATATCCATCCTTGCTTTGACATTATCTTTCCTTTCATATTTAACATCCATAATTATATTAAAAATATTATCAATGAAGTTCTTCTTAATGTGCATAACATCTAGATTATGCCTTATCAAATTAGTTATCCAATATGGTAATGTCCAGAAAATATTTTTTTTAATCCAATTATGTTGAATACCATATCCCAGAAATTTAGACTTTGATAATATTAGAAAATCAATAATTATTGGAAAGTCAGAAAGTCTCTGTAGTACATCATCACCACTTAGTCTGGATGGAGGACGTGATCTCTCAACTTTGTTTTTAATGAATGCTTTCTTATTTCTCTTAAACTGATGATCAGGAGGTAGGAACATATGATGAAAATCAAACCTAATATTTTTCCCTCCATATTTTATCGTGAAAGCTTTAGTATTCTCCATACAGTAAGGGAAAGCTAATTTTCCTACTGTGCTCCAACCAGACAATATACCATAAGCTGAAAAATTGCCAATGGTCCAAAACAATGCAGCTCGTAGAAGAAAAAATTATTTTATTGAGATATCATATGTGAGAACTGTTGAGTCTAGTAATTAGGTTGTTAAGCCTAAGTAAATGTCCCACGGCTACCAAGAGGGGGGTGAATTGGTAGTTTTAAAAATTTTAAACCCTCTTAATAATAAAGTTGAACCGAAATAAAATTTTGCAACTATTCAAGCAAGAACACCTTCTTCGCATAATAACTTGAGATCATCAATTAATAGTTGGTGGAAGGTTGTATGGTCCAAGTATTATAAGTGTTAAGAATATGTACGGAATAGTCATACACATGTTTGGTGGAAGGTTATATGGTGTTAGTATAACTGACCAACGAGAATACGATATAGCTGCTTAACTATATGGAGTAAAACCATCGGTACATAATTCCAATCTTATATTGCAGGGTTAAGCAGCAAATGAAGCATGCACTCGATCAAAATATTTCTACACTTCAACATATGATGGATGAGAAATAACACCACTATTTACTAATTTTTTCTTATACTATTTCATATAACCTGCTGAACTCATTGATACATAGAGTCGTTGAAGTCTTGGAATGATCGGTAAATAAAATAAAAGGAAATATGGAATATCTTTCTTTGGACGATATCTTTTTTCCCGAGTTTGGCTTAAACTGAGGTGCATTGTAGGTGCAACAATAAACTTTTGTTATATAATCCTTGTAGTATAACATACATCCATTGATACAATAATCAATTTTTGTAGCAATGAAACTTAACTTGGATACTAATTTCTTCATTCGGTATAAATTTGAGGGATTTAATTTATCCATTGGATTAGTTTCCTTGAGAAGACCAATAAAGTCATTGAAACTATCATGAGGAATATTATATTTAGTTTTAATACTTAGCATCCTCACTGCAATCGATATTTTGAATGAGTTTTGCAAACGTCCCAAATTGGTTTTTGAGCTACATATAGTAACTCAAAGATTTTTTTTAGTTTCTATATTTGGTGGCTTTTACACACTAGCTCTTAAATTAGGACCTGCTACATCAAAATAAGTTCTTCATACGATCTACTCGTTTGATCTTCATTAAATATTTCAAAAGCTGTTGATGGACATGCATGAGTATCTCTGTGTGGCTCGTACTCTTTTTCGACCTGGTAGCAATCTGTTATACATCTAATATCTCTTTTCTTGGATAGTCATTTGGACATTAAAACAAAAGTTTCCCCACACAGTTATGAAATCAATTATTAGAAGATATGTACCATGAACAAGTGTACATGTTTTACTTTTGAACAACTGTACTTTACTTGAATGAAAATGCATTCACCAACCATCCAATAAATTTAACAAGATAGCATAAATAAATTATGTGATGAAATGAAAAACTCGGATAATGACTACCTATTGTATGGAAATTATTATTATTATTATTAGAAAGTGAAGGGATGAAATAAAAAATAAAAAATGCATGAATAAATTCTATTCCCTTATTCTATGTTAAAAATAAGATGAGAAGATGCACATAAATAAGTAAAAAAAATATAAAACTAATAAGGAAATAAACAGAATTTGGAAACCAATCCTTCATTCTAGAATCAAAAACTAACTACACGACAAACATGGAATGCGATCACCCACTAATTGCTTGATTGTTGTGGTGGAAAGTAGATGTCCACTAATTATTGGAATGTGTGATGAGAAGCTGCTGACTATAGATTATTGCATTGTTGTAGATGGAAAGGTTTTGGATGTGAATTTAGGATTATTCTCTCAAGCTATGTTAAATGTTGATCTCCTTTAACTTATTACTTATTTTACAAAAATAGATTCTAGATAAAATTATGGTGATAATATCTACAGTTAGAAAGATTGTTAAAACATAATTTAGTTGGCTAGTGCAATTTTTTATGAGATTAAATGTTGATATACCTCAATTTGTTTATTTCCATGACAGATAGAAATTTATGCAATATTTATGGCAGCATAGTTGTCTCAATACACTTTTCAAGAATTTTCCCCTTGATAATTTAGTTCTAAAAAATAATTTAAGCACATTCATTTGCAAATATTAAGTGTCATTGCCCTATCTTCAATTTAAACACTACTTCTTGAGACCACATATTATTTCTTACTTCTCCGTGTAACTAAATTTTCACATACATAAATACAATAACCAAAGGTGGATCTCTAGTCTAATGCATCGCCAACCCAATCATCATCTATGAAAATTTAAATTCCCTTTTTACAAGATTTTTTATATAGCAAGCCTTTTTTTGGTGTTTTGGGATGCCTTAAGATGTTGACACTAACTTTCATATGGTTTTGAGTAGGTTTGTTTATGCATTGGCTTATTATACTAACATGAAACTCAATGGCATGACAAGTGAGAAAGAGATATGTTTTCCTATAAGGCCGTTGATCTTGACCTTATCAATAAGCATCTTGTAGTGGTTATCCCCTTTTTTTTTGTTGTTGGGTTCATTGGATTTTTTGAGGGATTATATCCAAACATTAATATTTTTTGAACTAGATCAGGAATATAATTTCTTTGGGAAAAAACAAAATCATATTTTGATTATGCCACTTTCATACCAAGAAATTACCTTACAAATCCCAAGTCATTGATCTCAAATTATCTTGATAGAAAAACTTCTAATCTGATTAGCTATTTCTCAAAGTAACATGTAAAAATAACATTCGTACATATACAACAAGAAATGTTTTTTATTTTTTATGTGTGTATTTGATAAAAAGTGTGATAAGATTGATACTAAGTATACCTACACTTTTCAATATATTTAAACAATTTCTCAAACCAAAGACAAAAAAATTACTTAAAGCCATAAAGATTTTTTCTATGTCGGCAAATGTTATTGATGTTCTTTAATTTTTCACCCTAAATGGGATCTCCATGTATATTTTTTCAGCAAAGACACCATTAAGAAAATCATTCTTGATATAGAATTAAATCAAAATTTAACACAAGAGAGAGAAAAACTTGAATTATATTGGGATTGGAAACTAGTGAGAGTTCATCAAAAAGATGAATACATTACTAAAAAGCATACAATAAGCTACAACCTTTTAAAATGTATAGTGAGAACATTCATGACTAAAATACAAAAGATATGGGCTTAAGGCCATGTAATTCAATTGAAATAAGGAAATACTTAGTCAAACTACCTAGCATTTGAACATAAGGATTTTACCTACAGGAGGAGATCTAACAATTAGGGTAGAGGAATTGGACGAGTCGGACGGCTGGAGAAAAAGTTTATGGCATGCGACTCAAGGAGATCAGAGAGGAGGTTCGGCTTGGGGTCGAGATCTTCGATCGGAGAGAGATTGTCAGCGCTGGATTCCTGCGTAGAAGGCGCGATCGCGAGAAGGGGTGAGCGTCTGCAGCAGCGAGAGGAAATGAGAAGAAGAGAGGAAGAAGGCGCGTGATGGGTAATTTTAGGTCTTTTTCTAACAATTTTTTTGTAGTTTAGACTGCCGGAAACTAAATAATTATTATCGGCAGTCTTAGTCACCGCTTAAGGCGCTAGTATTAAGTTAAAAAAATGCCATAGGCCGCGGTTATTAAATCACCGCTAATTTCAGTGATGGCTTATTAAAAATCAATGGTTAAACTGTCGGTTATTACCGGTAGTCAAACCTTCGGCTTCACCGCCGGTAATACCGGCGGCTATAGGACTGCCGGTAATAGCCGCCAGTAATAGTTGAATTTCTTATAATGTGCTTTAAGCCTTCTATAAGTAAAATATTCTCAATGAAAAGTTTTTTCAAGTTTTCGATCATACAATTGCCTACTACTTTCTTACTGGTATTATCTCTCAATGTAACCTTACTTTCATTCTTGGCTTCCAGCGATATGAATTTTGTAGTGTCACCAGTCATATGCTTCAAACATCCACTGTTCAGGTACCAAATGCTCTTATGAGGTCCTGTATGAGAGCGTTTTTACAAAATAATCAAATGTTAGACTTGGAAACTCAAACAAATTTAGGTTCACCTCTTGGCAAAATTAATCTAGATGCATGTATGATATGATTTATATTGTACATCTTTGGTCTGTGCACTAGATATGATTTTCTTTGAATAGTGCAAATGTCAGATATATGTTCAATCATGCCATAAGAAAAACACTTAACTCCAGGAAAAGGGTTTTTTAATTATTTGAGTAAACTTGTCTTTTCATAGGTTTTAAAATTTTTGAATTTTTTTCAGTGTTAAAAAATTATTTCGGTGTAGGTGAAATCCTGTTCTTTTCATATGCATTCAATTGAACTTTAAAGAATGAATTTGCATTTTCTAATACAACATTATCAACTTTCAAATAGTGCTCTTTATTATCAGATTCATCCATAAAAGTTTTAAATTTTATTTTTAAATTTTTGTGTGGGATAATTTTAATACTTTATGTTATTTATTCAAATCATCGTACTAATCTAGAAATTTCATGTGGTTTCTATCAATGAGTGCATGATATTTCCTAAGAATTTCATGCTCCTTTTGTAATTCAATGAAATCTAAATTCAATCTATTATGCATTTTTTATGATTTCTATATGTCGTATATATTCTTTTAGAAACTTCAACTAATTCATCATAACCTAAGTCACATATCTCTTCTTGATCTGATTAATCAAGCTTGTCGACCATCAAGAACAAATTTGTGACTTCTTCTTCTACCTCTATTTTGAAGAGTCCAAAGTTGTGTCTGCCCAAACTACTCTCTAAACTCACCCTTCCTCACTTTTTTTTCTCCTCCACCTTCTGCTTGCTAGGAATGGCTTTAAGATTAGGATAGTCCAATTTGATATGTCCAGGTTTCCTACATTCATAGTAAATAACATCATTAGAAACCTAAACATTTTTTTGAAACTTACTTTTATTCCACTGCTGGCATTTTCTTTGCTTCCTTTTTAGAAAACTCCTGAATTACCTTGTCATCAAGGCAATGTCATCCTCATCCTTAAGTTATGACGGATCACTATTCGAGTCTTCCGCTTTCAAAGCTCTGTTTTTCTTCTTTTGCTTTTCTCCTATATCAATCTATCTTTGACTCACTTCTTACTCGTAAGCAATTAGTGATCCAAGAAGATTGTCAATAGAATATACATTTAAATTCTTAGATTATGTAATAGCAGTTATTTAACATCATATATAGTAGGCAAATAATGAAGTATTTTGTTAACTTTTTCAATATTTATTAGTTTCTTACCTAATGAATGCAAGGAAGTGACTATTTGAGTGAAACATATGTACATGTCAGATATATATTCATTTGGTTTCATGCAAAATAGTTCATAATCATATAACAAAATATTTAATCTAAATTTTTTCACTTCGTTAGTTCTTTTTTATATGATATAAAGTCTGTCATAAATTTCTTTTCCACTTCTATAAGTAGAAACACTCATGTAGTCTTCATATTTAAGAGCACAAAAGAAATTATTCAAATATTTTGTATTTAATTATGGTAAGTCTCATTCTTCTACAGTCTAGTCAGTAAAGGGTGTTTTAGTTTTAATGCCATCTATAAGTCTAGTTGGCCTAGTGTGCCTATTCTAAACTAAAATTCACATGCAATAGTCAAGCGATTGAAAAAAAGTAGATATTTATATTTTCTAAAAATTGAAAGGGAAGTTATCAAACAATGGATGTCCAGTGATCGAATACCCATTATGTGTGTTATGGTTTCCAAAATTAGACATAATCATTTTTTAAAATATAATAAAAACTTTAAATTTTGAAGTAAGCTCTTATGCCACTTGAAAAGTCTGTATAGCTTGTTAGACCTAACGTTATTGTCCCAAGGCTAACCCAGAGGATGGGTGAATTGGTTATTTAAAAATTCACTTAAAATTTTATGAAAACCATTTTATATTTTTATGCACAGAAAAGTTTTTAACCATAAAAATTAAATTACAGTAAAATAAAAAGAACACAATGATTTATAGTTGTTCGATCCAACAAGACTTACTCCACTCCCTGAAGACTCCCATTTTAGGTATTGTACTATTATCAAAGTGACTCTCCTTTTGCCCCCACAGTAAGGTGAAGAAGCCTTTATAATTTTCCTCTCTTCCACCAATCCCCGGTGCGATAGAGTACTATCATCCTTTCATACCCTCCAAGTGTCGGCAGTGTACCGTTGTCCTTTCACACCCTCTAAGTGTCGATAGAGTACCGTCATCTCTTTAAACCCTCTAAGTGTCGGCAGAGTATCAGATATTCTTCAAAGATCTTCTCTAGAGCAATTATAAAGAAGATAGGAAGAGAACTGACATGAAAGTAATAATTATTTTTGCCATCATAAAAAAAGGGAGAGATTATTACATCTCAGGAATCTAGATTAAGATTATGATTTTTTATGATATCAAAATATTATTGCTCTGTTAATTTTATTATTTCTCTAAGAATGTACTAGACATTTTCTATTTGTTATTTGTGTGTACTAATATTTTAGAGAAATCATACTCCAAATTGTTGAAGACTTCAAAATTGAGTAGATTAGGATTTAATGTAATATAGTTTATAAATATTTAATTTTTTATTTTCTTGAGTATGAGATAGTGTGACTAAAAATAAGTGACTGTGAATATACACACAGGGGCAGAGAGTCAAAACTTAAAGTTTTAAACTAATTGTATTATATGACTTCCAATCACACTATATGATTTTTCATGTTTTTTCCTCCAAAGTGCAGTTAATCAACTCATGGCTTGTACTTTTGAACTGTTCATACTGTATGATATTAGTTCTTACAGACGACTAAGAGTGTATGAAGTCGGGTTTGTACCAGTTTGTCCCGAACAAATTTATTCAATTTTAGTACTATTTATATTATATGATGTTAGTTCGTATCAATGATTAACAGAGTACAACATTGTGTTCGTCTACGAGTGCTCCAAATGAAGAATGATTTGTATTAACTATTTGTATTGTATAATATTAGTTCATACATACAACTAATTTATATATAAAATAAGGCTTGTACCATATCATACCAGATGAACACATTCAGTTTAGAACTGTTCATACAATATGTTATCAGATCGTACAGATGACTAACAGTGTGAGAAATTAGGTTTGTGCAGAATCATTCCAGGATTTTTGAATTATTTGTACATACGATCCATGATCGTACTGTATGATATGAAGTTAGTTCACTTGTAATTTTTAGTTTTTTGGATAGTTTTTCTTATGTTTTCTATATAAGAAGTCCTAAAAATTGACAATCAAGACCTTTGCTATGATTTTTTCTTGAGAGTGGCCATTGAGTGTGAGTGCTTGGGAGAGTTTGTGAGAGTTAAGTTTGAGAGATCTAGTGAGCGGGAGTTTTGAGGGATTCATAAGGTTTCCCAAAGCAAGGATCTCTTTGCCTTCTTCTAATTTCTGCCCATCTCCTTTGGAAACTTTAGAGAGAAGATTTTTAACACTGTATCGTGATTCTCTTCCTTCGCTAGGAGGGTAAAAAAAGATGTGATAGTTCTCTTCCATCATTAAAAGGGTGAAAAGGATGTGATGGTTCATTTCCTTCACCAAGAGGGTGAAAAAGGATGTGACGGTATGTTTTCCATCACTTGTAGGGTGTAAAAGGAATCAGTTCTCTACTGCATTGGTTTAAATGGTGAGTCACTTTAATTTAGTGCAATAATTGGAGAAGGAGCCTACAGGGAGTGGACATAGGTCAAATTTGGACCGAACTACTATAAATTTGGTGTTCTTTTATTCGCTTTAAATTTCTTGTATTATTATTATTTTTACTTTATAGTTTTTTTGTTAAAAAATCTTTTCAGATAATCGTATATAAACATTTGCATATTCAAGGATCATTGCTTAAGTTTTCTTGAAATACTTTTCAAAAATTAATGAAAATTTTAAAATAACCAATTCACCCCCTCTTGGTTAGCTATGGGAAGTTTAATAAGGTCTAACAACCTATAAGAACGTCCACAAGTCAACTTAGGTTGGCCAAATATCCCTTTAAGGGCCTAAATGATCAGTTTGACCATTTAGACGATTCCAACTGCTGAAACCACCTCTGCCAAACCCCAAATGTCATTACAAGCTAGTTGGACAAAAAGCTAGGCCCTGGGTCAACCTGGTTGACCAGGTCAATAAGGCTTGACCCTTTTACATTAGATCAAGCCTTAAACCCATTTTGAACTGCATCAAAGACTCTTGTTCAATCCTCCTAGTGGTTTTGAATTGATTACACACCCTTATTCAGTTATTAATCAATTTAGTCAGCCAATCCTATGTCTAATTAAATCAAGTCAATAGGGATCAACATATAACATTTAATCAACCTAATCTATTCATATTTAATCAAGATTTTAACATCAATATTTAAATCTTTAAACACCTACTAGCCCACAAAAAATCATGCCATGGTCAAACCTATTCAAATTCCTATAAATGCATTCAAACCATAAACCTTTAACATTAAAACATCTCCAAATCAACCCAACAAGCACAAGGCAATATTCCCAATGCCACCTCAGCAGTCCACCTTGTTATTGACTAGTCAACATGGTCAATAAGCTCTTCAATGGGCCCAGGATGGTTAAACTTTCACTATAGCCTATTCCAGTCCATCCCTAAGCATTTTAGTAGCTATAAACATTCTATAGAATGTTTGTTATCTACTTATAATCCCTAAATTAAGCTTAAGGCAAGTATAATCTCCCCCATGTGCATAAAAAATCCAAATAACGCCTTTATAGGTCATACCCAAGAGTTGTCCTTCTCCAACCTTTCTAACAACTCCAAGCCATTTGTTAAGCATCTAGGAGTCTATCTAGTCAATCAAAGCCATCCATTTAGCCCGTGGATATTTGAATTGGGAAAAAAGACCTAAAACAAGCTCATTCTATATCTTAATCTCTCACTTTCTTAAGCTCCTCTAGAATAGATCTTGTTTCATGTTGCCTCTAGAAACTTCCCTCCACACATTCAAAGCTTAACATGCTCGTGAAAGGCTCAATAGAGGCAATCCTCCAGCCACCTTGGCCTCTAGTTGTCCCAAGCCAAAAGCTTCAGATCCAGCTTATTTCAGACTACAATTTTAATAGGGAAATTATACATCAACAATCTGCCAACTGAGAGAGTCCATGATCTTGAAATCCAATGGTTATATTTGGTAAAATCTCAAACCCTAGCCTATGACACTTACTTTAAAATAACTTTTCATTAAGAACTTTTCAAAATGTCAAATTACCTCCCCATGATTTTTCTTCAAAATCTTAAGCTAAGATTAAAAATTCAGTTGAAAAAAAATGATCTAATCTTGAGTTTAAGCCTATTTTAACATTTGATCTTTGATTTTACATAAGGCCTTAGTGTACAAAATCTCAACCATTGATTTATATATCAATAATTTAGATTTCGATGTTTCCCACCACTGACTAACTGAACATTTGATCCCATGGTCAATCTCACCATATGAATGCATCTGGATCATTCATTTTAGAAAGTTGAGGATCCAACGGTTGTAATATCATGCCTATATAGATAAGTGGAGACTCATGGACCCGTTACTGCTCCAATCATCAGGTAATGATAGTGTCATCGCGCAATCATTGCCAATAATTGCCCCCCCTCCCCACTCCTCTTAATTGTTTTGAATGGCCAATTAGATGCAATTGCATGTCCATCCTGCCACCATCAAACCGTTGTCTCAATTCAAATAAATTTTTAATTATTTTAAATCTATTTTAAAACTAGAAAACTTCTAAAAATTAATATAAATTTAATTTTAACCCAAAGATAACATGTAATATACCAAATTACTCATATTTTATTCCTCTTTAATAAAAAATTAAAATAAATTTAAAATATTTAATATATTTTAAATTACATTAAATAACTAAACATTAAGATTTTAGTTATTATTTTATTAAATCATAATCTAAATATTTTCTAAAATTCAAACTTTTATTTTAAAATACTTTATATATTCACATAAAATTTTAAAAATATTTTGCTTTAAAATTAAGTTGAATTTAAGGAATTTTGTTTAAATAATTTTAATATTTTGTTTTTATTTTTTTTAAATCTTTTAGAGCTTTGAATGAAACATAGAATAAGCTTGGGTGATTTAAAATGATGTGGAAGGATTAATGAATAGTTGTATCTCAATTATTCACTAATTGATTTATCTTTCATCCTTAGTTCCTTTTATTTTTATGCATGTGTAGGACTGTCATACACAATTAGTTTTAAGGCTCTACTAGTTATAGGGTTTGATTGTGATGATTGTGTGTTGCATTTGTATATATATCAAAGGTTAGTGACATTGATTTGAACCTACCTAACCTAGTAACATCTTAAGGATAAAAATTAAGGTTTTGTTTAGAAAACTTAGGAAAATTTTAGAAATTAAAATATAAGTCCTATAGGCATGAAAGTCAAACCATTCAAACATATTGACATCCTCTACCTTAGGAAAATTTTCAACTTTTTAAAAAATCATTAAGCTAATTATTTAATTAACTCAAAATTAAATCTTTAATTAAGTTTTAAAACTACTAAAAATTACAATAAACCAAATTTAAATCTATAAATTATAATTAAAACCTTATGCTTACCATAATTTGACCCTTAATGAGAGAAAATAAAAAGCACTTTGATTTAACTTCAAATTCATGTTTAATTTAATTTTAAAGTAAAATTAATATTTAAATAATTTAATAAATTAAAAATAATTAAAAAATTTTTGAAAAAAAATCTCAAACCCATGAGGTTAGCTCCTTAGGTCATTTTTGACCATTGTAGATGATTTCAACAAGTTTGGAGTTCATTTGGATTCTAATAATTAAAACCCTTGAATTGCATAATTTTAAAATTAAAATAAATAGTCAAACTTTGAAAAATCATAACTAAATCCATAAAAATTCAAATAGAGAAAACATAAGCCAATTGAACTCCATTTAGGGTCTAATATTTATTTAAAATTTCAAACCGAGAAATAATTAAAATTTAAAAAAGTCAACTTTTTGGGCAACCTTAAGTCAAATTTTAAATAAGTTTTTGTTGATTCTATGCCTAACTAAAGTTCCAAAACATTATAGAGAGTGAAAATCTGAGATTTTCTAGAGAGAGAAACTTTCTTTTTCAAATATTGGTTTCCTGCTTTTGATGACGGCGGATGGTCATCGGCCTCCTCCAGCGACTGGTAGACAAATTTCTGGTCGACGTGCAATTCCGACCATTCCTTTAGTATCAAGACCTGATACTACCTTTTCCCGTCAAGCATTTTGCAATTTGATGGTAAATCAAAATTCATGTCAGGGAAAACCTTGTTAATCAATGAGGGAGGATTGCTGAGACAAAATAAATCTATCGAAACTATCGGTAAAGGAAATAATGTGATTTGTGATGACGGTTCGGCTGTCAAAAAATTTCCATCTTCTCCAGAATTTAGGAAAGTCTAATTCCTTATTTCACACGATTCATCTTTTGGATCAAAAAATTATTAGAACAAGTTGCCAATGATTTTGAAGAATGCAGTGGATTATAACATTGATAAAGAAGAGGTTTTATTTCCAATCATCAAAGCTTCTGGTCCAAGCTTCAAAGAAATTGTAACTAAGTCATCCACAATTGTAGAAAGGCCAAATGATTTGAACACAGTTCGTGAATGTGAAGAAGGTGAATTGGCTGGTGAAAATGACAATGTCTCTCTTTTAAACATTCCAATTAAAGCTACCAACAATGCAATAGGAAAAGCATGGGAGAAAAAAAACTAATATTAATGTCTCCAATTTAGACTTTGGGAATGACTTCACAGGAGACAACAATTTGGTGAAACTATAGGCTAGAATGGAATTAGATAACTCAATTAAACTCAGTAAAGCCTTGGTAATCAAAATTTTTGGAGAAAACACACCTTTCTATATGATCAGCTTGGAGCTCAGGAGGAAATGGTCTAGATACAGTAAATTTCACTTAACTATGCTTGGTTTGGGATGGGTGCTTTGTACATTTGATGAACAAGAAGCATTAGGTTTGGTCTTCTCGAATGGCCCATGGTATGTTAGAAATAACATAATAGAGATGGACAGATGGTCCCCCTCTTTCTCACCATTATCATTAAAAGGACTCTCGGCACCGGTCTGGATTTGAATGCCAAACTTGCCTCTATAATGTTGGGATGAAATTAACATTTGTAGGATAGCATCCATGATTGAAAAATATTACATGATTGATGGTAATATTTTCATTGGAGCAGGAGGGAGTTTGCTAGGATTTGCATTCAAATAAAATTAGATGACAAGCTGCCAATGGGTGTTTGAGTTGAAGGTTGTGCTGGCAAATTCTATCAAAGAATTGAGTATGAAAAACTCCTAAACTTTTGCTTTAATTATGGGAAAATTGGTCACATGAAGAACAATTGTCTATAATTGAAGGAAAATCAAGCATCCAAAGAAGCTGACCCATTGCTACCTAAAAGCAACACTGTTCAAGAAAATTCAGATGTCATAACTGTGGAAAATAAAGCTGAATACGGCCCTTGGATTCACGTGAACTTCAGGAAGAACAAATCTTTCAAAAGTCCAAGAAAAATTTTCAATCCTCAGAAGTCAAAAAATGCTAGAAGAAGCACTACCTCAACTCAAATCTATAAAAAGGTTGACAAACCTTTGGCTAATGGTGAAAACAACAAACTAGGAGGCAATGATGGAATTCTCGAAGTTAAGACCACAGAATCAACAAACCAAGAAGACTCTATACATCAAGCTGATGTAACTAATGACTCAGGTATAAATAATTTAATTCCCTGTGATGTCAACAAGTTCAAAGTACTTGTAATGATCTTGAAGAAGGAGAACTTTCATTCTCTAATAAGGATAATGTCCCAGCAGACTTATTTGTTCACAGTCCATTGTTAAGGAAATTTGAAATAGAATATGAGAAAGGCTTTGAAAAAAAAAGGAAGGGACTTAAACAACTTAAAAGTTTAGGTTCTATCAAAATCTCCACAAGAACTAGGAAATTTGAAAATCAAGCAAAAGGCAAAATGGGGAATCATCCCCACATTTTACCATAATGACATCCATTTGTTTCTAGAACTATAGAGGAGCTTGAAAAAGGAGAGCTTCTATATACATCAAGGAGTTTGTGAAAGATAATGGAGTTTTATTCTTGGGTTTACTTGAAACTAAAGTTTTTTCCTTTGATAGATTAGAAATAAATTCATTAATTGGAGCAGACTGGGACTACTTCCAAGTCCCTTTGGAAGGTCTATTTGTTGGAATATTAGTGCTATGGAGATCTAATGCTGCTTCTTTCAATGTCCTGGAATCAACCTAACAATTCATAGTTAGGGACCTTGAAGTTATCAACAACAGTATTTGGAGAAGTGGATCAATCTATACAAGCAAAGATACCTACAAAAGAAGAGGTCTTTGGGAAAGATTACAAGTTTATTCCTCCAAAGAGAAATCTATGGTGCTTGGTGGAGACTTTAATTGTCTCCTCAATAAAAAAGATAAAAGAGGTGGTAAGAGATTCTCCTATTCCTTGGAATCTAGAGAAATGGATCTATTTTTAGCTTCCAATGATCTTCATGAAGTGGGATGTGTTGGTCCCAAGTTCACTTGGTGCAACAATAAATCTGGAGTTGACAGAATTCTTGAAAGATTGGATAGGTGTTACCTTAACTCAATGGATCTTTGCACTCCTCACCGAATAATGGTCAAGCACTTAGCAAGAATCGCTTCAGACCATTGTCCTATCATTATTAACCTTTTTGAATGTAAAACTAAATTAAAAAAAGTAATCTGTTTTGAGGATATGTGGATTTCCAATCCAACCTCAACAGCTTTGGTAAAGAAGGGCTGGATGAAGAAAGCTTCGGGAGATTATGGACAAATACTAAATTTAAAAATGGGAAAAACTCTGAAAGCATTATTTTATTTGAACAAGGGGAAGCATAGAAATCTAATCCATTCTAAAGAAATCATTCTAAGAGATATCCTGGAACTGCAGGATAAGGAATGTAAGGAAGGATTTTTATTTAATGAAGACTCTTGGCTTCTTAAAATAAAGGTTACTGAATTCAATTCGATTTTAGCTAGAATCAATACGTGGTGGAGACAATGAGCTAAAATAAAATGGGCAATTGAATGGGATAGTAACAAAAAATTCTTTCATCATGCCTATGCAAGTGTTAGAAGGAACTCCAAATTCATAGGATCCATCACCAATAGGAATGGATTGCTGGTTGAAGACCAACATCAAATTTAAGAATATCTAGTATGCTTCTTTGAAAATAAATGGAAAGACAGGATATGCAGCTTGGATGGTTGGCCTGATCTAATCAATCGCCTGAATAAAGAAGAGTCATGCAGCTTAAACAGTGAATTCAACATCAAAGAAATAGAAACAGTCTTTATGCAATTTGGGAACTTTACTACTCCTAGATTTGATGGGATAACATACTCTTTCTTTAAGGGGTATTGGAACATTGTAAAGGCAGACTTATGGAATGCTCTGAAACAATTTTTCAAAAGAGGAATCATTAATTCGAAGTGGAAAGAAACTATAGTGGTGCTGATCCCCAAGGTACTAAATCCTATATCTCCTTCCAACTTTAGAACAATTAACTTTTGCAATGTGGTTTATAAGGTGTCCGCTAAGATGATTGTACATAGACTATCTTCTATTATGCCTAAAATCATCTCAGTTGAACAAGCAGCATTTTTGAAAAATAGATCCATGTCTGACCATATCCTGGTAGCACACAAAATTTTTCACAAATTCAGGTATTCAAAAGCTTCCAATAGTTTGGTTTCTTTCAAATATGATATGGAGCAATAATTTGACTCAATGGGTTGGCCTACGTTGGAAAAAGCCTTGCAATATTTCAGGTTTCCTCAAACAATTTCCAATCAGATCCTAGAATGTGTAAGGAACCCCAAATGCTCTGTGTTAATTAATGGGAACTATTCTAGATGGATTGAAGCCAAATGTGGATTTTGGCAAGGGTGTCCCCTATCCCCGTTCATGTTCATTCTTTGTGCTCAACTTCTAGCTAATGATTTCTATCAAGGTGGAAAGGAACTTGGAGTTCAGATAAATAATGACAACTCAAAGATATCCCATTTATTATTTGTGGATGACATCATATTTTTTTCAGAAGCTAAGGCATCCTCTATTAAAACGCTCAAGAGCATTATGGAAGATTTATGTTCTTGGACGGGCCAAAATATAAATGGTAAAAAATCATGTATCTTGTTTGGGAAAAATGTTAGAAAGAGGAAGAAAAAACTAATCTCCCATATCATGGGTTTGAATGATGTCAAGGAACTTAGATACCTGGGTTCTAAAATTTCTCTAAGAAGACTTGTTGGAGAGGACTTTCATTGCATCATTGACAAAGCAATTAAAATGTCTAACATTTGGGGATCAAAATTAATCTCTTTGTCTTGGAGGATTCACTTAGTTAAATCAGTATTGCTGTCCTACTCAATCCATCATTGCACTCATACTTTGGTTCCTAAAAGTATTCTTGGTGATTTAGATAGAATTTGCAGAAACTTTATTTGGAACATATCAAATGGAGATTTCGGCATCCATTATATGAAATGGAAAACCATGTGTTTACCAATTGAGAAGGGCAGAAGAGGTCTACTTTCTTGCATTGAAAAAGTTGGCCCACTTAGAGCTAAACTAGCTTGGAGGTATAACCAAGATGAAGAATCCCTATTACATAAAATCCTGTTTCCAAAATTTGGATAGCTTTATGGAAATAGATTCCATAAAAATCTGGATCAATTGCTTGGAAAATTATTAATGATGGAGGAGTCTTTTTAAAGCCCATTGTTAGATGGGTGGTAGCAAATGGTAACCTCATTAATGCAAATAATGACATTTGGATACTTGACAAAAGCTTAAACAAATGGTCTACCTTTGTTAATCCTTTAGTCACAGATGAGATCAAGGTGGATAGATTCATCTCAGGGGGAACATGAAATATTGCATATCTCAATGAAATCTTTGGTAAAGATCTAGTGGAACTGATTTGTAAAACTCCAATCAATCCAGATCTTCACTCTGATAGCATGGAATAATTGTTAAAATTTTCTAGAAAATCAATTTCTAAATTAGCAATAGAAGCCTCAATTCAAACCAAGCTGCTTATTCTAAATGGATAAAGAAGACCAAGTTACTTTCTGGGGTTGAAGGATTTTTGGTAGAGATTATTCAATAATACAATGCCAACCTTTGATTTCCTTTGCTATAGAAGATTGCAAATGCACAATGGTTGTCTAAGGAATTATAATATGCAAGAAGATGTTGAGCATGTGGTAACTAAATGTAGAAAGCTAGAAAGCATTTTTCAAAATCTGGAAAAATGGGGTATTAAATTTCCCATATTCAATTCAATGGAGGATTGCTTGGATTGGACATCTCTACAGAAATTATGGACAACCAATTTATTTTGCAATGTAATATACTATTCTTGGAAAAGTAGAAACAAGTTGGTTCATGAAGGAAAGGATCACTCTCCTCTTTTCTTTTCTTCTGAAGCTATCAGCTTCGCTTCATATTCAACAAACTATTCTGGATTTAAATCAAGTAAATGGGTTGCTAATCAGTATCATTTGTTATTGGATATCCATTGGCATCCCCCTCCACTCGACTGGATAAAGGTTAAGGTAGATGCATCTTTATTAAAATCATATAAGAGAGGAATTGGAGGCGTATTTCGGGACTACAAAGGCAGGTTCTTATTGGCTTTTGGCCAATCTTGTGTCCATTGGGATATTTCAAGACTTGAACTTCAAGCCATTCAAGCAATCAAAGGAGTAGTCAAAGATTGGATGCATAACTACAAAGCAATCATAATTGAAAGTGATAATTCCAACATCATAAATCTATTACAATCGGTCTTCTACAAAGGTAAACTTGATCTGGAATTTCCTTTTAAAGATTTTCATAATGTCATTTTCAATTGTGTTGATAGGAATTGTAATAAATTAGCGGATCTATGTGCTAATTATGAAACCTTTAGGTCTTTCATTTGGGATGATTTAGTGCTTCATAAGGTTCATCCTTTTTTTATTACAATATTAAAGGAGGAATCTGTTGGCATTGTGTAGACTTTTCTCTTTCCCTTATTTTTAATAATATTAATGCATATGTTGAAATTTTCTAAAAAAAAAGTCAAAATTTAAACTCAAACTTCAAAAACTTATAACTAAATATAGTGAAATCTAATGCCAGAAAACTTACAGTCTAATTACTCATCCTAAGGTATAAATATTAGAAAAATACTAAAACATTAGAAATTAACCTTAATTAAAAAGTTAAATTTTGACCCCTTGCATTTAAATTATTAAATAATTCTAGAAATTTAATATTTAATTTAATATCCAGATAACCTCAATTCACCTTTAAAAACCCGCAACCAATCCATTTTATTAAAATTTAACAAAACTTAAGCTTAAAATCAATTAAATTCATTTCACAATACCAGTTACCAATACGTAACAAGAGCCTACGAGGCTGCTAGCTTAGCACCAAGGAAGGTGAAATAAACTTCACGGCCCTAATGAGCAATAAAGGTGGTAGCCAATTAATAATAAAATAACATTTTAAAATTAATTTTAAACCATTAATATTTATATTATAATTAAATTACCTCTTAAGCCTTTCATCTAACAAGAACATCAAACAATTTTAACAAATTATCTTTTGTAGAGTATTTCCAAACCACAACCTATCTCATACACTTAAGATGTTTTACTTTCCTGCTGTTGTGAGCCAGGTTTTTTGAACTTTCACTACATACTGGTTTTTAGAAGTAAGTGATTGATGTGATTTTTTTTTTAAATTTTATTGAAATCTATTAATTAATTTTATGGTCATATGATTACCCTTAGATTAGGGATGATTTAAATGCTAACATAATCTTCTACAGGTCGTTATGCTCATACAAATAAAAATTTAAATAAGTATAAATTAAGCTTTTAAAATTAACAAATTTCTTAGCAGGTACTAAGCATGCAAAGACCCCCTTTAAAACAGGTGCTAAGCATGCATATAACCTATTGGAATTATTTAAATGTTAATTTCCTAGGATAACCCTATAGGCTATTTGAGCCTATATTTTTTATTTCCATGTAGTAATTTTACTTCAATTGACTTATAATTATTAAAGTGATAATTTGAGACGAGATATATATCTATTCTTGAATTGAATGAGAAGGGAAACATCTCCTAGGGGAGAGTCCTTCATTTGGATATCCATATTAGGATACCTTAAGAATCCAAAGAGAAAAGAAAATACTCCTTTCAGGCGAGGGGAGTATGTTTTCATTTGGATATCCAGACTCGACGGATCCAAGAAGTTTATACAAGGATAAAGAAAAGACCAAGAGTAATACCATTCTCAAAGTTAATTGAGTCTTAGGAATAAAATTTGGGTTGTTATTAGTGGTAGCCAAGCACTTTACCTTTTTGTCAAACCCTAGGTTGTAATGTTAAGTGGTATGTATCACATGGACTTTCAATTTGAATATTAAATTTAGTTGATTGCATTGTAAAAATGACATGTTTTTCTTCTCCTTTTACTTGCATGTCATTCATTATTTTACCTTGGATTTAATCTATGACTCATAAGGACATGTTAAAACTATTTCTACTTTAATTAAATAAAAATTATCAAGCTCGCATATAAACTAAATGGCTTTAAGAACATATCCTCGGATCATGCTGAGAGTTCACATACATCATATTTTATTGTTCTCTTCCTTCATAGGCACCTCCCCACCTATAGGTTATATCAAGACATTTTATATATTAGGGTGAAATCTTGTCAAGGGGATGTTATGCAATATCTAGGGAAAAACTTATTTTAATAAACTTACATGCATCACTTTAGAAATAAACTTAAAAGTACCTAAAAATTTAAATACATTTTTTAAGCTTAAATTTA
Organism: Dendrobium catenatum; assembly: GCF_001605985.2. Classification (NCBI taxonomy): domain Eukaryota; kingdom Viridiplantae; phylum Streptophyta; class Magnoliopsida; order Asparagales; family Orchidaceae; genus Dendrobium; species Dendrobium catenatum. The sequence goes on from NW_021320079.1 coordinate 2,587,800, forward strand.
CCTTAAGTCAAGGGGACACTTAGGATATGCTATAGATGTCGGCCCTAACTCCTCAAAACTTAATTAAACTTCCATTACCACTCTTTCATTAAAGATCATATTCATGAATTTTAAAGCATTTAGGTGGTTAGCAAGCACCTTAATTTAGGCTGGTGTAAGTCCAGATATGTAGTACATTAGTTTAGTTTAGGCTACTTATTTTTAGTACCAAATTTAGATTTATGTTTTGAGATAGGTTTAGACTATAAGACCTCAACCTTATGGGAATTTAGTCCCAACCTTGTAATAAAATTGACTACTCAAATTAAATCTCTTTCAATCCAAAATTTTAGCCCAACATATAAGATAGGGTAGGGTGCTTCTGAAATGTTTCAAAATCTTAAAGCACCTCATAAATTTAAACCGTTGACATCCAAAATAAGTGTTCAACCTTGTTCCAATCCCATTTGAAATTCAAACTTTAATCTTTCGATACCACTCCTTGAAAATTCTAAATAAAATTTTACCATTATTTTAATCGAGAGTATTCATAGAAAACTTATGTTTCTTATAATGTAATTAACAACAAGGTCTTGCACTCATAGGAGATTTAGAACCACGATAAAATTTTTAAAATTGGTTTTTCAAAACTTTAATTAATTATTTTCAGGAAAATTAAATTTAATAATCATTATCATAATATTGAAATGACTGGTAGTGAATGATATTTTCTTTCTTTGGGAAGATATCTCGCTCTATTATGATGACTTTGATTATGAAGCTAATGATCCCTTATACAGATTACTATAGTTAATCCCTCAATCAAACATCAACTTTAACTTGAGTTTAATTATAATAATCTGGATGAACTTGTAGTTTTGCAAATCTAAACCTATTAGAGAATGATATTTTTGTCTCCAAAGGCATTATATCATTAATAATGATGTATTTAATTTCAAAAGTAAAACTCTAAAAATTAAATTCTCCCATAGAAAATTAACCTTTTCAAAACTTAACCTTTTTCAATGAAAAAAAAAAAATGGTGACTCCACTGGGGATAAATCTCTCTTTATCTTTAATTAATATAAAAAATTTATTGTATCAATAGTTTTAACTACCCTTCCTTCTGTTGGTCCTTCTTCCCATTTATTCCTTGGGTGAGTGTGGCTAACATAAATAGGACATGTCAAAAGAGAGGTGAGCAAGGAAACCTATGTTAAAATCAGGCTTTGATATTTTGCCTCAAAGTTAATTGGTAGAGTAAAGGAGTCAAGCTAAACCCTTCAAAATCCTTTTGTAAATGCTATAAACTTTCATGCTCAAATAAATCTCAAGTTTGTTGAGTTTCACAAAATTCAGAAAACTTGTTGATTTCAAATTCAAAGTTCAAACTTTTTTAGCTACAACCAAGCTTTGATATTTCACCCCAAGTTAGTCGTTAGGGCGAAAGTGTCAAGCTAATTTCTTTTAATTTTCTTGACAATTTATTAAACCCTTGTGATTGAGTGCAAATTCAATATATTGAGTTTCAAAACATTTGAAGAAATTCTATCAAAATGAACCTTGGTGTAAGCTTTTGATTTTTTTTATGGATGTTCCTACTAGACATTTGCAAGAGAAGGTATCTTTTTGTATGCCTTTTGGTTTTGTTAAGAATGTTCTCACTAGACATTTTCAAGAAAATGAACCTTAGTGTATGTTTTTGCTTTTATTATGGATATTCCCACTAGACATTTGTAAGAGAATGTATCTTTGTTTATTTTTTTAATTCTTTTTTTTTAGTGGATGTTCTCAGTAAACATTTGAAAGAGATTTTATCTTGGTGTATGCTCTTGTTGTTAGTTATGCATGTTCTAACTAGACATCTAGAGAATGTATTTTCTTGTATGCTTTTTGCTCTAGTATATTATGGATATTCTTACTAGACATTTGCAAGAAAATGTACCTTGGTGTATGCTTTTTGTTGATGATATTCTTCTTATAAGTGATAATAGTGGAGAGGGAGTAGAAGGTAAACTTGAATTATATAGGTCAACCTTAGAGTCTAAAGTTTTTCACATAAATAGATCTAAAACATAATATATAAAGTGTATTTTTAGTAGTAATAAAGCTAGTTGAGGGATTGTGAGTTTAAGAGATGAAGTCATTAATAAAAGTACATATTTTTAATATCTTTAGTCTATTTATGGTGAAATAGATGGAGATATTATTTGTAGAATTTTAGTTTGGTGGTGGAAGTAGAATAATGCATTGGGTGTTATTGTATAGACGTAGAGGAATGAATTGGCCATAGTTTATTATAGACAAGATATGAAAATAGCATATATGTGAGGAGGTTGGAGTAGCTCTAGTGGAAGATAAGATTAGAGCAAGTTGCCTTGGATGGTTTGGTCACCTAAAATGATGGCCTTCCGAGAAGGCTAAAAGTCTTTGTATTTTCTTTTAATAAATGTTACAACATTATCTAATATATCAATATTATATGAAGTTTATATTAGGGATATCAGAATGTAAAGAATTTATATGTAAAATCGATTAGCATCAGGATAATAGATATAAGTGAATGAGTTAAATAATGGGGTGAATTGTTTTATTCATACAGCTTCTTAACTGCCCAACTTCATTACAGATGGAAAGCTTCATTGCCCATGTTCTAAATATAAAAATTAGGTGCACTTAAGCCTAGATGATGCAACTACTAATCTTTAACGTTAAGGCTTTATGCCAGAATATTGGTATTGGACTTCTCATGGCGAGTATGAATTATATTTTGATTCTCGATATAGCACTTTGACAAGTTCTAATATAGTTAAGGAATATAATATCTAACCTAATCTCAGGGACTTAATTTATGATGCAACTGGAGCACAATTTGAATAATATATAGAAGAGTCACCTAATGAGGAGGCACAAATTTTTTTATGATTCGTTACATGTTTCCTAAGAATCAAGATATAAGGGGTGCACCTCTCACTCAGAGTTATCTGTTTTTGTTAAGATGCTAAGCATCAAGGCAAAACATAATTTTTCTATGAATGTTTTAGTCAATTCATTGGACTGCTTAAGGAAACCAACCCAGTAGATAACATTATTCCTATAGTTTTATATCATACTAAGAAGTTGATTTCCAAGCTTTGTTTCAAATACCCAAAGATATATTATTATGTCAATGGATGCATATTATTTTATAAAGATCATTAATCAGATATTGCATTTTATTACTAAAATTCACCAAGATTTAAATCATAATCTAACATGAATAGAAAGCTAATGGAAGTACTAGTTAGTATGATGTTTTACATACCCATAATTCCTTTACTACAATGGTTATATACATCCATGAGATCTGCTGCACATATGGGATGGCATAATGAACACATTTCATAAGAAGGTTATATTACACATCTATCATAAGCAGAAGCATGGAAGCACTTTGATCGTACATATCCCACCTTCACCATAGAATCAAGAAATGTAAGATTATATTTATGTGTAGATGGTTTTACTTCATTTAGTCAGTTTGCTTCACCGTACTCATGCTGGCCTGTGATACTTACCCCATATAATCTTCCCTTAGAGCTGTGTATGACAACTCCTTACATGTTTCTAATACTTTTCATTCTAGTGCTACAAAATCTAAAAGCAAAGATTAATGTATTCTTATAACTGCTAATAGATGACTTAATTTTGGGAGGAGGGGGTGAGTATAAATGATATATCCACTAAACAAAACATCAATATGAGGGCAGCATTACTTTGGACAATTGGTGACTTTCCTGGGTATGATATATTCTCAGGTTGGAATACTCCTAGAAAGTTAGCTTGTCTATATTATAAGGAATATACAAAATCATTCACTTTAAAGCATGGAGGGAAGAACACTTGGTTCGACTATCATCGCATGTTCTTACCTATAGGTCATCTTTTTAGGCAAAATAAGGATGATTATGTAAATAATAAAATGGTGATGTAGCAGCCTCCTCTTAGATTTAGTATTAAAGATATATTTGATAGAGTAAAGTCCAAGCTCACAATAGTTGATTCTCTAACAATATTGGATTACAAATTGCTAGGTTATGGTGTCAAACACAATTGGACTAAAAAAGTATTTTTTTTGTCATTACCATTGGAGGACAAATCTAATCAGACATAACTTAGACATGATACATATAGAGAAAAATGTTTTTGATAATATATTCAATTTAATCATGGAAATTAGAGATAAATCCAAATTCAACGTAAAGGCAAGGATGGACTTAGCATCCTGAGTTTCAAAACTAAACATGTTGAATACAAACTCAACATGTGGAGTTTCAAAAACTTAAGGAAATTCTATCAATTTTTAAACACTCAAATTTCTTTTCAAAATCACTCAAATTAATTTCAATTTCAAAATTTGAAATCCTCTAACAAATTTAGGCTTTGACATATTTCCCCTAAGGTAATTGGTGGAGTGAAAGAGTCAAGCCAAACTTTTAAAAACTTCCTAATAATTTTGCAAACTTTCATAGTTGAGTGAAACCCAATGTGTTGATTGAGTTTCAAAATTTGAAGAAGATCCATTCAACTTCAACATCAAGTTTAAGTTCAAGTCAAATTTTAATCTTAAGTTCAAGCCCAATTTTAATTTCCAATTGAGATATGGGTTTAAATAATTAACATCAAGTCAATGGGTGGAATGAATGAGTTGTTGCAAATCTATCTTTTAGGTAATATAAAATTGATGATAGCAAATACTTCTGTTTCTCTATGACTGTCTTGCTTGCTAACATTTTAGGTCCATAAGATAAAACTAAAATTTGAATCAGCTTAAGATTAGGTAGACTAAGTCTGAGTCAGTTTATAAACTTTTCCCTTTCTTGAGTATATTGTAAACGATGTGGTTCCTGATATTAAGTAACCTTGCACACACACACATGGAGGAAATTTTTTGACTATTTTTAGAGTTCTCTATTTTTGGTCACATCATCTGGGATGATCCACAAATCAGCCTAGACGATCAGTTAAAAACAAAAATCCTAATTAGGGCATCATGGTTAAGGCAGTCATCATTAAGCTCATTATCCTGGATGATATTCTTGTCGGCCGAGATGATAGGCTCAAATCAGAAAGAATCAACTGCCAGATTTATTTAGGTATTGTTTATTTTTGGACATCATCCAGGACATCATCCTGGATGATGAAACATAATTATGCCTAAATTAATCTGATAATTAAGAAAAGAAATTATGTTTGATTGCTCGATCTTATCATCCTAGACGATCTCAGGATCGGTTGGGATGATCAGTTCAAAAAACCTTAGTTATCTTTGGATGACAAAACATTAGCTAACTGCTATTCAGGGTGAAGCTCTGGATGATATTCAACGATTTGTACTGATCGTATAGGATGATATACCATCAACCTGGATGATATAAACAAAAACCTTCTGATCATCCCAAATCATTCTAGCTGATTGAGCTTAATTTGCACTGATCGTACAGGATGATATTTATATCATCTTGGATGATAAAGTTTGTTTATTGTAATTAAGAACTATTCTGAAACTCTTTTATATAAGACCTTTTGTTCTACCCATGAGATCATCTTTTACTACTACCATGACCTGAGAGAGACTAGAGGAGAGGGAGAGAAAGAGAGGGAGAGATGATCTTGTGAGGTGGAGTTTGTGAGGGGTTTCATAAAGGTCGCTCCAAGCAAGGATCCAAGTCATGTTCTCCAATTGTCATCTCTTATTCTTAGAGGTTTTGGAGAGGTCCACTTCAGCAATCAATCAAGGTTCTCTGCCTGCTTCAGGAGGAAGCAAAAGGAGTTGGGTTCTCTACCTCACCGGTGTCGGTGGAAAGGAGGTTTTATAAAAGCTTCTCCTCCTTACTGTGAGAGCAAAAGGAGAGTCATTGAGTTTAGTGTAATACACGGAGGGAGCCTTCGGGGAGTGAACGTAGGTCGAGTTGACCAAACCACTATAAATTTCTATATTCTTTTCTACTGCTCTTTTCGTATTTAATTTCCACACATTAAATTTCTTTATGGTGAATTTTAGATTGGTTTATATTTTTGATTGAAAGATTTTCAAAAATACCAATTCACCCCCCTCTTGGTTATCTTGGGCTAGTTCATAAGGGCTTAACATCCCTAACAAACTTTCAAGTGGTATTAGAGCGGGATTCATAAAATAGAGTTTTTGAAAACTTTTGAATTCTAATCCATGGCTAACTCTGGTAATCGTAATACTGAGGAAGGGTATTATATTACCCCACCACCTTTGTTTGATAATATTCCTTTTAATTTTTGGAAAACTCTCATATCTACTTTTTTACAATCAATTGATTATCGCATATGGATGCTTGTTAAGGATGGTTTCATCTTCTTCTCATAAAATTAATGTCATTAAAACTGATCTTTCTTTTACTAAATGGATTTTTGATGAAAGAGATTTAGCACATCTTAAGGTGAAATGTTTGAATAATTTTTTCTTTGCTTTGAAATCAGAAGATTATATGCATGTTTAAACTGGTAAAGAAATTTGGGATAGATTGTATATTACTTATGAAGGAACCAATGAGGTTAAGCAATCTAGATTTTGAAAGTTCATTAGGGATGTTAAGCCTTATGAACTTAGTCCCAAGCTAACCAAGAGGGGGGGGGGGGGGGACCATG
>NW_021320079.1:2594538-2682077 GCF_001605985.2 Dendrobium catenatum
ATCAAAACATAAGCCATGAAATAAGGTTTGCAACATATTCAATTTTTGACATGTATAATAGGCTTACTCAAATTTTCACCTCATTTCATGCTTTAGGAAGAGAGCTAACTAATTATGAAAGAGTAAATAAAATTTTGAGATGCTTCCCTTCTTCTTTTGATGATAAGATCACTGTAATTTCTAAATCTAAAGATTTAAATACTTATTATATTGATAATTTACTTGGATCACTTAGTGCTTACGAGCAAGTGTGAATCAAAGAAATCTTGATGTAGGTGAGAAAAAGAAGGAGAAAATTATGGTGCTGAAGGACAACATCACGGACACTGATTCTTCTGGGTCTGAAAGTGATGATGTTGTTTAATCATGAGTCAATTCAAAAGTTTTCTAAGGAAAAAGCACAAGAACCATCACAAGTGGAATAAAGGTAATGGTAGCAAAATTTAAAGAATTATAATAATATGATCTGCTTTGAATGCAAGAAGTCAGGACACATTAAAGCTAATTGTCCTACAATTAAAACTCACTCAAGCAAGGAGAAGGTTGAAGAGAGACCGAAGTTCAAAAAGGATAAAAAGAGGTTCTAAAAGGAATTCTGGGAGATTCAGCATCAGACTCCTCTGAGAGTGAAGATAAAGAGGAGACTACAAACTTGTGCTTAATGGCAGATGATCATCTTGGTCAGTTTGACCAAGAAGAGGTATGTGAAATAACCTACGAATAATTACTTGAAGTTTTTGAACAAATTTATGCATCATATATGAAACTTAAAAAATCACATGCTAGTTCAAAATTGAAGTTTTTAAATTTGCAAAAAGAGCATGGAATTTTACTTAAAGATCATTCTATAATCAATAGAAATCACATGTCATTACTTGATGAGTTTGATGCAATAAACAAAAAGTATATTGAATTATCTGATGTACTTGATTCCTTGAAGTTATCTCATACTGAGTTAAAAAAAGAGTTTAAGAAATTAGAAAATCTCAAACCTTTTAAAAATAATAAACCAACATTGCATGCATCACATAGCTTTAAAAGAAAGCATTACTATCCGAATGGATTAGTAAATCCTTTTCCTGCTGTTAGATGTTTTTTCATGTGGCATGTTAGGACACCTTTCACACAATTGCACTATTCACCATAGTACACATTGGGTGAGGAGACCCAAATTGCATGATTCATAGCATAACATATATATATTGCATTCTTCTTTCCATAAGAAGGGACATAAACATGTTTGAGTTCATAAATAAAACATTTGATGATTTTATAGGCTTGGTCTCACAAAAAGCTTTGTGAGAGCATGTGGTACCTGGAAAGTAGATGCTCATGACACATGACTAGAGATGCTAATCAATTCATTTCACTGGAGACTAGGGCTGGAGGCAAGGTTACTCTTGGAAATAAAACCACCATGAAAGTAGTAGGTGTAAGTATAATCAGAAACTCCAATAACCTTTTGATTGAAAATGTTTTGCTTGTAGATGGACTGAAACACAACTTGCTCAACATTAGTTAGCTTTGCGATAAAGTCTTCATAATAAAATTCTTTATAAATACTTACATTATAAGCTTAAATAACAACAATATTTTGGAAGAAAAGCGGATAAATAATGTTTACATGCTTGACTTAAATAATATTGAATGTGTTGCTTCATTTTGCTTAAAAACTATTGTTAAGGATTCATGGTTGTGGCACAGGAGGTTATGTCATGCAAGTATGAAACTCTTAGAAGAGTGACCCAAAAAGTCCTAGTTATAGGTCCTCAAGCTTAAATTCCCTAAAGAACACATTTATGATGCCTGTCAACTAGGGAAGCAAGTTCAAACCTCTTTTCACTTCATTAAGGATATTAGCACCTCTAGACCTTTAGAAGTCCTTTATATGGATTTGTTTGGACCCATTAGCACTGCCAACTTAGGGGGAAAAGTCTATGGATTTGTGATTATCGATGACTACTCGAGGTTTATTTGGATTAGATTTTTGTCATATAAGAATGAGTTTAGATCCTTCTTCACTTAGATTCAGAAAAAGCTAGGTTGTGAGATTTTGACCATTTATAGTGACTATGGGGGAGAGTTTGAAAATGTGAGATTTGGAGACTTCTGCATGGATAAGGGGATTAGTCACAACTTCTCAGCTCCTAGGACCCCTCAGCAGAACGGGGTAGCTGAAAGAAAGAATCGGACCTTAGTTGAGGACACTAGAGCCATACTTGCTTAGTATTCACTTCCAAAATATTTTTGGGCTTAACCGGTAAACATAACTTTTTATGTGTTGAATAAGGTGAATGTTAGAGCCAAACTTGATTAGTCACCCTATGAGATCCTTAAGGGTAGGACAACCAACCTTTCCCACCTCCACGTCTTTAGTTGTAAGGTTTAAATTCTTAATAATGGGAAGTCACACTTAGAAAAATTTGACCCAAAATTTGATGGAGTGTTCTTAGGATATTCAAGTGTGGAGAAATCCTTTTGGGTGTTTAATAAAAGGACTTTGGTGGTGGAGGAGACTACACATGTAGTGCTTGATGAATATGATCCTTAGAAGTCTAGAGTTGAGGATGAAGATGAAGTTGGAGAGATTACCACATTAGTTAAAAATTTGGAGAAAAGGGTAGAACTCCAAAACACTGAAGAAGTAGGTGAGAATACCCAATGAGTAGAAAATACAAATTTGTAGGAAAGGGTTGAACCTACACACACCTTGCCTAGAGATTGGAGATATTCTTTGAGTCATCCTAAAGAACTGATCATAGGAGACCATTCTGAAGGTGTTAGGACTAGGCATGGACTTAGGAAGGAAGTGAACCACTCTGCCTTTATCTCAATGATTGAACCCACCAACATCAATCAACCCCTTTCTGATGAGTTTTGGATCTTAGCCATGTAAGGGAATTAAACCAATTTGTTAAGAATGATGTTTGGGAGCTTATAGAAAGACTAAAGGGGCAAAGTGTAGTTAGAAATAAATGGGTTTTTAAGAATAAAATGAAGGATTTTAGTGTAGTGGTTAGGAATAAGGCAAGATTGGTGGCTAAGAGGTACAACCAAATAGAAGAGATTGATTTTGAGGAGACCTTTACCCCTGTAGCTAGATTGGAAGCCATTAGAGTGCTATTAGTCTTTGCATGTTTTAAAGGATTTATGCTTTTTCAAATGGACATTAAGAGAGCCTTTTTAAATAAGGTAATAAAGGAGGATGTGTTTGTAGAGCAACCTTCAGGTTTTAAGAGTTCCCAATTTCAAAATCATGTTTTCAAATTAAAAAAAGGCCTTATATGGATTAAAGTAGGCACCCAGAGCTTGGTATGAGAGGATTAGCATATTCTTACTAAAGAGGTAGTTTGTTATGGGGAGCATTGGCTCCACCCTTTTTCTGAGGAAAATAGAAGATGAATTACTCATTGTTTAAATCTATGTCAATGATATACTTTGGGATCTTCTGATAAAAGGCTATGTGATGATTTTTCTATAATAACGAGTAGGGAATTTGAGATGAGTATGATGGGAGAGTTATCCTACTTTTTGGGTTTTAGCATAAGATAACTAGATAATGGAAAATTTCAAAATCAATCAAAGTACATAAAAAACATCTTGAAAAAATATGAAATAGATACAACTAAGCTAATTAATACTCCCATGACCTCTAGTGTTTAGTTGGAAAAGGACCCAAATAGAAAATCAGTTGATCAAAATAAGTACAGAGTGATGATTGGATCTTTACTTTCCTGACTACTAGCCGATCTGATATAATGTTTAGTGTTTGTCTCTGTGTTAGATTTCAAGCCGGTCCTAAAGAATCCCACCTTATTGTAGTTAAGAGAATTCTTAGATATCTCTTAGGAACCCAAAACTTAGAAATCTGGTATCCTAGATACAACACTTCTTTTGAGATTATTAGATATTCTGATTCTGATTTTGCAGGATGTAAGGTGGAAAGAAAGAGCTCTTCTGGGACTTGCCAATTTATAGTACAATTTTTAGTCTCCTGGTCCAGTAGGAAGCAACACTCTGTTGCACTTTTCACTATTGAAGCTGAGTACATTGCCTTAGGAAGTTCTGTGGCCCAAGTCCTTAGGTTGAAGTAGCAAGTTCTGGATTTAGGATTACATGTAGACACAATTTCAATCCTTTGTGACAACACTAGTGCCATCTGCATTTTTAAGAATCCTATCCAACATTTAAGGACAAAGTACATAGACATAAGACATCACTTTATTATAGACCATGTGACTAAAGGAGACATTGAGTTACACCATATGACAACTGGGAATCACCTGGCTGAGATATTTACTAAACCACTGGCCTTTGACACTTTCAGCACTTTAAAGAACCAAATTGGGTGTAATTGACATAAATTCATGAACTTGATTTTTAATCCTTTATCTGTCGTTTGTTGTTTTCTTTTTGTAGTTTTTTCCTTGCTTATTTTTATTATATTTTTCATCTATTTTATTTTTGTTGATTTGATTTTTTTTTGCTATTTTATTTTCTCTTAATTACTGTTGAATTGATATCTTCTGCCATTTTTTTTATTTTTTTGAAAATTTATAGTCAATGATTGACATCTCTAAATCAGTTAAAGAATGAAACACTGTTGATTGATTCCTTCTCTCTAACTTCTTTTAGTGGTGTAATTTTCTTTTCTAAACAAAAATCTATCTCACATTGACAACTGGACTTTGAAATTGAGATTTTTTCAATCTTTATATAGTAATCTATCTTATATAAATATTCAAAGTCTTTATTTTACCTTCAGAATTTTGTAATCTTTTCATTGAATTTATCATATAATTTTTATTCTATTTTGTTTTTCATTTTTTCTTATATTAGAGAGTGAGTTTTTCTTCTCTAATATCTGAAATATATAATCACAATTGAGAATATTTAAGAATTTTGAAAAAAGGATCTAGCTTGCAAAAAATAAACTAAAATTAAGTCTTGAACAGATCTCTTTTTCTTATCCAATTAATTTTTCTGATTTAGATCCTTGTTTTCAAAAGACCATTTTCCTTAGTAGAAGTTTGAATTACGACTAACAATATTTTATTGTTCTACCATTTTTTTTTAGATTTCGATAATGTTAACTCATTGATTCTTACAAATTTTTTAATTCAATCACATGGAGAATTTATCATATTCAAGCTTTCAATAAAAAAAACATTTATTTTGCTTATGTTCTTGTCTTTTTTGTATTTTATTCCTTTTTAAGTTGATTTTCATGTGTTTGGGCCTTCTCTGATCATCTCCATCCATTCTATATTTCAAAACTTTTTTGGCACATCGTCCCGAACGATATTCATATTGTCCTGGACAATCTATTCAATTCACTCTTGAAATTTCATCTAATGGTTGTTTTGACTCCTCTGCTTCTAATCATCCTGGATAATTCATTATCATCCTAGACGATCTGATTGTCTTCTATTTCAATTGTTGTGACCATCCTCAATGTTCCTCCTCATCCTGGATGATCTTCATAATTTCTACTCAATTATTGGTGATCTTCCTAGATGATACACCTATTCGTCCTGGATGATCCATGTGGCAAAGTTTGGCACTCAACTTTAATTTGGCCAGTATGATCCATTATTGTGCACCATCCTGGACGATCCACCTAATTGTCCAGGATGATCTTCTTTTTCAATGGTCATTCGGCTTGACTCCTTAGCATAATTGCCCGTGTCTTCTCATCCCGGATGATATCTTATCGTCCTGGATGACTTTGCCACCTTTTTGACCAATCGTCCTGAACATAATTATTGCATCTGATCAGCCTGGATGATTCTACGATCATCCTGGATGATCGAATAATTTCTTTATAAACTGAGCCATTCAATCAATTTTTCTCACACAATTCCTCTTCAACTCTCTTTTGCTCTTACTTCCCTTTTGTTTTCTTGAGTATAGCCTGTGGAAAGTGGTCTTGCCATCCTTCTAGGAGTTCCTTGAGGGTGAATCTAAACACTTGCTTCACTGAGGCAGACGATTAAGCCGCCTATCAAAGGTATAGAATAGTTGGGATTACTATATCCCGGACTGTCAACCTATACATTATTTCCTATCCTATCCTAAATTTATTTGCACACAATTCCCTTACCTTCCTTCTTACTCTCTCTATCCCTTTCAATTCGAAATTACTTTTTAATTTTTCTCTAGCCTTTGCATATATTCCTCTTTCACTGCTCTCTAGTCTTATGTGAATAGACGTCCCATTAAAATCACATATCAGGACTATCGAGAGCTTTTGCAACTTTCCACAATAGGGGATAAACTCCAAAGCTTGTGCTTTGATCCTGACTATGAATGGGCTCTGGCCAACCACTTTCTTAGAAACACTAATGCTCACTTTAACATTGGAGAGTCTAGAACCTTAGTCAAAGATGCTAGGGCAATCTAGCATGTCCTTCACACCTCAATTCTTTCAAAAGCTGGTGATCGCATTCAGAACACTCCTCTTCTTTTGATCACGACTTTTATATTTTGGCTCATCATGAGTTCGATGCCACTGATCTAATTTTTTGTTATATTGAGCATCTAATAACTATTCGAGATCCAGGACATAGGAGGAAGGCCAATCTTGCACTAGGACATATCATTGCCTATGTCCTAGAATCTAAATATAACCTCCAATATCCTACCCCACCAAACTATCATCCTGCCTTCTACTTGAATAAATTTTTTCACGTTCTTCACAGTACTCATCTCCACCCGTTGCTTGAGAAAGCTGAGGGAGCTAAGGAGGAGGCAGCTCCTGCACCTATTCCTGCATCTGCTTCACTCTACCAGCACTCTCAGCTATATTAGCTAGAGGAGCAATTCTACTAGTGCGAGACTTGCTTTGAGACCTACATCACTGCAGAGGAGCAACAACATACGGAGGACGTTGCTTGCTTCAATGCTTACATGGCTCACCAGCAGCACCAGTATGACCAGGATATGGCCTGCCTTAGGGAGCATTTTCCGACTCTTTCTAATTACTTTCAACCATATCCACCACCACCTCCTCCTTCTGATCAGGGGCCATCGTTTTTTTAGTTTACTTGTTTTTGTGTGATGTTGTTTTTCCTTTAATGTTATTTTTCTTCTATTTAGTAGCTTGTGTTGTTTTTCTTTTTCCCTCATCCTTTATGTGATGTCAAAAGGGGGAGTAGCTGTACTAGTTTGTATTGTTCTAGTCTATTCTAGTTTGTTATGTTTTTATGTTAGATTGTTGAACTATTTAAACTATATTTATTTCTATACCTATTTCCATTAAAACAGCTTTGAACTGCTTCAAATTTTTTTCCATCATAAAAAAGTAGGAGACTGTTATGAATCTATTTTTTAGGGAATATAATTTTGATGATAGTAAATACTTCTATTTCTTTATGGCTGCCTTGCCTATTAACATTTTAGGTCTAAAAGATTAAACTAAAATTTGAATAAGCTCAAGATTAGATAGACTAAGGCTGAGTTAGTTTGTAAACTTTTACCTTTTTTGAGTCTATTGTAAATGATGTGATTCCTGATACTAAGTAATCTTGCACACACACTCTTGAGAGAAAATTTTTGACTATTTTTAGAGTTCTCTATTTTTGGTCACATTGTCCAGAATGATCCACAAATCGTCCTGGACGATTAGTAAAAATAAAAACCCTAATTAGAGCATCCTAGTTAAGGTAGCCATTATTAAGCTCATCGTTCTGGATGATATTTATATCGGTCAGGACGATAGGCTCAAATTAAAAAGAATCTAATGCCAGATCTATTCAGGTATTTTAAATTTTTAATCATCATCCAGGACATTGTCCTAGATGATGAAACATAATTATGCCTAAATTAATATGGTAATTAAAGAAAGTAATTAAGGTTTGATTACTCGATCATATCATCCTGAATGATCTGAAGATTGGCCGGGACGATCAGTTCACAAACCTTAGTTGTTTATGGATGACCAAACACCGGCCATCTACTATTCAGGGCGATGCTATGGATAACTTTCATAGATTTGAACTAATCATCTGGGATGATCGTGAGATCATCCTGGATGATCAAGCTATTTTTCCATCGTCTAGACATCTATTTAGTGTGGTTGTCTATATGATCTTCAATGATTTGTATTGATTGTACAAGATGATATACTATCGGCCTGAATGATATGAACAAAAACTTTCTGATCGTCCCAAATCATCCTGGCTTATTGAGCTTAATTTGCAATGATTGTCCATGATGATATTTATATCATCCTAGATGATAAAGTCAATTTATTGCAATTAAGATCTATTCTGAAGCTCTTCTATATAAGACCTCTTGATCTACCCAAGAGATCATCTTATGTTGTTGTCTTGACCTGAGAGAGCCAAGAGGAGAGGGAGAGAAAGGGAGAGAGAGAGAGAGGATCTTGTGAGGGGGAGTTTGTGAGGGATTTCATAAAGGTTGATACAAGTAAGGATCTAAGTCATCTTTTCTGATTGTCATCCCTTATTCTTGGAGATTTGAGAGAGGTCCACTTCAGTAATCGATCAAGGTTCTCTGCTTGCTTCAGGAGGAAGAAAAAGGAGTTGGGTTCTCTGCCTCACTAGTGTTAGTGTAAAGGAGGTTTTATAAAGGCTTCTTCGCCTTGCTGTGGGAGCAAAAGGAGAGTCACTAAGTTTAGTGCAATACTCGGAGGGTGCCTCCGAGAGTGGACATAGGTCGAGTTGACCGAACCACTATAAATTTATGTGTTCTTTACTACTGCTTTTTATGTATTTAATTTCCACACATTAAATTTCTTTATGATGAATTTTGGTTTGGTTTGTGTTTTTGATTGAAAGATTTTTTAAAAATACCAATTCACCCCCCTCTTGGTTAGCTTGGGCTAATTCATAAGGGCTTAACATCCTTAACGAACTTTTAAGAGTCAAGCCCAATCTTTGCAATTTTCATGCAAATTTTGTGAACCTACATGATTGAGTTAAACGCAACTTATTGAGTTTCAAATTTTGAATAAGATCCAACCTCAAACACAAAATTCAATTTTGACCACAAACTCAAATTCAATTTCAACCTCAAGTCAAAACTCTATTTTAACCTTAAGTTCATGTTTAATTTAAAACTCATATTCAAGCTCAATGATAATTTCAAATCCAAATATAGGCTTTGACATTTCACCATAGTTTAGTTGGTGGAATGTAAGAGTCAAGCTCAATCCTTGGGATTTGTTTTATGTCAATTCTACAAACCTGCATATTTGAGTGAAACTCAATATGACAAGTTTTAAAATTTAAAGAAGATCCATTAATCTCAATTCCAAAATTCAAATTTCTTTGACAAAATCTAGCCTTTGACATTTTACCCCAACTTAATTGGTGGAATGAAAGGGTCAAGCCAAATTCTTAGGATCATCATGTAGATTTTGTGAACTTGTATAATTGAGTGAGAATCAATATGAAGAGTTTCAAAATTGGCAAAAGATTAATCAACTTCAATTTTGTAATCTAGGCTTTCACATTTCACTCCCAAGTCAATTAGTGGAATGAAGGAGTCTAGCCAATACTTGGGATTTTTTTATGTCGTTTTTTTTAACCCGCATGAATGATTGAAACTCAACATATTAATTTTCAAAATTTGAAGAAGGTTAGTTTGATTTCAATCTCAAGCTCAAGTTCAATTTCAATTCCAAGTTAAGATTTAGGCTTTGACATCTCACTCCAAGTTAATTGGGGGAATGAGAGAATCAAGCCCAACTCTTGAGGTTTTCTTTTCAATTTTGTAAATCTTCATGTTGGATTAAAACTCAACATCTTGAGTTTTAGAATTTGAATAAAACCAATCAAGTTTAAAATTCAAATCTTATTTCAAAATCAACTAATTCAAATCATCTTCCGTTAATTCCAAAAAATCAACATACTCAAATGGCTACAAAACCTACCTTCTCATTGCACATCAAAATAACTGTAGAACAAATATCTATGTAAAGTTAAGAAGAAAATTATTAAGGTTGGAAATATTGTTGATCCAAATGCCTTAAATAAAGTCAAATTTGAGGCCAATGGAGAATTCACTGCTCCTTACACATCCCCCTTCTTTGGTGGAAGTCATTTCTACCCTCTTCCTGTTATGAAAGGGAAAAAGGTTGAGAGAATGATAGCGTGATCTCCACCATGCCCTTTTAACTATTGCACAAAAAAGATCAATCAAACAAAAAATGATCAACCACTAGAAATAGGCCATCGGCCTTTAGTTGAGGGTTATTATTCATCCAATCTATTGGAGGATTTAGGTACCATAACTATGCATGCCCCACTAAATCATCTATAGAGGAGGTGTAAAAACCACCTGTGGTTCCACTCTCATAATTGTTAGGTCACTAGATATTCGAGTGGAGGAATAATAATAGATCTAAAATCATATCAGATAGTGACACCATCTGATTTTAACTTTTTAAAGGGTCCTATCAAGATAAATCTTTAGATTGAGATGATGCAGAATCATCTTGGGATAGTGCAGACGTTAAGATAGCCACTTTCTCCTAAGATATTATAGAAATATAATTCTTTATTGATATGGTCTTTCCACCTAGATTTATGATTTTAAAGGAAAATTTATCATTTCTCAAGTGTATTAGGTTTGGATTTTCGAGGTAGTTGATTCATCTTTTATAATGAAAATTGAACTTGTTGACCTCATTTCTATATAAACTAGGACCTGCCATGATTCCTTTAAAGATACCTAATGATTGAAATATGCCCACTTCTTAATCATATAAGTCCTAGTCAAAATCAAATCCAATCCTAATTAAATCCAGTTCCACTTTTCAATTCAATCTTCGGTCCCGCTTTCAACTAGCTTTCAATCAACTTTCAAATCATATCAAATAAATTTAAATCACAAATTTGTTTTTCATAGATGTGGATAATTCAAAAACAACCATTCAACTCCAAAATCTAATACAAATTCAACATTCCAAACAAAACCCCAAGGTTATGGTCCCTAGTCCTAAAATTATTTCTGGGTGAATTTTTTGTCACCTGGAAACTGAGTCAAAAGACTTCTAATTTGTGGTATTTAAATTTCATATTTCTTAGATATGTCTATAAGATGAACCCACCAATTTTGAATTCATTTAGAGGTCCCTATCCATAGAAACTAGATTGATTTCTAAAGGAAGCAAAACCATCAAATATTTATAGCCTATGCCACTAGGCTGGCAATTCTATAGAATTTGACCTTGGGATCCTTTCCAAACCTTCTAACCACACCCCTGAACTTTTACATGACTTTTTGGTCATTAAACTACACTTTCCTATACCAAATTTGACGCAGGGTTGACCAAGGGTTGACATGGGGTTGAAATGACAAAAATGCCCTTTCAAGGGGTATTTTGTCTTTTCCCCAAAATTCAATATGGGCTTCCCATACCAATCTTTAAAACCTACCCTCATGGATCATAAATTCCATTAGGAACACATTTGACCAAAAACCACACTTGGGTTTGACCTAGTTGACCAAGTCAACCCGGGTTTACCAAAGTAGCCAAGTGTTTAAATACCCATTTCAAACCAAATGACCTCCCTATGAGTTGAAACCACCTCATCGAGTTTATGTGGTTAATTTGAACTCAGTGGACCCAACCCATGACCCTAAGTCAACTTGGTTGACCAAACCACCCATACCCTCCTACCCTTTCAAACCCTTTGACCAAGGCTTTGCAAAGCTAATTCAAACCCTTAAGACTATTTATTAGGCTCTTTAAAATGACCCTTGGGTAGATCCAAGCCTTGGGTCCCCTTGGGTTAGCCATTTGGCTTGACCCAAGTATCCAAAGAGAGATCTCCCTTGAGCAAAATTCTAATCCTAGCCTAATTGGATCAAACAAATGGTGGCATTAAGGTTCCCTTAACCCAATACACCTTCACTAGTTAACCTAACCCTTGGGTCAACTTTGGTTAGGAATTAGGCTAACCTAAAGTGGCTAAAACTACCTTGAGTTGACCCATTTCTTAACCTAATTCTAATTAAACCCAACCAATTGCTCCATTAGGTAGCCTTACGTCAAAAATAAATACCATTGTTAGTCTAGCTCTTAGGCTGACTTGGGTCAACCTCTAGGCTAGCCGAAAGTGGTCAAAACAACTTTATACTGAGTCATTTTCCACATCAAAGAAATTTAAGCCCAATTGACACAGATATTGGGTTCCCCTTGACCAAATGCATCTTCCACATAAATCCCTTAACTTGACTTTACCAGGGTACGACTGAAATGGATTAAAATATACCTAGAACTTGGTCAACTAGAGCCATATTAGGGAATTTGGCCAACCTTTACATATTTAATCCATGATTGGGTTCATTATGACCCAAATTATCTTTCCTATCAATATTAACATCTGGTTTAACCTGGGTTATACTTAAATTAACCCAAACCATACAAGTTTTGGTTAACCCGACACACTTTTCTAAATTAGGCTTCCTCATGCCCAATTAACTCCTTGATTATGTTCACCATGACCCACTAAACTTTCCAAATTGCTCTAATCTAGCCAATGCCCATTGGTGAAAAGAACAAATAGAGATAGAGCTCCAATGGTCTCCATCATCTTGAGCTTTTTCCAAGGTTACCTAATGGCTTAATCCATGGTTTCAAGCTCATGGACCTCTAAGGAAGAGTTCCATACCACTGGAAGCCATTTAGCCATCCACCTACATCATCTTTGCTGTCCATGGCCATGGGATCCATTCTAATAGGTCTCTCTCAACTAGGCCTTTCCATTCTGTTGCAAATATATTTTCATGACTTATGTTTTGATGATTGACAAAGACTATTGACTCTCTTGGACTTCCTGTTACTTCTAACTTTTTCAGGAATCGAAGATCGGACGAACAATCGAAGCTAGTTCAAGGAGGGTTGAGTCAGTCTGTACTTTGTTTTTTCTCTTCTTGAGTCTATTTGTAATGATCAAAGAGGCTGATGCTAAGTAACCCTGCACACACACTTGAGAGACTTAGAATTTCTATTTTTACTCATATCAGCCAGGACGATATTTACATCGTCCTGGACTATCAAGCTTAAAACAGAAATCTAAACAAGGTTTCTTAATTAAGGCAGCCATCATTAACAAATCATCCTGGACGATACGTGTATCGGCCAGGACGATAAGCTCAAAACAGAAAGAAGTTGCCACCATAAAAAAATTAAGGTATACTGTATTTTTTAATAATCGGCCAGGACGATCATTGATCGGCCTGGACGATATTCACAAATTATGCCTTAATTGATTAGGAAATCAAGGGAGTAATTAAAGATGATTGATACAATCATATCGTCCTGGGCGATCATAGGATCGGCCAGGACGATCTATTCAAAAACCTTAGTTGCTTCAGGATGATAAATATCGGGCAGCTCGAATTTAGGGCGATGCTCTGGACGATTTTCCTCTGATTTGAACTAATCGGCCGGGATGATCAAGCCAATTTTAAATCATCCAGTTTGCATTCATGGCGATGCTCTGGCTGATCTTTTGAGATTTGTACTGATCGGCCAGGACGATGTCCATATTGGCCTGGACGATATTATCGGCAACTTGCAATTAATAAGCTCCTTTGAAGCTCTTATATTTAAGATCTCTTGTTCAACTTTTTGAATAATCTTTTGCTGCTTCCTTGACCTGAGAATGCCTTGAGGAGAGAAAGAGAGAGAGAGAGAGAGAGAGAGAGAGAGAGAGAGAGAGAGAGAGAGATAGAGGATCTTGTGAGGGGGAGCTTGAGAGGGGATTCACAAGGGTGCTTCAAGGATCGCTCTGCTTCTTCTTCGTCTAAAGTTTCTTGTCCGTGGAAGGGTCGGTAGAGGTAAGATTTTCAGCACTGGAATGTAGTTCTCTTCCAGCTTCAGGAGGAAGCAAAAGGAGATAGGTTCTCTGCCTTGTCGGGTGGCAAAAAGGACTTCTTTGTGAGGGCTTCTCCGCCTAGCCGTGGGGGCTAAAGGAGAGACACGTTTTATAGTGCGGAGGGTGCCTCCAAGGAGTGGACGTAGGTCGAGTTAACTGAACCACTATAAATTTCTGTGTTATTATTTCTTTCTTTCGCACTTTAAATTTCCGCATTGTTTTTGTCTTGTGGTGTGATTTGGTTTTGGTTTGTGATCTTATTGCTTTTGTTGAAAAGAATTTTTAAAATACCAATTCACCGCCCCTCTTGGTTAGCTTGGGCCAGTTCTATAGGGCTTAACATCCCTAACAAACTTTCACATTCGATTCATGAAATTTGAAATCACACCCAAGATCTTCCTAACTCTCCCTCTCTTATTTCCCTGCCTCCCATCTCCTTCTATCTATGAACTTGAGTGAACTCTAGTGAAATCTCCCACCCTCTACTTGAATTCATACTTCTGGTGGTCCTCCAGCTAGGACATCTGAAGGAGAAGTACTTGTATCCCTCCCTCAAGCTTCCTGATAGAAAAACCCATTTGTTGGTGCCTTCTATACAGAGAGATTTTTACCTTGAGATCCTAGCTAAGTAATGATGGTCAAGTGAGAAGTAAACCATCAATCCATCAGAATCCAACCATTTGATTGATGGTTTACATTGTACTGATCCTCACCATAAATTTTGGTTGAGTTTTGCCGGTGTGATCTCTAGGATCATGCCAAAAAAATCCTATGGTTTTGGGCCCATATGGGAGGTTGAAGGTATAATCCTAGCCCTTAATCTCAATCAATGTCTTGGATTCAATCCCATGGTTATGGAGGTCATTTAATAAAATTTGTTTGAATGATGATCAGATAATTATGGTTAATTTTGTGTTACCCAGTCAATCGCTAATGATTGACTAGCCAATCATGCCTTACCTGCATGGAAAGCACTACTGACTAGGTAATTATGGGATTTAAAAAAAAGAATCTAAAAATCATGGGAATCTTCAAAAATTAATATCTTCCTCCATGCTTGACAAAATTAGGAGTTCTTAGGCTTATTGGGAAGATCTCAGGGAGATCTTCAGAAGGCCAATGGTATTAAGCTCCAATTGTCCCTATGTTAATGTCAATTTCAATTTGAATATTAATGGTATTATTACATTTGTGTGTTAATTTTATCAAGCCTGATTACTAATAGGTAACCCAGACATACAAGACTATTAACTTAGCCCCAAGATGGTAAACTAAAATTCTCAGCTTTGGTGAGCAACAAAGATAATAATCATTTAACAATTAAAACATACCTTAATTAAGCTTTAACACATTAATATTTGAACTCTAATTAATTTTCCTGCATAAAACTTTAACAAACTCGAACACTAGATAACTCCAAAAAACTAGCTAGATTAGGATTTATGCTAGCCACATAGCCTTCTCACACACTTTAAATGGTTTTCTAGGGCAACAACCTTTAAACTAGGCTAGGCCGATGTTTGCTTTTTCTTTTTGTGTGCCAATTTTTCTAAGTTTTAATTACATGATGTGATTGAAGTTTAATTGATGTGAGTGTTTATTTATTTTTACTATACTCTATGGATTTATATGATGGGTGATAGTGAACCCTTATGATAGGACTGATCTAGTTCCTCACTGAGTTTTTTTGCAGGTGGTCATACTCATGCAAAGCAATAATAATTGGGGAAAAATTGATAATTATTATAACTAATATAGATGATTTAGCTTCTTAGCTTCAAAATAAATAACAGCATTTCCAAGTGTGATGTAGATGAAATAATACCCTTTAGGGGGATAGTCCTTTACCATTTAGAAGCATAATTTTTAATAATTTTAATACCCAAAGTGAAAAGAATAACCTACCATTCTAGGAAAGGGTTTTATTTTTCAATTGGGTACACATATACAATGAATCCAATTAGCTCAAAGAAGAGGAGGATAAGGAGTTGAAGACAGAGAGTATCTCACTCAAAGTCACTTGAATTTGTTCTAGGATTAGAATCTAGGTTTATGCTTAGTGGTGGTCGACCACTTTTAATTTATGTAATTTCTAGGTTGTAATAAATAGGAAGTTTTCCTATGGAGAATTACTTAATTAATTTAATTATTTAACATGTTTGATTTGATCTAATTGTGATTAGGATTACCTAATTTTCCTAGTTTTTGGCAATTTGCATATCATTTTTTATTTAGTCTAGATTCGATTAGAGGCTTGTGAGGGTACATGTAAATTATTTCTATTTGAAAGTAAAATTAAAATATTTAGGGCAACATAGAAACTCTAACGATCTAAGAAGTAAGTTTGGGACCGTAGGGAGTCAGCATAAGCATATCATTGACTTTTTCCTCCTTGTTAAGCATCTCCCCACCTGCAGGTTCTAGTAGACCACCTGGCATTTGAGGGTACAGATCTGTCAAGGGGATGTTATGCAGTCTCTAGGGAAAAATAATTTGTAAGCCTTTTCAAAAACATCTATATAATTATTTTATGAATTTAATCTAGTTGATCAACATGTATTACATTAGAAATAAATTTAAAAGTGAGTCTAAACTTTTACTTACATTTATCTTTAGCATTTTCACCTTATATAAGTTAAGTGACAAATTTGGATTCGCTATAGATGTCAGTACAAATTTTTAAAAACTTTAATTATGACGTCCATACCACTTTTGATCGAAATGAATAGATTCATGGATTTTAAATTTACTAGGTAGTTAGTTGGCTCTGCAATCCAAACTGGGGTAAGTCAAAATTTTGTACTACATTAGTTAGGTTCGGGCTACTATAGTTCGGTTCCTAATTTAAATTTTGGATCCAATGCAGATTCTGAATCATAAGACCCCAACCTCCGGGATTATAATCTCAAATTTCTAATAAGTTATGTATCTCAAATTAAAGATTCTCTCAATAAAAAATTTAAATCCCAACATAAAGATTAGGCTGGGACACTTATGAACTATTTTTGACCCCAACACTGCCGTTGCCAGGTCCCAAGTCTTGGATGAGAAAAGTGGAGGGTTGCGTTAGGTAGTCGACAACCAGCGTAAAACTTGTCGAACAATAATGATATGAATCCTTTAAGAAATTATGTTAATGCTAGGGCGTCCCCTGGAAGTGACACACTGTATGGCTTTAATATAGTGACAAGTGTGCAAGGGCTGCTGCACTGGTGCCCGGGTACAGTGTTAAATAGGCAAGGGTTCCCACATTAAAGATGGCTGTGTGCAAAGAAGCTAGTCCATGATACTAAAATTAGGATAGGAACTTGGAATATAGGTTCCCTGACAGGAAAATTAATGAAACTAATAGATATTATGATTCATAGGAAGTTAAATATTTTGTGCGTTCAGGAAACTAAATGGGTTGGAGAGAAGGCTAAGGAAATTGATAATTTAGGATTTAAACTTAGGGAAAGAGTTATGGAGCATAGGCTGCGCCGTGATACTGATGTTTCTCAAAATCAATTTAGATTCATGTCTGGTAGGTCGACTATGGAAGCCATATATTTATTAAGAGGTTTGAAGGAGAAATATAGAGAAATTAAGGAGGATCTACATATGATATTTATTAATTTAGAAAAAGCATATGATAAAGTTCCAAGAGAAGATCTATGGAGAGCTCTTGAAAAGAAAGGAGTCAATAATGCTTTTATTCAAATCATTAAAGATATGTATGCAGAAGCTATTACTTGTGTTCAAACACAAGGTGGATTGACCAAGTATTTTCCTATTTTGGTTGGGTTACATCAAGTATCAGCCTTAAGCCCATATCTTTTTTCTTTAGTCATGGATGTTCTCACTAGACATTTGCAAGAGGATGTACCTTGGTGTTTGCTTTTTGCTGATGATACTCTTCTTGTTGATAAGACTAGAGATGGAGTTGAAGGTAAACTTGAATTATGGAGGTTAAGCTTAGAGTCTAATGGTTTTCGCTTGAGTAGATATAAAACAGACTATATGGAGTGTAATTTTAGTAGTAATAGACCTAGTGAGGGGATTGTAACTTTGGGCGATCAAGTCATTAATAAGAGTACACGTTTTAGATATCTTGGATCTACTGTTTAGAGTGATAGTGAAATAGATGGAGATATTATCAACAGAATTCAAGTTGGATGGTTGAAGTGGAGGAATGCATCGGGCTTGTTATGTGATAGAAATGTACCCCTCAAACTTAAGGGAACATTCTATAAGATGGTAGTGAGGCTTGCAATGCTTTATGGTGCCGAATGTTGGCCATTAAAAGAGAAGCATAATACTAAGTTAAGTGTGGCAGAGATGAGGATGCTCTGGTGGATGAGCGGCTTTACCCTTAGAGATAGGATACGAAATGAGCATATACGTGAAAAGGTTGGAGTAGCTCCAATAGAAGATAAGATTAGAGTGAGTCGCCTTAGATGGTTTGGTCACATAAAACGGCGGCCTTCCGATGACCCGGTTAGGAGATTAGAGGTATTAGATTTGACTTATGTTAAGAAAGGTAGGGGTAGACCTAAAAAGACTTGGTTAGAAAATATTAGGAATGACCTTTCTTTATTAGATTTAAATGAGAATTTGACTTTTAATAGGACACAATCGAGAAAAAGGATTCATGTAGCTGACCCCACGTAATGGGATAAAGGCTTGATGATGTTGTTGTTGTTGTTGTGTAATGTGTATCATACCTCTCCTCCATTGACTCTCCAATTTAATCCAGTCCTATTTAAATTTTAAAATTTACCTCCTTTTATATCACTCCTAGAAAACATCAAAATTGAATTTTTTCTATTATTTTAATCAAGAGTGTTCGTAGGGAATTCAACCTCTCTACTATGTAATTAACTACAAGGGTTTACACTCGTAGGAGATTTTGGACCCACATAAACTTAAAATAAAAAATAGTTTTCAAAACTCAACTGGTCTCCTTTAGGGAACTCAAAAACATTAATGATCGTTATTGTCATGCTTGAATTATTGCTAATGAGTGATATTTTCTCCCTTTGGGAAGATATATCATTTATTAATAAAGCTTTGAAAATTCAATTAATTATAATTCATCTAGATTATCGTAGCTACATATTCGATCGAACTACAATTTGGCCCTTTTTGTTGGAAATGCAATTCTTTCTTAAATTTAGCTACAACATTCAAGATGGAGTTTATAATTTTAAATCTTGACATCATTTTGAAATCTTATTTCTATCTCTCGAGGTAGTATATCTATTCCAACTAGATTTTTCAATTTTAAAATTAAAATTCATAGTTAATTTTAAATTACCGAAAGAAAATTAATCTTTTCAAAACCTCTTTCAACACCAAACAAAAATGGCATGCCTAGTGGGAGATCTCTCTCTCCCTCTTCAATATTGGCAAAATTTTGTTTAAGTGATAGTTTTAACTACCTTCCCTTCTATTGGCTTTTTACCCATTTCTTCCTTCGAAAAGCCTAGCCAACATAAAAAAAAAATCATGGCAAAAGAGAGGTGAACCCTCTGTCCAAAATTGAGTTTTGACCTTCTACCCCTAAATTAACTAGTAGAATGATAGCATTAAGTCAAAATCTCTAAATATAATCTTCAATTTCATGAACCTGCATTAATAATACCAACTCGATATGCTGAGTTCTAAAATTACAAGGAGTCATGTTGATCTTATTTTCATGATCTTCAACTTTTCAAACTTTTAGCTTTGACATTCCACCTCTAAATAAATCAATAACGTGGAAGAGTCAAGTGAACAACTCTCTTATATATTCTTATTAATTTTATAAGCCTACAGGTGGGTGAAAATCCAACTTGTTATATTTCAAAATTTAGAGAAAATTCATCATTATCTTAAAAATAAAAATCTTAAAAAAAATTCACTTTGCAATTTGCACCATCATATGCTACCCTACAACAGCTCCTTTTAGTCTAGTATATGTAGTAAAAAAATTCAATCTATTTTAAAGTTATAACTAACCTATGCATTCTATCATCATATGTCAGGTTGTAAATCCTATGACTTTGTATATGTGATAAAATATAGTTCCTTTATAATTTTAAAAATTTAATTTCAAAAGTATTTAATTATAGTTCTTCTTTAAAATTCCAAAAAAAATCAAACTCAATTCAATAGCTAATAAGATGATTTTCACTTTTGAGAAGGGCCTGACCTATGAGATGATCAGTTATGGAAAAACTACATTATTTATCTTGGGCTTCTAATTCATTGAGCTATCACATAATGGGGAGACATTTGTTGATCTGAATGATGATAGTTAGATAGCCCAGTGTTGAAATTAGTCCTAAGGTTAGGGGTTGAACCCCTCGGTCTCCTTATTGAGGAGGGAAAATAAAAAACTTTTGCTGAGGCTGCCAAAGTAAACTTTATTTTTGTGGAATGATCAAGTTCTAGGATCTCATTTACTAGTAAGAATCAGTGGAAGAACTATTTGAGTAGAGTTAGGAACAAGATTGATAAGGCAAGGAAAGTCATGGAGGTTAAGGCTATGGACCAGGTAGAGCCAGAGGCTGACGTGGAGCTGCCTATCACTGCATCCTCTCCTCTCCTTAAATTAAGTCTCTTCCATGCCTTGGTTTCTTATATAGGGAAGGATAAGGTTACTAAGATAGCTGGTTCCCCACTATGCATGGTCAACAACTCAAATAAGAAAACACCAATGGAAAAATAACTCCAAAGAACCAGGATCTTATGGATCCATACCTACAGTGCTAGGGTAGGTGAAACTAAGGGGCAGTATGTGAGAAATCTAAAGGGCATGATCTCATATAATATTGAAAAGGAAATCCTTAAAAAGAAAAGATCTGAAAGGAGAAATTTAACTCCTCAGCTAGTGAGGAAGAATAAAAAGTTTACAAGATAGCCAATCACTTCTATATTAGTAAGTTGTTGCCATTTGGTACTAATCCCTCCATCTTCTAAAATAGAGGGTATCATGCTTAGTAAACCCAGAGAGTTCCACCATTCTACTGGTAGGTCAACGATCCATTCCCCAAAATTTACAAACCTGGCCTTTGTGGTGGTTAAAGTTAAGGAGGATTTTAAAGTTAAAGGTACAACTGAGGTTAAGGTCGAAAGGCCCAAATCCCTTAAAAGGAAATATATCCCTAAGAAGATTAGTAGGGTTGATGTTTCACCAAACCTAGTTGAGTTACGTCAGACTCCAATCAAGCTACCCCAAATTTTAATCATGTTGTTACAGTCCTAGCTGATTTAGAGGATTTTTTAGTTGATGTGCAAGTAGTTTGTTAAATTATGATTCATGTTGCTGAATTAGTTCCCACTTTAGTTGATGACCGAAGCAGTTTTTCCTAGATTCCACTAATCATCTCTGAGCTCCCTACCCAGGGATCTGAGGACTTTATGTTGCCTTATGTAGGGGTTATAACTCTCTAAGCCCCTGCATCATCATCCAAGGTACATGTCCCATACCCTGTTAGGGATGGCACCCTTTAGACTACTGAAACTGTCAAAGGGAAGGAGACTGTCTAAGATGAAGACTAAGAGATGATTGAACAACTAATGGTAGAGCCTCCAATAGTTGATGATCTTAAGTTACAAGCTATCATCTCTAAACTACAAGAAAATAAGTTCTATGATATGATGGACTATAAAGACTATTTACCCATTGTCCCTGAAGCGATAGGGGATCGATTGGTCGATGGGGTATTTTAAGAAATTAAGGACATTTTAAAAAATAAAGAAGTTAAGCAAGCCTTTGATCAGTAACTTAATGATTTGTTGATTGAAGATGAAGTAGTTACTGGTAGTATTTGCATGGTTAAGACTAGAGGATAATCCCAAGTGATTAAGCCGAGCAAATGCCATTTTGTTAAGGAGGAAGGTTCAGCACCTATCAATTTATATTCATACAGATCGGTAAGGGCCAAAAATGAAGAGTAGAATATCAAGAATTTAGAAGCACAAGTCACTGACATATTGATATAGGTTAAAGAAATGTAATAGCACTTAGATAAATATCAATACCAATTGCTCATACTATAACAGTATATAGTCCAAGTAGTCACTAACTAGGCCAAGATACAAAAATCTTGCTCTAGAGTCATCAAGTCAGTTTTGCTAGTCACTCCTATCTCGCAACCAGTTTTGCTAATTCCAAAATCTGCCAATTTTGATTCGTATGGATCGATAAAGGCCAAAGATAAAGAGCAGCATATCAAGAACTTTGAAGCACAAGTCGTTAACATGTTGCTATAGGTTAAAGAAATGCAATAATGCTTAAATAAATAAAAATACCCTTCACTCAAAGTACAATAATCTATAGTCCAAGAAGCATTGACAAGGCCAAGAAACCATAATCTAGCTCTAGAGTGTTCAAGTCATTTTCGCTAGTCCCTCCTGTCTTGCAAACAGTTTTGCCAATTCTAGCAGTTATACTAGTGGTCGAAGCCACAATATCCTCAATCCCTTCAATACTGACCTAAATTGAAAATAAGCAGATTATTGAGGATCAAGTAAGGGTGTTCTTAGTTCATTCACAAGGAATCATATCTATTCAAAAGGGTAGAACCTACCCCAAGGAGTATGATTTAGTTCATCATCCTAAGGGCTTTGTGACACTATCCATCAAAATTTTTATTATAATTGAAAACCCGAGAAAGTAGAGCAAGTTATTATAATGCTGGAGGGTCAGGTTCTCTACTATTTTGCCAATTTATTAGTAGTCTTTTAGGCATAGCTATTGAGTGGTACATAGATCTACCCAATGGTTCAGTGAAACCCTTCAATTAACTTGAAAATCTATTCCTACAGATATTTTCAAGTGTCATAAACATAATTATGAGCAATCCCATCAATGAAAAGAAAAAGTTAGGAGGGTCTCTGGTTGAGTACATTGAGTTGGAAAAACCTCAATGTGGAGTGTAAACCCCAACTATAAGAGAAACATTTACTAGAGATTCTCTTGAAGAATATCCATAGGAATGTTGGTTTTCTTCTAAAGAGTTTTATAATTAAAATCTTTGAGAAGCTTCTAAACCATGCAAGTAATCTATAGGAAGAAGCTCCTCAGATGTCATTCTTAAAAGATCTTTCAGATGATATGAATGCTCCAAAGCTGGTAAATTCATTCGAGAAGAAAGTATCCATTGTATCAGTAGTCAATAAGGGAACATAACTATTAGTAAATTGTCCCAGTGCTCCTCCACCACCACCAGTTCAAAGATAGCCATTCCAAATAACTCCACAACCTCATAGAGAACCTTATTTGATCTACTTTAAAGAGAGGTTGGAAAGATCGTACCTATTTAAAAGACAGTCAACAAGAAAGATCTTTTGGAGCCTCCTAAAGAAGCTAAATTTTTTGTTACTAGAGGCTAGGAACCTAAAGGATGAAGACAAGAAAGATGATCCTAAATACTATCCTTACCATCGCATGCTCAACAACCTAATAGAGGACTGTATTTTTTTCAAAGATTGGATAGAGAAGAATTTTAGACAAGGTAATACATTCCTAAAGAGTACAAGGTAGACTCGAAAGAAGGGTTAGTAAAAATCATTTAATGTAATCCATCTAACATTTCTATTTCAATTGAAAATGGATGGGATATATTTTAATACTGGGAACTTAAAAAGTTGATTAATAAGCCTTTTCAACTTTTTCTATAATTATTAACAAGAGCCTAGGGTTCAAATTGTGAGGTTGATTTGGAGGCTTCACAGGATGATTTTGAGCTGCTTCTCTCAGTAGTTGTCATAGGAACTACTATATTAAATGAAAAAGAAAAGAATGATGTTTTTGTAGAGAGAAGGTTTACTGATGAGAGATGTATTTGAATGGTGGATAGTGACATAAATGTTCATCCCTACTCTTTTTGTCTGACTTTTACTTTGCCTTATTAAAGGAAAAGAGTCACAAATTTAATAAAAAAGCATACTTATGCATCAATTTACTAATTATCCATAAAGAAGAAATGTAGGTTGATAATGCTTTTGAAGAAATTTAAAATTCTATTGAGATTGATCCAAATCATAAAAAATTTGACCTCCTAGATTTAACCTCAAATGGGGACATCAAACCTGAGATCGTATTAGATATTGAACTCCCTAAAATTAACTTTCACGGAATTCCTATTTTCATATATCGATCAGATTCTGACATGCACTTAAAAAATAACAATTAGGCACATATGGAGAGTGTAAACGCCATCATAGTTTTCCCTCCCGAGGATGTTGAGTAGGTGCAATTACATGATGGTAAAGTTTTACCCCCTAGGTTTTCCCCTTATGATAAAGGTAAACAAGTTATTTCCAACGATTTAATTCAAGTTCCTACTCAACAATCCAATCTTTTATCAATATCATTGGGTCCTGATTCTAATATCCCCATGGATGATTACAACATTTTGGATCACCTTAAAAAATTTCCTTCCAAGTTGAGCATATTCGAAGCCTTCATCATGTTAAATGAAATGAAAGAGTTAAGGCTTATGGCTTGATCAAGGAACTTCTTGATCTAGAGGGCAGGGGACACACTGTGGGCGATTGGAGAAGGGAGCTCAGCTTTGTATATGGGGAAGAGTTAAGGCTTATGGCTTGATCACGAGTGTGAGAGGGATAAACCGTGGATGGCTTCCCCCTCAGCTGGCTCGATGTAACATGGTTAAAACTTTAATTCATAAAATAAGATGTAAATGACACACTAGCCCTTGAATGCCTTTGATCAAGTGACTAATATCAAATACTTTTTTTGGTGTTTTATTTTGACCCACTGGGTTCAAATTTACTTGAATAGGAGAATTGTGAAAATGTGGAAGTAATGTGTTATGAATATGAGATTAAGTAAAATCAAATTTGAATGAAGATTTATAATTAATTTACTATGTATATGTGTATATATTTTATTTTTTATTTTTTATCTTTATTCATTTAGGATTTTATTTTGATTTTAATTACTTATTATTAATTTTTTATGATTTTAGTTTATTTTAAATATTAAATTTATTAGAAAAAGGCCCCTTATGATTCTCTCTTCTCAACAGTCATTAAAAGGTGTTTGATTTGAGTTTGAATTAGCTCATTTGAAAGGTCTCGGTGATTCGGACGTGCTCACATAATATGCTAGCAACATGAGGTCTGGATCAAAATATTTTATGTAGGAGACAAATACGGGCAATAAATGCTCAAATGCACAAACTCTTACAAATTACTCTTCAAATTGCCATTGACCTAACCATATATGTTTTAAAACATTATAAAGGATAATATGTGACTAAAAAAAATAAATTCCAAAATTGACAATGAATTAAATTAAAATATGTAAGTGATCAATGTCAAAATGGAGGTCAATAGTAAAGTCATATTAGAGTGTGTTCCTAACATACCCTAATTTTCTCAAACATATTTGATGTGTCTACTTCTCTTATTTAAATTTTTAAATACTTTGGTGATTAATTAGCTAAATTATTTAGAAATTTATAAATAATAATCCATAGAACATTAGGTTTTTTTTTTTTTTGTGGAATGATAGCTTATTTTCTAAGGGTTAGTTTGCTACTGATTTCAACCCCATCCATGTTCTAGATCACTTAAATCAAATTTTTAAAGTATGGTTGCATTTACTTTAGAAATTAAATTTGAACCCTAGGAAGACTTGGATGACTTGAAATTCTTGGAATTGATTTATAAGTATTTAGTGGTATGTTTATTCGTGAACCCTATTCACCTCACATAAGTGGCCATGGATTTAAAATTAATTAAATCATTCTTCCTTCAGACTTATTCTTTCATAATGACTAGAGAGCGCTCGAGCCAAATCTAGATGTTATTCCTAAGTTTTCATGGAATCTAAAACTTTTTGGTTCTTTCTTTATTGGATTGATGAACCAACACCATGTTGCAATAAAACTTACAAATGATTTAGATTTCATCAACATTTTTTTTTGAAGAGCGTATTATATTCAAGGTTCTTAAATATGTTTGCTTAAATGGACTCTAGATTTTGATGTTAAAGAGGAATCCTCGTTTGCCCGTATTTGTATTTCGTTTCCAAATCTTATTCTTCATTTCTCTAATTCCCAATTCTTATTTCTTAAGCTTCACTCTATGGAAGATCATTATAGATTGATCAAGCTACCACATATGTATCCCGTCCCTCGGTGGTTCAGGTTATGGTTAAAATTGATATTTTAAAAAAAATACCCCATGGAAATTTGGATTGGATCTGAGCTGAACGGGTATCAACAAAAAGCTAATTTTAAAAATATGCATAGATTTTTAACTCATTATAAAATGCACGGTCATTGCAATTTAGACTGTTTCAATTTACATCCTCATTTACATAAGCAGAAGGAAACTCCTAAAGATATGGAGGGGAAAAATATTATAAGGAATAAACTTTCTTGCCCTAATGCTAACCTTATGCAAGAAACATTAGAGGTGCCAAACTCTCACCAGGAAATCATCTCTAAGGACCCACAACACATTGGGAATGAAGGTCATGAATTTGTTGTGCCTACAGATGTCAGTAATGCGGGAGATGATAGTATAATTATGGGTGTCAATCCCTAAATTTCTTAGGGAGTAATCATTGAACCTACTTTTGGTATTGTCAGAAATAATAATCTAGTCTCAATTGGTCTTGCTAATGCGGATGAGCAAGGGGAGTCTTTCAATATGAATGAATAATTGGATGTTATGGTTGTTGAGCACAATAACATTAACTAGTTTACAGTTTCCTTATTATACTAATAATAACTTAAATGAATTTCACTAAATTTCAAATAATTGTGATTATGCTAAGTATGTCAATTCATACTCTATATCTCATGAACAGGAAAGTGGGAGCATATCTTTGAAAAAAAAGAACTTGTGCAGGTTAATAATGTAGAATGTATTATCAATCATGATATTAATTTGGATAAGAGTTGTAAGGATTCTAAATCTCTATCTCAAAATATTATTTATATTAGTGTTTATGAACATCTAGAGGATATCAATAAAGGTGTGGGTGATGTCGATAGTGAGTTTAATCTAGTTTAAACAAGAAAGAATAAAAAAAATAAAAATATCATGTTGTAATCCCCTAGAAATAGTTGATATCAAACCTCTCAACTATTCTCATATGTTTTAGTTTATTATTTGTAATGTAGGGGCATTTCTTTCTTGTCCATTAGAATTAGAGTTAAAAATTTATGACGTATTCATAATATGTCTCTTCTTATTTTGATTGAGCCTTTTATTTTTATTACTAATTTGGATAATACTTCTAGGTTTTTGGGTGTTAATCATGTTGTGTCTAATACATCTTATAAGATTTGGGTTCCTCAAAAAGATCCTATGGTTATTGATATTCTGAATGATTTTACTCAGGCGATCTGTTGTAGTATTATTTTAGTGCATTATAAATATTTTTATTTTTATTTATGCAACTTCTTCTTAAAGTGTTTGAAGGATTTTGGTGGTCCAGCTTATTCACTTTCATAATATAGTTAACTCTCCCTAGTTGGTGGGTGGTGAATTTTGCACTATTTCCAACCCCACTAAAAGGCTAGGGGAGGGGGAGGGGGAGAACCCTGTTTTCCTATCTATAAATGATTTTAATATGAAGATCTTAGATTGGAACCTCAATGATATTATTTTTACTAGTAGAAAATTTACTTAGAACCATGATAATGGTTGGATCGTGTCCTCTTTAATGATAGTTGGATTAATTACTTTACTTCTATGAATGTTGAACACCTTAGTAAAACCTTATCTGATCATTCACCTATGCTTATTACCATTCAGTTGAGACATGATAGCTCTGCTTTTAACTTTAGATTTTAGAATATTTGGCTTCTTGATCATTCCTTCATTAATATGGTTTATAAGAATTGGTATGCTCCCCTTCACCCCGATAACTCTATTTTTGGTATTAATAGATTGTGGATTAAGCTAAAAATATTAAAGCATAAAATTAAATGGTGGAATTTTAATTTCTTTAAAAATGTTTTCACTTAAACTAATTATGCTAAAAAGAAAGTTTACTCCTTAGAGCACAATTATCATCCCCATCATTTGGATGGTAATTTTAATCTTCTTTAACACGGTAAAACTTATCTTTTCAACCTTCAAGCTCAAGTGGAAACTTATTGGAAATAGAAAGCGGCTTTTAATCATCTTATTGAGGGGGACGAGAACCCTAAGTATTTCCATGATTTAGTTTAGAGGAATAGAGCTAGAAATTGGATTCATAATATTACTTATGATGATGGCTCATTTACTGAAGATGTTGGTGAAATAGCAACTTCGGATGTGGATTTCTTTAAAATTTTGATTGATAAAAATTTTACTCTCGATCATATTGATAATACTAATATTATTCATCACATCATTAACCATGATGATAATTTGGCTCAGTCTGCTTCTCCTACTTTCTAGGAAGTTATGAAGATGTTTTTTTTATTGGAGTGTTGACTTTGTTGCTTTCCATGATTGTTATACGACTATGTTTTTTTGAAAACGCTTAGAACATTACTTGCCATAATCTTTTCAATGCCATATTATATATTTTTTTAAGGTAATAACATGCCTAAGTTTTTCTCTTCCACCTCCATTGTGCTTATTCCTAAGAATAATGGGGCTTATAATTAGAATGATTTTCATCCTATTAGTCTCTGAAGTTTGTTTAGCAAATTAATTTCTAAAATTCTTATGAATCACCTTTCTCCTTTCATTCCTAGAATCATTGCTCCTAATAAAACTAGCTTTGTTAAAGGTAGGTCTATTTCGAATAACATTTTACTTGCTCAAGAAATCTTTTATGATTTGGATGTTAAGGTGCATGGGAGTAACATTATTTTTAAATTGGATATTACGAAAGTATATGATAACAATAACTGGGAGTTTCTTTATTACATCTTGTATTTGTTTGGATTTAATTTTGCTTTTATTATTCTTATTAAAAAGTCTATTGAAAGTTCCTATTTTTCTGTTATTATTAATGGTAAAAGTAATGTTTTCTTTAAGTCCTTTTATGGTTTGAGACAAGCTGATCCTATCTATCCCTCATTATTATTGCGTTTGAGTATTTTTCTAGAGCTATTACCAATCTTTTTAAAATTTATCTTAACATTTACTATAGAACATTGGGTGGTTTTCCTATTTCACATTTATGTTTTACTTATGATGTTATTATTTTTTCTCATGAATCTCTTAAAAGAGTTAATAAACTCATGAGATTTTTAAACAAGTTTGAAAGTTGTAATGGACTTTTTATTAATAAAAATAAGAGTTGCATTATTGTGTCTAATAGGGTCTCTCATGAATGCATGATTTCTATTAAGAATAGTAGAGTTTTATTTTGCAAGGTTCTTTACCAAATAAATATTTAGGGGTGCATCTTTATAAAGGTAGGACGAAAACTTTTCTTTTTAATGATCTTATTACTTCTGTGCAAAAAGGGCTTCACTCTTGGGATTCTAACTTCCTTAGTTTTGGGGTACATTAATTCTTATCAAAAGTGTTTGGTGTTCTTTACCTATGTATATCTTTCAAACTTTGCAACCTACTGATGCTATTTGTATTAGGATTGAAAAATTATTTAATTAGTTTTTTAAGCATGGTTCCAACATGAATTCTAAAGTTATTTGGTCATCCTGGACCAACTATTGTGGGGTCCTTAAGGAAGGGGCTTTGGGTTGTAAAAGTATGTATAATTTATCGTATACATTATCTTTTAAACTGTGGTCTAATTTTCATTCTAAACTTTCTCTTATGGCCAGGTTTATGACTGATAAGTATTGTATGCATAAAAGTATGTATAATTTATCGTATACATTATCTTTTAAACTGTGGTCTAATTTTCATTCTAAACTTTCTCTTATGGCCAGGTTTATGACTGATAAGTATTGTATGCATAAACATCATGCTATGTGTTGCTTTAATAATGGTGATTCCAGGGTATGGAAAAGGAATTGTAGTGTAAATTGGAGTGATGAACCGTATGTTAAATGAGGTCTTGGAAGAGCTAACCTCTTCTTTTATAAAGACCATTGGCTTGGGGGTAAAACCATTGATTCAATTCTTAATTCCTTCTTTGCTGCCACTACTAAAGTGGATTCTTGTATCATTGACAACACTTGGGAGTACAATAAACTAGTTGACATTCTTCCTCAGTCTATTATTTTTAAAATCTTAAATATTCCCATTAATATTGAATTAATGATTTGTTATTATGTGACTTCTCTCATAATGGCATGTTTATTTTAAAGGATAGTTGTCAAGAGTTTAGAGATAAAAATAGGGTTAGAAATATTTTTTTCTCTAATTTGACGAAAAAGTATACCTAAGACCATTTCTATTTTTATTTGGAGAATCATACATAAATATATTCCTACTTATGACAATTTTAGGAAAAGAGGTTTTAATTTAACTTCTAAATGTCGATGATGCTATCATGTGGAGATTATACATCTTGTATTTATTTCTGGTCCTATTGTTGTGAAAACTTGGGCTTACTTTGTTGACATTTATAGATTGAATCAGTTTAATACTCACATGTCTATCAACACTTTGATTGATTCTTGGTTAATTAATTCTATGGGGTATATAAGTGATGTCATTCCTTCTCTGATTATGTGGTATCTTTAGATTGCTAAAAATAACTCTTTGTTCAATAATTTTTGCATAAAATATCATTATATTATTCAAAATATTTAAGATAAAGTGTTTAAACTTTTCTCTACTAATCTCATGACCTCTAAGAATTTTAGGAATTATTATTTTATGGCTCATAATTTTTTCATATCTCTGCAAATTAGCATCGCTTTGGATGATCCTAAATTGGTTTATTGGATCAAGCCTACCCTTACTACTTTTAAACATAATGTAGATGGGTCGGTTAAAAATTCCGCTTTTGGGTGTGGTAGTATTATAAGAGATGATTAGGGCTTTTTTTTGTCCCACGCATAAATATTTTATGGTGATGGCTAAGCTAACTGCTATTCTTAACGGTTTGAAATTATGTCTTTTGCTTGGTATTACTAACATATGGATTGAGGATGATGCCACATCTAGTATTCATTGTGTTATAATTCTAAAGGATAGAATTTGCAATTCTGATCTTTTTTATCTTATTAGATAAATTAATCAGCTGTTTATTTTTGATAATTTTATTATTTGTCATAATTATTGGGAAGGTAATGCTTGTGCTAATTGGTTAGCAAATTTGGGTTGCAATTTGGATTGCCGCACTAATGTCACTGATATCAAATTACATAATTTATTGGGCTAGACAAAATGGGGTTACCATTACAATTTAGTATTTTAGGTGCTTGGGCCATTTGGCTCTTTTCTTTCTTAGATCTAGCTGGTTTGATGATTTTCTTAGTGCTAATGTTTCTAAATTTGGCTTTTAATGGTTGTGTTGCATTATGTTTTATAAAGCCCTTTTATCATCCTACGGTTAGTTTTTTGTAGTGTTATCAATTTTCCTTATCCTTGTCATCTTCATTTCAATAATGCCTTGTGTGTTGTTGTGGTGGGCTTATGTTGTGATTAGAATTTTTGGTATCATGATTTTAAACCTATTTGTTGATCTTCTACTCCCAGAGGGAGTAATTCTAGAGTGCTGTTCTTTTTCTTAGTGCTGTTTTGTAAGGTGTTTGGCTAGCTTTGTTTTTGGGCATTGGGGTTTTCATCATGATGTATGGAATTGGTTCTTGGGAGTCGGTTTTGGATTAATTGCAACCTTTTTTTTCTCTTCTTTTGTGTTGTCAAAAGTTCTATCCTTTATATACCCATTGTTTTAGAGTTGACTCTTTCTGTTTGAGGTTTTGTTAGTCTATGAACCTTTTGATTCCTATTATTGTTTTGGCATTTTGTTGGAGTGATGGGTTGGTTTTGCTATTGTGCAGGGTGTATTGGCTTTCTGGGTTGGCCTTCTAGTGGTATTTATTGTTCTTTTTAGCTGTTGTATCAATGTATTATTTAATTAGTTCTTTTTTTTGGTTTGTTAGTTTGGGCTAGAAGTTCCCGGGTGTTGTTATTATGGTTGTGGTTTCCTATAACCTATATTATTTTTCTATTATGCTCTTTGGGTTTAAAATTGAGTGTTAGTGGAGTTTTCATCATGTTGTTTGCTATAGTTTTATCTTCTTAAGCTTAACTAGCTCGCCTCACCTCCTTTTTTTGGGTTCACTATATTGGTTTCTAGCCTTTTACATCATAGCCCATTGAAGCTAGCTTTTGTTTTTGGTCTTCTGCTATATTTTCTCAGCCCCTTTTAGTTTCGTATACAAAATATCTCAGTCTCTAAAATATACTAATATGGAATTTTATTTATTCTAGAAATATTGCTTACTCTTTGACATTTATCACATTTTCTAACAAAAGTATTAACTTCATTAAATAGAGTAGGCCAATAAATTTCAGGTTAGAGGGTTTTAGAAGCAGCTCTAAAACCTCCAAAATATCATCCATAATAATAATTAGGAAAATACCTAATGATTGGTTCAATTTCTTCCTCGGGACACATCATCTAATAATTCGGTCATTGCAAGCCTTAAATAAATATGGTTCATCCAAAAAATAATATTTAATATGATGCAAACAAAAACATTTTGAACAAAAGATGAATCAAATGGAAGTATACCACTAATAATAAAATTGTCAATCTCAATTTACCAATGAAATATGTTTAGATGCAAAGTAAATACTTATTTATCAGTATAATACTCATTAATTTCAAGCTCATTTTATGCATGCCTTTCAATTGAATGTCTGGAGAGATGATCATCAATTTATTTTTTAGTTTCTTTCCTATCAATAATTGTTACATCATATTCTTACACTAGTTGAATCCACCTCATCTATCTAGGTTTGATTTTATGGCTTTCTTTATCATCAATATAAAAATTTATTTTTATACTAATCAAATATGATCTAAACTTGTTAAAAGTAAAAAATAATTGCTACCAATTCTTTTCATTAGTTACATAATTATACTATGAAAAATTTAAGGTTCTACTAGCATAAGAATTATATTGAATACCTAATCTTTCTTTTGACTAAGAATAGCACCAGTAAAAAAATCACTTTCATCACACATAAATAAAAATGGTAAACACCAATCTGTAGCAATAATAACTGGAGCAATAATCAGATGTTTTTTCAAAACATTAAAAGCATCAAGACATGTTGTATCAACTATAAAATGAATTTCTTTCTCCAATAAATGGCATAAAGGATTTGAAATTTTAGAAGAGTCACTTATAAATCTTCTATAAAAACCTTCATTCCCAAGAAAGATTCTAAATTCATTTACAGAAATGGGATGGAGTAGTTTCTCAATAAATTTTTTTTTTCAATGTTTACCTCTAATCCTTCTTTATAAATATTGGGCCTTAAGATAATTCCCTTTGTCAACATAAATTGACATTTCTTCCAATTTATAAAAAGTTTGTTTCTACACACCTTTCTAATACAAAAGGTAAAATCTCATGAAAGGAATAAAATATAATAGCAAAATCAAAAAAGTCATAGATGAAGATTTTAATGCATACTCAATTAAGTTTAAAATAATTGGTATCATGTATCTTTGAAAAATAGAAGAAACATTTCAAAGATAGAAAGTCTTCTCCTAAAGGCAAATGTCCCATAAGAACTGGTGAAAGTTGTTTTTTCTTGGTAATCATGTGCAATAGGAATCTTGTGATTCCCTAAATAATCATCTAGAAAATATTAGAATGAATGATATTGGTATTTATCCAATATTTGATTAAGAAAAGGCAATACAAAATGATCTTTTCTAGGAGCCCTATTTAGCTTCCTATAGTTTATGCAGATTCTCCACCTAGTGATAGTTCTAGTAGGAATAAGTTTATTACATTTATTAGTTAAGTCTCCCTTCCTAGGAAAATTTTTGATGGGGCTTACCTAAGCACTATTTAAAATAGGAAAAACAATTCTATTATCAACTCATTCATGTATTTCCTTTTTGACAACCTCTTTCATGGATGGGTTTAATCTTATTGAGGATCAACTTTTAGTATTGAATTAGCTTCCATTAGTTCTATGCATATAAATCATGGGGCTAATTCCCTTAATATTAATAATAGACTATAAAAATGCATTCTTAAAATATCCTAAAACCCTAATAAACTTACATTCCTCATCTTCTTTGAAAATTGCAAAAATAATTACAGGCAAAGTTGAATTTTTACTAACACAATTATACTTAAGCTTGCTAGGAAAAACCTTAAGCTCTAATTTAGTAGATTGTTCTATAGAATGTCTCAAAATTTTACTCCACTATATAGTCTTTAAAGTTTCAAATTTCCCTCTAAATGCTCCAATATTAGTTCTAATTGAATGAATTGATTTTCCAACATCCTCATATCTCTTCCCACCATCATCATCCAATAAAATCCCTCCTATCAATTCTTCTTTTAATTTTTCCACTGCAATGTCTTCCATATCAACCCAAAACTAGTCTTTATTCTTTTCATGAGTGAATTTAAAAGATTTAAGAACATTAATGGTCACTTCTTGATCTTGAACCCTCATAGTTAATTCCCCTTTATGCATATCAATCATGGCCTTCCTTGTGGCTAAGAAAAGTCTTCCTAAGATAAGGGGTATTTTCCTATTCTTCCAGATTAAGTAAAATAAAATTAATAGGAAAAATTAACTTATCAACCTTAATTAGAACATCCTCTATTACCCCTCTAAGATAAGTGAAAGATCTATTAGCTTGTTGAAGAGTAACAGAAGTAGGTT
Organism: Dendrobium catenatum; assembly: GCF_001605985.2. Lineage (NCBI taxonomy): Eukaryota > Viridiplantae > Streptophyta > Magnoliopsida > Asparagales > Orchidaceae > Dendrobium > Dendrobium catenatum. The sequence goes on from NW_021320079.1 coordinate 2,629,131, forward strand.
GAACCTCTCTTATATTTAATCTTTTTAAAAATGAAAGGGGCATGATATTTATGATTGATTTTAGATAACACAAAGCTCTCCCATAGAATTTATCACCTATTGTTAAAGGAATGGTGAAACTATCAGGATCTTTTAGTTTCTCAGGTTGTTTCTTTTGAATTATAACACTACACTTTTCAGTTAATCCTCTGGTTTCAAATTTTCATTGTTTCATTTTCTTATTCAAAATATATTTCATGAACTTAGCATAGGTGGGCATCTTCTCTAAGTCTTCAAAGAAGGGTATGCTTATAGATAGTTTTATAAACAACACTAAAAACATAAAAATTGCTTATCAAGATTTTATTTAATCAGCCTCTGTGGAAAGGATAGTGGTAGTATCTCCACAACATTACTAATTTGTTTTCCAAGCTTTTTAATAGGGTTTTATTATTCATTAGGGTGTTTTAATTTGAATGGTTCACTTTCAACATCTCAATCCTTATATAAGTCTGCTAAATTTCTCCTTCTCTTTAGTTCGATATAATTACATTATTCTTCCAATTTTTATTATTAGTCAACATAGCAAGATGCCCTAAATAATCTTTTACTCTTTAAGGGAAATATATTTATACTGCAGTTGAACTACTAATTTCATAACAACATCTTCCAATGGTATTTTCCCATTCTCAATATGATTGTTTTGCACAAAATCAAAGGGGTCACACTTTAATGCTTCCCAATACAGTGCAACGTCACTCATCATTCTAGTATCTCTAATAGAATTAGGGTGATTATTATATATACATGGGCTAACTCTGGCATCCTCATTAACTAATTTCTTTGAAATAGTAGCTACCTAAGTAGTAAAAATTGATAAAAACATCGGATTTACAAACTCTATCTACTCTAAAAGGATTCACCATATCAACATACCACTATAAATTATTTATAGTCATTTCCTCTATTACTTCATATGCTTTCTGAAATGGCTTAGACATCAAAGATCCTCCAACTACAACATTTATAATTAACTTAAGATACCTTACTAATCTATTAAAAAAGGTTCGAATAACTAGCCAATAAGGTAAGGCATGGTAAGGGCATTTCCTAAGCAATATCTTAAATCTCTCTCAACATTATATATTAATTGCCCTTGATATTGGATAAAGGAAGTGAATCCTTTCTAATTTCGGTAGTTTTTGAAGGTGGAAATACTTAGCATGAAATTTGTGTCCCAACTCAATCCAAGTGGTTATAGAGCCTTGGGGTAAAGAATTTAATCACATCTTAGCCTTGCCCTTTAGATAAAATGTGAATAATGTAAGTCTAACAGCATCATTAATGGCATTATTATACTTAAATACAATATAGATTTATAAAAAATTGGCTAAATGTATGTTGTATCATCAACAGAAGTTCCCTCAAATGAGGAATTTTTATCCGTTTGAATAATTGCCAGTTTTAATTCATAATTATTAGCATGGATAATATGTTTATTAATACTCTGATGGATTCCTTCTACTAAAGAGTTAGCATACTCTGTAAGAGGACTAAAATTGTCTTAATCTTGTACTGCATTAAATACCTTTAAAATCTTTTTAGTTTTTTAGTTTTTTGAAAGGCCCTTTCCTATTTTTGGATCAAACAATAATGGCTCCTTACTAGATCTACCAAGCACAAACCTAAATAAAAATCAGTAGAAATTACAAACTAAATAAGCAAACAAAATTCATTTTTTATTTTTTAATTTTATTTATCAAATAGAATAAAGATACATTATACAAGTAGGTCTAAATATACACTTATTTAAATAATATAATCAAAATTACAATATTCACTTTACTTCCAATGTAGTGATGCCAAAAACTTTATGGGGAAATTTGGCCTTGCATGAACTGATCTAATTAGTTAAAAAACAATATGCTAAGAACTCTCTTGCTGAATTGAAAAGTGATGAAAATATTAAGGCGCTCTAAATATACAGAAGTATAAATGTTGAATAATTAATTTAGTGATAAAGCAAGTGTCAAACCCATAAGAAAGTGTTATGTTTTATTGTAACTTAACTACTCCTATCACTACAAATACACAAATTATCCTACTGAAGACAAAACTTATAATTTAAAGTTTAAAACATTGAAAGAAAAACTTGCAAAAGACATTTGATACTTACTAAAATTAAATTTTTTTTACAAATGAATGTATAAAAATATAACTTTTCTAATGAGACTGTTAAGTATAATTGTGGAGCAAAGCATATACATAACAAGATCTATGTCAAGCTTTTATAGGTGAAAATAAATATTTATAGCCTTCCTATAAATTTTTTTATCTCTATAGAACCTAGAGTATTCAAACATCATATGTCTAGGCATTTCAATATTCAAATTCAGTACTCCAAATTATTTCATCATTCTTTTATTGAGTCTATACATCACACTAGGTTTTAGCCACCCACATGGCCTTTATATACATTAAATGAAGAATGGAAGATATTGAAAACATGAATACTTTAATTAAAACATAAAACTCTATATTAGTGCATACTATGCTTACTGCATCATTAGCCTAAAAATATGAAATTAGCTACATATGGAGGAAATAACAAGTAAACACATTATCATTTCATTAAATGAAATAAGAGATACAAAAGTAGTTTTAAGAAAATTTTCACCAGGAAGGATCAAATGATCTTCTACATACTCCTTCTTACACCAATCATAGAGTTTCTTATAAACGATCTAAGAAGTCTGAAAATAAAAGCATATTGCACTTCCCTAATCTCCCTAGACTTTACTCTAATGGGACACTAAAGCAATACACTTACAAAGATAGGATTTCACTCCAGTGATAAAACTCTCTAAATAAAGAACTGAAATACTATTTATAGTAATCACAAGAATAGACTTAAGCATCATGGTGTTTGAAAGGGTGCTGTCATGGCTATGATAAAAGAACTAGAGCCTCAGCATTATAAAGTTTGCTACATTGCGGCATTGGATGATGTGGCACAATTAATGATTGAAATGATGTATCTTTTCACTAAGTCTGTGTGGATTCACATGTTAGTAACTACTCTACTATGGTGCTCCAAAAGTTTGAGTATAATGGTGCTAGAAAGGAGATTTTGGTTCTTAGATGAAAAATAAATGGGCTGAACAGTACTTTATCTCGGTTGAACACTTGGTGGAGGCAATGAGCTAAGGTAAAATAGATCAAAGATGGTGATTTAAATTCTAAGTTTTTCGTTCTTTTGTAAATGCCAGAAGGAATGCAAAACATATTTTCAAAATTAAATATAAAAATGAATTATTGGTATAAGATCAAAATCAAATTGATATAATTTTTTTTATAAATTCATGGATTCTAAATGGAAATTTAGAGCTTTCTCTTTGAATAATTGGCCAAATCCAAGAGGTGTTTTGACAGATCATGATAGAGAATTCCTGAATACTGAGCTGACCATGGAAGAAGTTTTTGCAGCTATCAACCAACTTGGGGGAGAAGTATCACCAGGTGTTGATGGTATTACACATTTATTTGTCAAATCTTATTGGTCCATCATTAAATTAGAAATTTGGAATGCTTTAATAAGCTTATTCTCTATAGGTATAATGGAAGCCAATTGGAGAGATACATTGATTGTGCTCATTCCAAAGGTGGATATGCCAATGACTCCTTCATGTTTTATGTTAATAAGTTTATGAAAAACAATTTATAAACTTGTGGCTAAGATTCTTCTCAATAGATTTTTTTATATGATTCCTAATCTAATTTCAAAAGATCAGTCAACTTTCATTAAAGGCCGTTCTTTATCATACCATGTCTTAATTGCTCAAGAAATTTTTCACAAATTTAGATTTTCAAAATCTTCAAAAGGATTGGTTTCATTCAAGATAGATATGGAACAAGCATATGATACTATGTCTTGGAGAACTTTTGAGAAGATTTTGAAGTATTTCATATTTCATTTACATTTACAAACTTATTTTGGAATGTTTACAAAATCAAAGATTCTCTATTTTAATCAATGGGAATTCTTCAAAGTGGATCTATGTTTGTAGTGATTTTGTCAAGGTTGTCCCTTATCTCCATTTTTCTTTATTTTATATTCCCAACTTTTATCAAATGCTTTAATTCAAGAGGAGAATGAGATAGAGATTAAAATACACCATAATGCTCCTAGAATAACTCATCTTCTTTATGCAGATGATGTCTTAATTTTTTCTGAAGCTAATATGAAGTTTGTTAAGAAGATTAGAGGTATTCTATTGGATTATTATAGTTGGTCGGGACAAAAGATCAATTATAATAAATCTTCTATACTCTTTGGGAAATATGTGAGTAAAAGAAGAAAGAAAAATATTTCTTGAGTAATGGGATTTAAAATTGTTAAAGAATTCTATTATTTGGGGGTGAAGATTGCTTTGAGAAGAATTATGTCATCTGAATTAAATTTCATGTTGGAAAAAGTTATTGGAAAGTTGGATACTTGGGGAAGAAAATTTATTTCTCTATCAGGAAGATTCACTCTTGCTAAATCTACTATTCTGTCAATTTCGGTGTCTCATTACACTCATTCCCTTGTTCTTGTTGGAATTTTGACTGAAATAGATAAAGTTTTAAGTGACTTGATTTAGCATAAAAATGATAGTGGAAATGGTTTACATTTTTTTTTGTTGGGAGTCTTTGTGTAAACCATATCATTTAGGAGAATGTGGGCTTCATTCTTGTATGAAGAAGGTGGAGGCTTTAAGGGCAAAAATTACATGGAAGTTTATGAATGATGAGGAGTCTTTATTGCATAACGCTTTGGATCCTAAATATGGCACATCATGTTGGAATCTTGATTTGAAACTGAATGTGTCAAATGCTTGGAAAATCATTTTGAGTGGTGCTAAGGCTCTTAAACCAATTGTAAGATGGAATATATCCAATGGGAAAAATGTCAACGTCATGGAAGATGTTTGGATATTAGACAAAGCTTTGAGCAAGTGGCCTAATTTTCTTTCTAATCTACAAAGTAGCACATTAACCGTAGATTACTTTTTTAGTAATGGTGGTTGGGATATGGAGAAACTTCATCATGTCTTTGGAGAGGAATTGATAAAGATTATTTGCAGAATTCAAATTGATCTGATGTGTCATAAGGATCAAATGGAACTGATATATCAGATTTATGGGAAAACATTATTGGCTATAGCATTTGAATCAATTGTCACCAATTCATATATGAAAAAATATTTGCCATGGATTAAGAGAATCAAACTTAATCCAAGGATTGAAGTTTTCTAGTGGAGAATATATAATAAGGAAATTCCTACATTCCAATTTTTGGAGTATAGAAGATTAAAGGATGGGAATTTATGTCCTAGAGGATTTATAAAAATTAAAGACATTGAGCATGTGGCGGTTAATTGTGATAAACTGATTCAAATTGTGAAACTCTTGAATCAATGGGGTTTTCAAATACCTTCTTTTAAGAATTTTGGTGAATGCATTTGATGGTTGGAACATAATGCTTCCACAAAGAGCTTTGTTGCGAATGTTAATTGTGCATCAGTTTTTCTTTGATGGAAATCCTAAAATAAACTTATTCATGAAGGTAAGGAAGATAGTAACTTGAATATTATAGCCAATGCTCTTGGAATGTCCTCTATTTCTATGGTCAATAGAAATAATTCGGACTTATGGGATGCTAATCAACTGGCTCGGTTGTTCAAGAATTGTTGGCATCCTCCTCCACCTGATAGGATCAAAATCAATGTTGTGCTGCTTTGTTAATATCTTATAATGCTGGAATCGAAGTTATTTGCCAAGATCATAAAGGGAGATTTCTTTTTACATTTGGTTTCAAAGGTAGTCATTGGGATATCTCTCAGCTTGAAATGGAAGTTATTTTCTCTTTAAAAAGTATTATTAAAGAATGAGTGATTCAATACAAAGGCATTATCATTGATAGAGACAATGAAAATGTAATTAAAAGCATCACAAATATCATCAAGCGAATGAACTTGCATGAACCGGAGTTTGGGTTATAATTTTATACTTTTGTTAAAGAGTTTAATCATGTTATTTTTAATTATGTGAATAGGAATTGCAATAAGTTAGCGGATGATTGTGCTAACTATGCTCTCAATAGTAACTTTGTTTGGGATGATATTAGTTTGGAACACATTCCTCCTTCTTTTTCTCTTTTGTTAAAGGAGGAATGTGATGCTATTAGTTTGTTTTAGGTTTTTGTTCCTTTTAATGCTATTTCTTTATGCATCCTTAAAAAAAAAAAAGAAAGGATAATCTTGCATGAAGGTATTGAAAAGCATGATGCTGTAGCATTCATATTTCCCAAACAATTTGCGATGTAGTGCTAAATTTTTGTGATGCAACGTAGTGTAACATTATGGCAATTATTATGATTCTACTCTGGGGCTTGAAATTGGTGAAGACTAGTAGCTCAATGTTGTTGAACTCAATGTTGCCGCATAATATACTAGGGCACCATGGCTATGTCAAACTGGTTTTTTCTACTTTTTCTGAATATTTCCTCTACAACATAACAAAAAAAGCACATTTTCATTGAAATTCAAGAATATTAAATAGTACATAATTTACATTTTATATTAGGTTAACATAAGTCCATAATTTAAACACTCTTCACCTTCTCCTATCATTAGGATGGTTCACCAATCATCTAAAATCTATTATTTAATCTGCCTCCAATTCTTTATTTTAAATATTTTCTTTTATTTTTCTAAAGCTAAAATTTTCTATAAATCATTATAAAATTTTGAGGTCTAGTCTTCACTTTAACCAAGTATTTTCTATTTTGAGATTGAATTAACTGTTGGGGCTTGCCTCTATAGGGAGTTTAAAACCTAGTAAAAAAATAACCCGTACATAGTTCTCTAAGGTAGGGGAAGAATCTTGTAGGCATATAGTATAGCTTTATTCCTTGTTTAGTTTCATAACCTAAATGATAGATGAATGATATTTTACTCTTTAAGAAGAATTTGGCATTCCCTATACTACATTTGATTTTGAAAGAAACTATTATATAGAGCAATCTTATCTTGCATTCATAAGCTAGTTGTAAGTGCTTTAAATGATAGCTGGCAATTTACTCTGGGAAAACATAAGTCAAGATTATGTACACTCTTCTTTTCTCCTATCCTATGGAGAGTTATCTATTCATCCCTAAGGTTTAAAACATCTCTAAATCTATATTCTAGATCTTTTCATTGATTTTTCTAAACAATTTTTTCTTTGAAAATCATTATAAATTTAAGAAGTATAGTTTCACTTTAACCAAGAAATTTATCTTATGAGATTTAGTTAACTATAGGATCATAGTTCTATAGGGAGTCTAAACCCACATAAAAAATAATCCCTATTTTAGATCTCTAAGGTAGGGGAAGAATCCTATGGACACAAACTATTGCTTTATTCTTGGGTTTAATTTAATAACCAAAATGATAAATGAATGTTTCTTTTATCCTTCGGGAAGTATTTGACATTCCTTATATTGTGTTTGTTTTAAAAGTAAATTTCATTTCTCTTTGAAAATTGATGGTGAAACATTAGTCTATATTTTAAGATTGTTTAATTTTAAGCTATACATATTTGACTAAAGAAATATTAAAGTGAATAATATGGAACATTCATTCTCATTTACTTATATATAGGATATTCCTGGTGACTCCACTAGGTTATATATATCTCTTCATATTTAATAAAGAATAAACTTTATATATATAATCTAAAATTTTGCTTTACTAGATTTTTAATTTGTAAACCTATCAATATAATAGATGCGCAATGTAATGATTTGATCTTAGATTAAGTAGGGACATTTGTTGGTTTCATTGTATGTAAAGTCTTATCGACCTCATTTTAGAGTGAGGTTAATTTACCACGTGAAATATACAATATATACACCAATCATTGATCAACATTAAAAACTGTAAATCTAATTCATTATTGTGCTTTGGCATAGTGAGTGATCATTGACCTCTAAAATCTTTTAGTTAGTAGTCACAATAGATTTTCACCTGATCATCTATTTAATCACTGATAATCATAAAAAATTGTCAAGGATCTAAAAATGTGAAACCCAAAACTCTTTCAAATTATTAACTAAATCATATATAACATTAAACCCATTTACAAAACCCCATAAAAATCCAAACCTCAAATCCTTAAAATCTAATGTTCAAGACCAATCCAAAATTTCTTGGTCCATAACCTTTTTTGGACAATTTTTAGTTACCTCAAAAACACACCAAATGACCTTGTATTCATGATATATATCAATTACATATTGATTAGGTATGTCTCTAAGATCAACCACATAAGTATGGATGCATTCCAAGTCTCTAAACCCATGAAACTAAAAGCACATTCCAAGGCTACAAAACCTTTAAATATTTATATCATATGCCACTAAACATAGTATATTATGGTTTTTGACCATTAAAACCTCACCAAATATTTGGACAAACTCCAATAAACTCAAAATATCATTTGCATTACATTGAATCTAATCCCCACCCTTTTTAACCATGGTTGACCAAAGGGCCCTTTAAGCCCTTAAACATGCATGTTGAACCAAATTACTTCCACATTGCATGTGTCCTCCTCCAATTAGTTAAAAAAGACATTTAGAATGAGTTGAACTCAACATTGATGCTTGGCTAAATTTTGTTGACAAAGTCAACCACGGTTGTCCAAAATATACATAAATAGTTAAAAATTTCAAAACTAATAACTTTGACCAAACTAATGAACCAAACTCCTAAGGACATTCTATGGGGTCACCATGAGTCATCTAAAAAAAATTCTATCACATGGGCCCATCTAGTTTAGCAACATGGGTTGAACGAAGTGCACCCAAAGGGTTTTTCATGAACCAAAACCCAACTTATAGAACTAAATTGCACAAATAGCTACAATAGGTTCCCCTTAATCCCAAGTACATACGCCATCAAGCCTAACCCATGGTTTGACCTGGGACAACGAATTAGGTTGAACTAAGCCATTTGAAACCTAAATTCTTGATCCCATTTATAACCCAACCCAAAATGGATATTGTAGCCACTTAAATTATATTCTTGAATTTTTATCTCACATGCCATATCAAGTCTTGCCCTATAGAATGCTGATGTTGCAAGATTCTTTGAAATAACCTCTCTTTGATCATTGGTTAACTCTTAATTAGCTAGCTAGCTATCTTAATGAACTTAAACTCTCTAGAATCTTCTTTTTCTTCCTATTGGATAGTCCCAAATTAAAATAGTGGCTGGCCAAAGCTTAGGTGACTAAATATTAGCCCTTCATTTAAGTTTCTCTTTCTTATAAATATCCCTAAAAATTTTAATGATAGGTATGATCAATTACATTCCCTAGCCTCCTAGAAATTTCCTATGCTCCTTCATAGCCTCCCGCACGCCTTCTCCAGCTCTAGATCTCCTCCATTGAAGTGAGGAAAGAGAGAGGAGAGAGAAAGTGATTCAATTCAATCAACATATAGTCTAGTGCTTTTTAAAGATTGTGGACTTTATGGAAGTTCCGGAGAACTTCTTCAGGAGTCCGTAGAGCCAAAATAAAGAAAATCCATCCACTAAATAAATGTATTTTCTCTTTAAAAGGTTTTAAATTCAATTTGAAATTACTTTAAGATCTCAATACATGGACTTCCAAAACTCCATGGATTGGATGCTTAATGTACCAAGAGGCTATATTTAACCATACTTCAAAAGAGAGAGAGAGAGAGAGAGAGAGAGAGAGAGAGAGAGAAGCTGTGAGAATTTCTAGAGAGAGAAGAGTTGGAATTTTCAAATATTTTGATCCTGTGGTTTGTTGCGGGTTTCTAGTTTATGCCGGTGGCTTCTTCGGAAGTCACTTCTGATTGCCGAAAGACATCTTGTTCATCTCCACCAGATAATCAAATTAATCAACTAGGATCTTCATCTCAAATTATGATTCAGAAGGTCATGTCGACTGAATCGTTAGTGATCAAAGAACTAGACAATAATTCTGTGAAGAAATCATCGCCTGTAGCTAGACGAAAGAAGCAAGTACAGAATGATGTGCAGTTTAAAACTCCTAAGATGATTCGGAATGTTAATGTGACATGCAGATCTAATGACTTTGAAGTGTCTTCATATTCAAAGATGAATCTTTTTGTTAAAGGTTTTGGAAATGTCAATAACAGATATTTGTTCTGTTCTGGAGAATGTGAATAATAGAAGACATGCTGATTGTAGAAATGCTCAAGAATAAACATTGAATGTGTTTGAAGAGAAGGAAGCAAATCCTTGGGAGAAGCATCCAAATATCAACGTTAATTTTATCAGAGATAATTCTATCCTGTCCGATGATGGGCTGGCTGTAAAGCTCTTTGAGCCATCAGTTAAAATAAATTCTGAGATGCTTAATCATTCAATTGTGGTAAAAGTGTGAGGAAGCAGCTGCCCAATGTATGTTATTGTTGATGAGCTTCACCGGCAATGGTCTAAGTTTGGAAAATATCACTTAACCAGCCTCGGTCTAGACTGGGTTTTACGTTCTTTTTCCGCTATGGATACTATGTAAGGTGTATTATCGGGTGGTCCTTGGTATCTACAGGGAAATATTGTTGGGCTAGATAAGTGGACTATAGATTTCTCACCTACCTCACTGAAAGGGTTGTCATCGCTAATATGGGTAAGAAAGCCGCACTTACCTCTATACTGTTGGGATGACATTAACATAACTCGTATCACTTCTATGGTTGGCACTCCCTTATTTCTGGATGGCAATATGTTCCAATGGAGCAAAAGGGAATTTGCTAGAGTTTGTATTCGTGTAGCCCTTGACAAGCAACTCCAGTTGTGAATTTAGGTAGAAGGAAAGGAAGGTTGTTTCTTTCAAAAATTAGAATATGAAAAAGTTTCTAGTTTCTATTTTAAATGTGGAAAGATTGGACACTTAGTTGAAGATTATGTTCAGGAAAGAAAAGGGGTTAATCCAGTTAGTTTTGATTGTGAGAAGCAAAGCAAAGACAACAAAGTCAATTTAGATAGGCTGATTGAAGAAAATGAGGTGTCTTATGGCCCATGGATTCATGTCAAATATGGGAAAAAGAAAGTTGTTCCAGCTACTTTTAGAGGTGGTTATAAACTTCCTACAAAATCTGCTGTAGTCTATGTAGTTAAGGAACAACAAGTCAAGGAAATTATAACCAAAGAAGCTATGGATTCTATTCCAGATAGTACTTTAGCAATGAATATTGCAGATAAGAAGGCAACTGTAAAATTTGGCAGCTTGGGTTTAACTGAAGGTAATGATCTGGAGCATAGCATTGTAGTGCCAGTGGTTCAAAATGTTGATTAAGAGGTCAGTTCAAAGGACATGAATTGTGAGAAGCCAATAGCTAAGTTGGTTAATTCTTCTACAGAGCCAATCATAGTCCATGTTAATCAGTTCAGTGCTTTAGACGCTAAATGTGAAGATATAAATCAATTGCAGAAAAAAATGATTGCAGACAAAATTGAAATAGAAGAAGGAGAAATTTTAGAAGGGAATCAAGAGGATCCAATCGCTTCAACTTTCAAAGATCCAAATTATGCTGAGAAGTTTACAAAAGATATAGCTACTGCTGGATCAAGGAAATTCAAGCTTCATAAGGAACTTCACTCGCTTGGTAAAAATAATCTTCAGCTAAGAAGTAGAAGAACAAATTTTCAAAAAAAAAATGCTAATGGGAGCAATCCCATTAACATCCATAAATGACGTTAGTTATTTTTTGGAACTGTAGAGGGGCTAGGAAAGTGGACGCCTCTCGATATTTAAAGGAAATAGTGAAGGATCACAATGCTTTGCTTGTTGGTTTGGTTGAAACAAAAATTTCTGATATGAATTCTCATGAATTCAATTTGTTTCTTGGGGATAAATGGGACTACTTTTTGTTTCTAGCTGAAGGACTATCAGGTGGTCTTATGGCTTGTTGGAGAAGTGAAGACCTTGTTGGAGAAGTGATATTGCTTTTTTTTTTTTGTATCAAAGAAGCTAACTCTCAAGTGGTGATTGGTGAGCTCAATATAGCTAACAAAGGTATTTGGAATATAGCTAATGTTTATGGAAACAAAAAATATTTCATTAGAAGGAATTCATGGAGTTGCTTGGAGATTATAGCAAATATGAAAGAGCCGGCCATTATAGGTGGAGACTTTAATTGCTTGCTATCACAGGAAGATAAAAACGGAGGAAAAAATTTGTATTTTCTACTGGTACGCAAGACATGTACTCATTTATGTGTAATTTTGAATTCAATGAAGTAAGCATAGTAGGCCCAAAATACACTTGGTGTAACAACAAGGAAGGCAAAGCTCATATCTTGGAGAGACTAGATCGGTGCATTATCAATTATGAAGCTTTGAAGACCAATAAAGTGGTGGTTGTTAAGCATTTGGCAAGGCTAGCCTCCGACCACTTCCCAATTAAACTGAAGATCTTCTCCTCAGGTTTTGGAAGAAATAGAACTATCATTTTTGAAGAAGTGTGGGCTACATTCCCTGCATCCTATGCTATTGTTTCAAGTTCTTGGAAGAAGCAAATGAGAGGTAGAAATGTGGAAAAGCTAAATTCTAAATTCAAGAGATCTTTAAAAGCTCTATTTTTTTGGAGTAGAGCCAAGCACAAGAGCTTAGAAGAATTAAAGAAAATTCTTAAGGATGAAATCCTTGAATTACAAATTGAGGAATCTACTGATGGTGGGCTTTCGGTCAACAAGTTGCAGATTTTAAAATCTAAAGCCTGTCATCTCAACTCAATAATTGGTAGGCTTTGTACTTGGTGGAATCAAAGAGCAAGGATTCAATGGATAAAAGAAGGTGATTCAAACTCTAAATTCTTCCATGCTTATGCCTCGGCATGGAACAATTCTAACTGGATCAAGAAAATTAAAAATGATGTTGGTGAGACCTTGGAAGATCAAATGCAAATAGAGAATTATCTATGTTGCTACCTCAATGCCAAGTGGAGGAAACGTCACTGCAGATTGAGCAAGTGGCAAAACCCGTCTAATTCCTTGGATGAATTAGATAAGAAAATGCTTGAAAAGATTTTTTCTTTTCAAGAGCTAGAAGAGGTTGTCAAAAATTTGGAGTGTAGCAAATCTCCATGTAATGATGGTATCTCTCACTCTTTCATAAAATCATATTGAAATTTTATTAAAAATGATGTTTGGATGGCTATAAACTCCTTCTTCACGACTGGGGTTCTTTTTCCTGAATGGAAAGAAACCAGTGTGATCTTAATTCCAAAGGTGAGTAACCCTTTGACTACTTCAAACTATCATCTTATTAGCCTTTGTAAATCTGTGTACAAAATTGTGGCCAAAATGTTTTTAAATAGGATGACTATGTTATTCCCTAGAATTCTTTCTGAGTATCAGTATGCTTATGTAAGAGGGAGATCTATGTCAGATCAGATTTTTCTTGCTCAAGAGCTCTTCAACAAATTTAAGTATTTCAAATCTAAGAAGGAAATGATGGCTATTAAAATTGATATGGAAAAAGCTTATGATAGCATGACCTGGTCGACTTTAGCTCAAGTTCTAGATGCTTTGAGTTTCCAAAATTTTTTTCTAATTTGATTTTGGAATGTATAAGAGAATCAAAATTTTCTATTATGTTTAATGGTAGGCAATAAGATTGGATTGAAGCAAGAAGTGGATTTAGGCAGGGGTTTCCTTTATCACCCTATCTATTTATAATATATGCACAATTATTAAAAGATGACTTTCCTCACAAGGGGAAAAATATTGGAATAAAGGTTGCACCTAATGCTCCTTTAATCTCACATCTAATGTTTGCAGATGATATTATCTATTAGCTGTCAATCAGCTATATGAGCTGTCTTTACCATCTTGGCATCCTCCACCTCCTAAATGGATAAAAATCATTATAGATGCAGCATTAAGTCATACTAGCAATGCTGTAATGGGAGGCATTTCAATAATAAGAAAAGAACACACCGGATTTATAATGGTTCGGTCAAACCTTGATCTACGTCCACTCCTTGGAGGCACCCTCCAAGTATTGCACTACTAAAGTGTCTCTCCTTTAGCCCCCACAGCTAGGCGGAGAAGCCATTACAAAATCGCTTCCACCTTCCCCGGTGCGGCGGACTGGCCGGGTCATTTGATACCAAAGTGATCTTTTTCTTTGGTGAACTTCCCTCGAGACAAGCCTTGAATCCGACGGTATCCAGAACAATAGGCATATCGTCTTGTACGATCAATACAATTTAAGCCCAATCAGTCGAGATGATTTAAGAGGATCAGAAGAAGTTTGTTCATATCATCCAGGATGATAATATATCGTCCTGGACGATCAGAATAAATCGTGGAATATCGTCCTCGACATCGCCCTGAAAAACAGCTATCCGATGACCAATCGTCCAGCATATCATCCCAAACGATTTTGCGATCGTCGAGGATGATTTGACCGTGAAATAAAGTTATAATTGCTTTCCTTAAATTCCAGAGAAATTTTAGAAAAATTGACCTGGATCGTCCTAGACGATATTTTATAGTCCTGGACGATCCACCTGGACTATGTCCAAAAATAGGTTATTTTTTAATAGATTTGGCGGCAGATTCTTTCTGAATTGAGCCTATCGCCCTGGCCTATACAAAATTGTCCAGGACAATGTGTTTTATATAATGACAACTGCTTTAATGAGGATGCCCTAATTAGGAATTCTGCTTTTGAATAGATCATCCAGGACGATATAAATCCTTCCCAGACGAAGTTACCAAAAATAGTAAACTCTAGTGAACAGTCAGAAATCTTACAAGTTACGAAGCATCAGGAGCCACACCAAATACAATAGACTCAAGAAAGGAAAAAGGTACAAACTGACTCAAACCTAGTATACCCAATCTTGAGCTGGTTCCAAATTGCAGTCCGATCGTGTGAACCTGAAATGTCAGTAGATAAGGCTGTCGTAGAGAAAAAGAATTTTTTCTATCATCAAAATCATAAGCCATAGATCTGCAACAATCTCCCCATTTTTTATGATGGCAAACATTTCAATTTGAATTTGCAAAAAGGAACATTTTCTCCTAATCTCTCTCTTTTTTTTGTGGGCTCATTTTATGCCCTTTATCACTTGAATGGCTCTTTGAGCATCTTTTGATTTTTAATACACTTTGTGTATTTTTTTTTTAATTTGGTGTCATTGCACATCTTTTGGTTTGGCATCATTGGCCACTTTTTTTTCTTTAAATATTATTTATTTCTTATATTTTCAAAACTAAATTAAACCCAAATTATTGACAACACGAACAACTTGATTAAGAAAATTTTAAGGTGGATTCAACAATCTTGCAAAAGATTCCTCTACAATAGGAAAAATATAGGGAGATGAAAAAAATAAGTTTCAAAATCCAATTTAAAATATGATGAAGATTTTAAATTAAAAGTCGAATAACATCTTTTAGGAAATAGAGATCGAGAGTCAAAAACATGAGTTTCCTTCCTTTGACTGTTTTAGAGAAGTCAAACACAACTTACCAAAGATTTAAAAAAAAATCAGGAAGAAGATTTTTCATTTTTAGAAAGGTTAATGTGTGTGTTGATCATAGAAAAACTTTCACGAAAACAAAAATTTCAAAGAATAAATAAAACAAAAACACAAAATAAAAATGAAAAACATAAAAACAAAAATACAACACAAAAACAAGAAAGGCTTTTAACCATTATCTCTCTCCTGGTCCGATGCTTCAGAAACTAGATCTGCCCATGAGATTTTTTTCCTTTCATTATTTCCATAGTTTAAATTTTGCTTCGCCTTGCCCTTTTCTTTCGTAGGAAGAATTCTTAAATTAGGGCACTGATTTTTCATATGTTCAGGCTTCCTAAATCGAAAGCAAATAACGTCTGAAGGAATATGAACATCCTTACCATTTTTACCTTTTTTCCACTTTTGCTTATGCTTTTGTGAGCTTTGTGATTCGCTTGACAAGTCATTGCATTCGTCACCAACTAAGTAATCTTTTACCGTATCTTCAGTTTTTAGAACAATCATTTCACCTGCATCCAAAAGTCTTTGACCCAACCTTTGCTCGTAGGAAATGAGCGAGCCAATCAAATTATCAATAGAATAATCATTCAAATCTTTTGATTCACAAATAGAAACAACTTTGGCATCAAATTTTTCAAGTAGACAGCGAAGAATTTTATTGGCTTTTACAAAATTTGAAAATTCTTTTCCAAGGCTTGCAATGATGTTACAATTTGAATGAACCTAGTGTACATGTCTAAGATCGTCTCATAAGGTTTCATGGAAAATAGTTCAAAATCATGCATTAATAAATTCAACTTGGATTTCTTGATTTCACTATTGCCTTCGTATATGGTGTGTAGTTTATCCCAAACTTCCTTACCAGTAGTGCACGTGGATACTAACATAAAATCTTCAGAATTTAAAGCACAAAAAAAGCAGTTTAACGATTTTGCATTCAATTGAGCATTTACTTGTTCTTCCCTATTCCATTGATTAAAAGGAATATCAGTTTTAACTCCATTAACAATACGTGATGGTGATAAATAACCAGTTAAAATCATATGCCACATGCGAAAATCAATCGATTGCAAGAAAATAGACATGCGAGTATTCCAAAAATCAAATGACATATTTTCAAATAAAGGAGGTCTGATGATTGAATAACCTTCCGCAACAACATTACGATTAGCCATGGATCAAAATTCAAAAGCTTTTAAAAACTTATTTATTGAAAACGGCTCTGATACCACTTGAAAGTGCTCAGATAACACTAGAAAGTGCTCTGAGACCACTTGAAAGTTCGTTAGGGATGTTAAGCCCTATAGAACTGACCCAAGGCTAAAAAAGAGAGAGGTGAATTGGTTAACTTTAAAACCAAAGATAAAACTCAAACATAAATCACCACAGAAATCAAAGTGCGGAAGAAAATAATGCGGAAGCAATAATAAGAAAAGAACACACCGGATTTATAGTGCTTAGGTCAAACATTGACCTACATCCACTCCTTGGAGGCACCCTCAAGTATTGCACTACAAAAGTGTCTCTCCTTTAGCCCCCCTAGCTAGGCGGAGAAGCCCTTACAAAATCACTTCCACCTTCCCCGGTGCAACGGAGTCGCCGGGTCCTTTGACACCAAAGAAATCTTCTTCTTTGGTGAACTTCCCTCGAGACAAGCCCTGAATTCGACGGTATTTAGGTGCGAGCTTGCCGTAGCAACCGTGTTGAACTCCCTCCACACTCCCTTGAGTCCCCCCTCACAGGATCTTCTCCCTCTCTCAAACTCCACCTTTTCCTCACTCCCTTTCAAGCTCTCTCTTCAAGTTTACCCCAAAAGAACGAAGCTACAATGGATGCCAAAGACACTTACAAAAGTGCCTTGACAAAGATTAAATAGAAGCTCTCAAAACCAGCTCATTAATGTAAGTTGCTGACATTATCATCCAGGATGATAGGCATATCGTCCTGTACAATCAGTACAATTTAAGCCCAATCAGCCGGGACGATTTAAGACGATCAGAAGAAATTTATTCATATCGTCCAGGACGATAATATATCATCCTGAATGATCATAACAAATTGTGGAATATCGTCCTCGACATTGCCCTTAAAAATAGCTATTCGATGACCAATCGTCCAGCATATCGTCCCAGATGATTTTGCGATCGTCCAGAATGATTTTGTGATTGTCCAGGATGATTTGACCGTGAAATCAAGTCATAATTGCTTTCCTTAAATTCTAGAGAAATTTTGGAAAAATTGACCTGGATCGTCCTAGACGATATTTTATAGTCCTGGACGATCCACCTGGACGATGTCCAAAAATAGCTTATTTTTTAATAGATCTGGTGGCAGATTCTTTCTGAATTGAGCCTATCATCTTGGCCGATACAAAATCATCCAGGATGATGTGTTTTGCATAGTGACAGCTACTTTAATGAGGATGCCATAATTAGGGTTTCTGCTTTTGATTAGATCATCCAGGACGATATAAAATCATCCCGGACGATGTTACTAAAAACAGTAAACTCTAGGGAACAGTCAGAAATCTTCCAAGTTACAAAGCATCAGGAGCCACACAAAATACAATAGACTCAAGAAAGGAAAAAAGGTACAAACTGACTTAGACTTAGTCTACCCAATCTTGAGCTGGTTCCAAATTGCAGTCCGATCGTGTGAACCTGAAATGTCAGTAGATAAGGCAGTCGTAGAGAAAAAGAATGTTTGTTATCATCAAAATCATATGCCATAGATCCGCAACAGTTGTTAGAGATTACAAAGGAAGATTCTTATGTGCATTTGGATGAAATTGCATTCATTGGGATAGTTCACAACATGAGATGCTCGCTATTCCTTCTATTAAAAGATTTATTCAAGATTGGATGTTTGAAGCAGAAGGTATAATAATTGAAGGAGATAATATAAATCTTATCAAATTATTCAAGGAGGTTCTTAATAAGGTTGATCCAATTAACGTCAACGTGGACCAAGGTGACTTATATTTTCTTTTTCATTTCAAGCAAATAGTATTTCTTCATTCTAATAGAAATTGTAACAAGTTAGCGGATCTATGTGCTAACTTAGCTTTCATTACAGTTTTTTTTTGGGATGACATTAGTTCGAATAACATTCCTCCTTCATTCTCTATTTTGTTAAAGGAGAAATTTAATTGTTTGTAATTCTCTTTGAATAAAATTTTCTATTTGCATTTTCTCAAAAAAGAAAAAAAAGAGGCTATGTTTAAAATTTTATTGAATTTGGAAAAGAATACAAACATTATGAGCACATAAAGTTTTAATTCATTCTGAACAAAAGAAACTTACTCGATTAGAGCCGTCTTATTATTTAGGTGTTCACCTCACTTTTGTATGAGGTCATTCTAAACTATAACTATTGATTTTAAATCCTATGATTAATAATTATCTTATTGTCAATCATCCAGTATATAAGCTTTTGATTTATAGCTGCTTTGTTCACAATCAATAAGCCTACATTCATTAAGTCTTCAACCATCTAGTGTATAATCATTCAAACTACAACCAATTAATCCACATTGAATTACATCTCAACCATCCATACAACTAAAATTTAATGAACCTCAATTATTTGAATAAATTGCAACCCTATACTGTTTCAATCATCCAATCTTCAATCATATACAATAAATCATTTATCAATAATAAAATCACTTGACTTTCAATCACTTAGTTTATATTCAATTTATTCATAATGACCTTGAATATGTAACTTCATTGATTAATCATACAAATAATCAAAATACCTAGCATTGCAATCAAATAGACTTAGTGCATTTCCCTTTATAGCACACGAGTTATTTGACCTCAATCCTTATCCAAACTACATCATTAGGAGTTTCATATATAAAATAATCCATCATTTCCTAAGCTAGTGATTAACCTATATGACTCAATTTTGTTAGCTAAAGCTTGCCTATTTTATCAAACTTCAATCACCATCAATCAAACCCCAACTCCCCTCTATTCTTCACCAAACTTCCCTAAACATCACTCCTAGTGAAATGGACATGATTGGTCACCCTGACTTAGATAATAGTTAACCTAATTAGCTAAACAAAAATTTGTCAAACCAAGTCAAAATGGGTTCAATCATTTCATATAATCAAATAAAACTTAATGAGTAAAACGTCGATGAGTATGACTTAGTCAACTCACCAAAGGTGTTTAAATTACATACATACATTTACTCTTTTATTCAAACACTTATACTCTCTAAAACCTCCTAATATTGACCCATGCAACATTATCCAATAAACATTCAAACACATTACAAATTCTCATCCTAGTCATCATCATTTAGTTAACTAGTCAAATAATCAACTCAAGCTTAAAAGGGTTTTCCATTAGTCAACTCTCAACTAAATGCCCACACCTTAGCTCTAAATATATTCCAACTTCATTTAATCCATTTCTAAACTTCCCCCCAAGGTCCACCTCAATAGCTTGGACAAGTTTAATGGTCAAACCATCAAGTAAAGCTTAAATAAATCCCATTTTTTTAATCTATCTAAAGCTTTCATTTACCTCTGCACTAAACTGCCCAGCTACTTAATTACCTTTTAGAACCTCCTAAACATCCCCTAAACCCAACTCGGCCCTAAGTTTAGCATTAATCATCTCAACTAGTACCCTCCCCATATGAAGATAAATAAGCCTTGCATTGTTATTATCCTTTCCCTAGTAGATGATATGCCTTCTAACCACTAGAGGATAGGCATAAGGCATCTAAACACTCCTTCAAACTATTCTAGATCTCCCCTATGGCTCTATTGTTTGAATTTAGCCAAATGGACAAAAGCCCTCATTTAAAGATGCCTCTTAACAAACAATCTCCCCATTATCCCTTTGATTACATTTTGTCTCTATCTACATCCCACTACATTACCGAACTCTAAACCAAACAGTCAAGGGCTGTCGATGGTGAGTTTTAGTCATCTTCTCTCAAAGTTTATCTAAGGTAAATATCTTGCAATCAAGACCTCCTCAGCTGTGGTCTTCTTTATGTTGGTCATGCTAGAAGTTCACAGGAAAGAATGAGCCAATGATCAACATCTAAGGTTTATTAAGTTCTAGTAAATCCTAGACCCTAGCTAAAAACTTTTGGATTTAAAAAACTTTTTGAATAGCACATTTTTAAACCTTGAAAGTCATTCCCCATTATTAATTTATTTATAATTAAGCTTAGTTTAAATTTTCATAAGATTTTATTCAACATTTTTAAAGCTTGACGGTTTCCATATAATAGGGTTTTAAGAATAGTAATATGTAAACTTTATGAAATCTGAGCCATTGATTTCAAAATCAACAGCACATATCTCATTATTTCATTAATTCTCTAAATTGCACCGGTTGACTTCTCAATTTGATTTGTGTCTCACACTATCATTTCCATTTAGTCAAAAATCATGCATGATTGTATGGATGTGAGAGCTCACTAACATAGAAGTGGAAAGTAGGTGAATCAATAGGTGTGCCGCTACCATTCAGTTATCGATAAGATTGTATTGTTGCATAATTATTTCCAATGATTGTCGCTTGTTAATTATTTAATAAAATTAATTTAAAGAATTAAGAAAATGTAATAAAATTAAATAAATCATTATAATTTAATTTTTAACCTAATTTTAAAGATCTTGGTTTTAAACCTAATTTTAAAGATCTTGGTGTCTATGGTCTTAGAATAATTCCCAAAACTAAATATAAATATCACAATCTAGTGTTGCACCCTGGCATTCGAGGCGATTCATGGGCAATTTAGGGTTCCTTCTCGAGCGTTTTGGGCTGTCCTGGCTTAATTTCTTACTTTTGTTTATCGATTTCTTCTACTCTGGTTATTTTGTTTATGTTCCTTTTCTTTTTTTGAGTTTCTTGTTTTATTTTTTGGTGTTGGGTAATGACAACTCTGTCATCATGAAACCCATCATCATCGTCTCTTTTGGAGGGGAATACTCGCTCTTTCAAGGATGTTGTTCCTAGTTCTTCATCTACTTCTCCTAAACTAAACTTAGTTCATTCACCATTCAAGGGTTTCCCGGCTCTTTAGTTTAAGGATCCAGCTGTAGATCAATTACATGCTCCTTATGCTTTGATGTTGGTGGGTAAATATATTCTAAGGTGGCTGAATCTTGATGTTATACCCAAATTTTTCCTTAACCTAAAGGTTTCTAGATCGTTTCATATTTTCTTACTTTATCGATGACATGTTGCTATCCAACTTTCTAATGATCTTGATTATAACCTCATATTTGCGAGGAGATCTTACTATATTCAAGCTTGTCAAATGTGTTTTCTTAAATGGACTCCTGATTTTGATGTTAGGGAGGAGTCTCTGATTGCTCCAGTTTAGATTTCATTTCCTAACTTGATACTCCATTTTTTAATCATCAAATTCTATTCGGTTTGGCTTCTATCTTTGGTCGGCCACTGCAGATGGACCAAGCCACTGCTTATGTGTCAAGGCCTTTTGTGGCTCTAGTTTTGGTTGAATTGGATGTTTTCAAGAAATATCCTAATGAGATATGGATTGGGTCTAAGGTGAAGGGTTATTTCCAAAAAGTTGAGTTTACAAATTTAACTATATTTTATTCTTTTTACAAGATGCATGGTCATGGTATTAATGATTGTTTTCAGAAGCATCCCCATCTCTAAAAAGAGGAGTCCTTGAAACAAACAAAGGGGGAGGTTGCCAATGTGATTCATCAGGAAGCTACTAATCCTAATTTGATGCTTGTAGAGGATAATACCTCTAATCCATCCCAATTTGATCAGGAGTTGTTGCCTTTAGGGGTTGATGAAATTCAACCTATTATTAGCAATATTGTTATTTTGAATCATGATCAGGGAGTTGGTGCTAAAACTTCTTCTATCTCTTTTGCTGAATGTGATAATATTATGGCTCAAACTTTACCTAATGTTGATATTAAAAATCTTGCTAATGTTGAGTCCGTCAGTCTTTGTATAACTAACAAAAATTTAGTTGAATTGAATGGTAATTCTCTTCCTAACATTATCCCTATTATTCAAGAAAAGGGTAGGGAAGTTAATACAAACACTCAAATGCCTCTTATAGATTGTGAGAGGAATGATAACCAGTTGGAGGAAGGTGAAGTTGTTTCTGTGGAGGTTTGCCCTTCTTCGGGAGAAGGTAAAGGTATTATGGAGGATGATGGTATGTTTATGGAGGATGAATGTCCTCAATAGATTACTAATGTGGACCTACGTAGTAAGACTCCTTCAACGTTTTGTTATAATAGTGATGCTTTTATTGATAATGAAGATATGGGCTTTTTTGCTAAATGTTTTCCTAAGGATGATAATGATACTAGTTTTCATAAGGTTCATATTAAAAGAGGTAGGAAAAAATAGTAGTTTATATTATAATCACCTATAACTACTCACTTACATACTTCCCATTAATTTTGTATATTTATTCTTTACTCTATTATTTGGAATGTAAGCGGGATTGGTTGTCCTTCTTAGAGAATTTGTGTGAAGAATTTATGTCGCATTCATAATGTTTATATTCTTATTTTTCTTGAGCCTCTTATTTCTTCCTTTAGCTTAATTAGTATTTCTCATTTTTTTGGGCTTTAATTATGATATTTCGAATGTGGCTACTAAGATTTGGATCTTTTGGAAAGAACAGGTTAAAAGTGATGTCATTGGTGATTTTACTCAAGTTATGCATTATAAAATTGAGGTTTTTAATTTGCATTGTAGTGCTTCCTTCGTGTATGCTGGTTCTTCTTGTTACATTAGGAAATTACTTTGGGACCAACTCCTTAATCTCCATCATATTTGTAATTTTTCTTGACTTGTTGGTGGTGATTTTAATGCTATTACTAACCCTTCTGAAAGGGTTGATGGTTCCTCTCTATCTTATCGGTCTATGGAGGATTTCAGTAATATGATTTTGGATTACAATCTCATTGATATTGGTTTTTCTGGTAATCAATTTACTTGGAATAGGGGTCAGTTATGGCAATGTTTGGATCATGTGCTTTTTAATGACTCTTTTGTTAGATTTTTTAATTCCATTAATGTGCATCATCTTAGTAGAACTCTGTCTGACCATTCTCCTTTGCTTATTAGTCTTAGTTTTTGACAATTTGATGGCTCTCCTCAGTTCATATTTCAAAACATGTGGTTACTTCATGATTCTTATTTTGAGGTTGTGGAGAATAATTGGCATGCCCCTCTTCATCCGAATAACTCTTATTTTAGCATGAGGAGGCTTTGGTTTAAGCTAAAAAGGCTTAAGAAAGTCTTAAATTGGTGTAACAGTAACATTTTTAAAAATTGCTTTTCTAATATCTTGGAGGTTGAGCAACTGTTTAAGTGTTTTTAATCTTCTTGTCAAGTTGACCATTTTGTTGCCAATTTCTCTCTTTTAAAAAAAGCTAAAGAGGACCTTTTTAAATTTCAAGCTCAGGAAGATGTTTTTTTGAAACAAAAAGCTGCTGCTAAGCACTTGGTAGAGGGTGATAACAATACTAAGTATTTCATTCATTGATTAAGAGGAAATGCTCTAAAAATGGTATTAATAAAATCCAACATGATGATGGTTATGTCTCTGAGGATATTCAGAAAATTACAAATTTAGCTGTCTTTCACTTTCAAAGTTGTCTCAATATAACTTTTAACCTGGTTTAGATTAATGATCACTCCTTTATTCCTAATCTTATCTCCCTAGAGGATAATGTGAATCTTATTAAACCCCATTCTTTTAAGGAGGTTAAAGATACTTTATTTGGTATGAATTGTGATTCGATGGATGACACTGATGAGTTTACAACTCAATTTGTCAGAAAACTTGGCATATTATTAATAATAATAATTTGTGATGCTATTATATATTTTTTGCTTGTAATTCTATTCATCTATTTTTTATGTCTACTTCTATTGCACTTATTCCCAAAAACAAGTCTGTCAACATTTGGAATGATTTTAGACCTATCAGTCTTTGCACCTTTTTAAATTAGTTGATATCTAAAATTATCATGAATTGTCTTACTTTTCTTTTACTTAGAATTATCTCTACCTCTCAAATGGGTTTTCTGAAAGGTAGGGTAATTATGGATAATATTTTGTTGGCTCAAGAGCTCTGCCATGACTTGGATGTCAGAGTGAGAGCGGGGAATTTGATTTTAAAGCATGATATTACCAAAGCTTATGACAATATTGATTGGTCCTTTATTTATCATATTTTTTAGTGTTTTGGCTTTAATTCTATTTTTATTAAGCTTATTAAGAACTTTATTGAACTATTTTAATTATGTTTATTAATAAATGTATTGAAGGTGTTTATTTTTCTATTTTTGTGAATGGTTCTACTAATGGTTTTTTTTAAATCTTCTCATGGCTTAAGGCATGGTGATCCTATATCTCCTGCTCTTTTTATCATTGCTGCTTATTTTTTATCTAGAGAACTTTTCAATCTTTTTGAGAATAATCCTACTCTTTATTTTAGAACATTCGGTGGTTTTCCCATTTCTCATTTATGTTTTGCAGATGACTTTATTGTTTTTACCAATGCTTCTACCAATAAAATTCAAAAACTTATAGATTTTTTAATCAATTTGAAAGGCTCAGTGGTTTATCGTTTAGTAAAAATAAAAGCTATTTTATTTCTTCTAAGAGCATTTCTAATAATCATATTTTGGTCCTAAAATTTTTTACTAGTTTTAGTCATGGTCAATTACCAAATAAGTACCTTGGTGTCCCTCTTTTTATGGGAAGAAGGAAAACCTTTCTTTTTGATGATCTTATTGCATCTATTCAAAATAAACTTTTATCTTGAGATTCTAATTTTCTTAGCTTTGGTGGTAGGATTACTCTTATTAAAAGTGTTTTGTGTTCTCTTCTGATTTATAGCTTTCAAACTATTCTTCTCACTAAAGCTGTTTGTAATTGGGTGCATAAACTTATTAATTTTTTGGAAAGGTACCTCTATTAATTCCAAAATTGCTTGGATTGTTTGGGATAAATGTTGTGGTGTTCTGGTTGAAGGGGGGATAGGTTGTAAGAATATAAATGACCAGGCTCTGGCCATCTCTTTTAAACTTTGGTACAATTTTTGTGCTAAAGTGAGCCTTTGGGAAAATTTTATGTCTTCCAAATACTATGTTGGCAAGCATCCTACTGCTTGTTATTTTAAGCAGGGTGATTCTAGAGTGTGTGGCAAAGACTTTGTAATGTTAAATAGGAGGTTGAGCCCTACATTTCTTTGGGCCTTGGTGAAGGTAATGCTTTCTTTTGGCAAGATTGTTCGTTAGGAAAATAGTCTATTGATTATATCTTGAACTCATCTTCTATTGCATCGGTTAAGGTTAATTATTTCTTTATAAATAATTGCTAGGATTACGAGAAGCTTTCTAATGTTGTTCCTAATTTTATTCTTCACCAAATTATTAACTTGCTTATCAATATTGATTCTAAGGACATTATCTTATGTGATTTCTCTAGAGATGGTGGCTTTTTGTTTAAAGAAGGCATGGCATACTTTTAGAGCCCTTAGAAATAGTGATAATAGTTTTTCTTTGATTTGGTATAAGAGCATTCCTACTACTGTCTCTATTATTATTTGGAGAATTCTTCATAGATATAATCCCACTGATGATAATCTTACCAAAAAAAGGTTTTATGTTAACTTCCAAGTGTCAATGTTATTACTATATCGAAATTATGTATCATGTTTTTATTTTTGGTCCATTACTGTCCGAACGTGGGTTTATTTTGATAATTTACATATGTTATTTTAATGCTCATCTCTCTCTTAAATCTTTGCTTAAGGCTGGGTTCATCAATTCTAAATGGCATATCTATAATGTTATTCCTTCTCTCATTCTTTGTTTATTATAGTTAGAGAGGAATAATTCTCTCTTTAATGGTATTTGAATGAATCATCAGAAGGTTATTTAAAGGGTTAAAGATAAGATTTTGTCTCTTTATGCTATTAATTTTCTCTCCTTCAAGAACTTTAATAACTATTATTTTGTGGGTCATGTGTTAGGTCTCAATTTTGAGGTCTTACCTATTACTTTAAAGGATAACATTATTTTTAATAGCTCAAGCCTCCTATTAAATTTTTTTAATTAAATGTGTAAAGAATGGAAGGACACTCTTATTATCTTGATTTCTAAAGTCAAGAATCCTTTGGTTCCGGCCAATTTCAGAACTATTAGTCTTTGTCAAATGAATTATAAGATTATTGCCTCTATGCTTGTAAATAGATTGAAGAAAATTATTTTCAGATTGGTATCAGAAGAACAGATGGCATTTGTACCTGGAAGATCTATTTCTGAACATTATCTTTTGGATCAAGAAATGTTTCATAAGTTCAAGGTTTCCAAAAACAAAAAGGGTGCTATGGCTATTAAACTAGACATGGAGCAAGCCTATGATAGTATGGGGTAGGCTACTCTTCATCAAGTTCTCAAGTGGTATGGTTTTCCGTCTCACTTATCTAAATTGCTCTTGGAATGTGTTACTGAAGTGAGGTTTTCTATTCTCATTAATGGTAATATTTCCAATTGGATTAATGCTTATAGTGGGTTTCGTCAAGGGTGGCCACTCTCACCTTACCTTTTTATTTTATGCTCACAACTATTGACTAATGCAATCAATCAAAGAGGTCATTCTCTTGGTATTCAAATTTCATATGGAGGACCAAAGATTACACATCTTTTGTATGCAGACGATGCGTTAATCTTCTCCCATGCTTCTTCTTCTTTGGATAAATCAATGAAGATTATATTGGAGGATTTTTGCAAATGGACTGGTCAAAGAGTTAATTTCAGCAAATCTCAAGTTATGTTCGGTAAAATGGTGGGAAAAAATTTAAGAAGGAAGATTACTAAAGTGTTGGGCATTAAGATGGTGAAGGAGATGATGTATCTAGGAATGAAGATGTCTCTTAGAAGACCCAAGATAGCAGATTTTCAAGAGCTTATTAGCAATGCATGGATAGACTTAATGCTTGGAGTAAGAAGTCTCTTTCTTTGGGAGGTAAACTCATCCTTATTGATAGCTCTTTACTTTCCATGCTTAATTATTTGATTACAAATTCTTTAGTTCCCAAAAGAGTGCTTCTTGAGCTTGAAAAGTTATGTAGAAATTTTTTGTGGAATAAAAAAGATGGCTCTAAAGGAATGCATTATGTTGCATGGGAAGATATTTGTAAACCAAGGAGACTTGGTGGTTTGGGTTTGCACTCTCCTTTGCTTAGAATTGGAGCTCTTAGATCCAATTTAGCCTGGAATTTTCTTCAGAATCCCGATTCACTGTTGCATAGAACACTAAAACATAAATATGGGGTTGATATTATGCATGAAATTCACAAAAGCACTTGCTCAAGTGCTTGGCACATACTGTTGGATGGGGGAAAGATGTTGAGGAATGTGGTTAGATGGAGAATTGGTAAAGGTAATAGTATCAGTGTTTTATTTGATACTTGGTTATTTGACAAATGTTTAAATCTGTGGCCTACCTTTGTGGATTGTGATTACCTTGAAAATGTTAATATCAATGAGCTCCTTTAAGTAATGGGGAATGGAATTATGCAAAGCTACAAAGGGAATTCCATTAGGAATTGATTTCTCTGATCATTCAAATCAGTTTTGATCAGGAGAGGGAGGATAGCATTGAATTGATAAATTGGTGTTCTGGGAAGACGGTTTCAGCTCTTGCTTTTGTATCCATTACTTCCTACAGGCTGAATGAAGAGGAAAATGGATTCTCTAATTGGGTGATGAAGTTAAAACTGAACAAAAAAGTTGAAATTTTTTGGTGGAGGCTTGGCAAGAGAGCTATTCCAACTAATCTGTTTTTGAAGAACCGAAACTTATATGATTTTGTAAACTGTGCTAGGGGTTGTAAATCCATTGAATCTTATGAGCATATTATTGTTCATTGTAAATATATGGTTGAGGTGATTATGAAAATACGTGAATGGGGTATTCACATACCGATTTTTCACTCTTTGGACAACTGTTTACAGGGCTTGGAGGCAATCTCTATGCAGAATTCTGGTATTGTGAGATTATATTGCACGGTTATATATTTGTCCTGGAGAAATAGGAATGAAGTCAAACATCAGAAACCTGCTCTGTCGTGTTTTGTGGTAGCGTCCAATGCTCTTTATTTGGCTACTTCTAATTCTAATCCTTTTCTTGTAAGTTGGGGCACTAATCTCCTTAGGGAGTCCCATGATCCTTGGTGCCCTCCTCCAAAGGATTGGATTAAAATCAATGTGGATGCTTCTTTACTTACATCCAATCTAGCTGGGATTGGTGGCATTTTTAGGGACTTCAAGGGCAAATTTATCAGTGCTTTTGGGAAGAAGAAAATTCATTGGGATATAGCTCAACTTGAGCAAGATGCTGTGCTTGCGGTTAAAGAATTTCTTTGTGATTGGATGCTAGAATGCAAAGGAATCCTTGTTGAAAGTGATATGTAAATATTATCAAATTCATTCAAGACTCTTTGAAGAAGAAGAATAATTGGATCATGGATAGGTGGCCATACAAGGATCCGTGCTTGTTGAATGACTTCAATAAGGTAATTTTCCATTATGTTTCTAGGAATTGTAATAAGGTAGCTAATTGTTGTGCTACCTTGGCATTGGATAATAGATTTTATTTTGATAGGTTTTCTTTGGAAAGCATTCAGGCCTTGTTATGGAAACTTATCAAGGAGGAATGTGATCCTTTTATTACTTGTAATTAGTTTGCTTTTGATTCTTAATGCATTAATTTGCTTTCGTCAAAAAAAAAAAATTACGGTAAAGCTGAATGTTCTAACGCAAAGGAGCCTGAAGGTAATGGGATGTCCAATGTTTGGACTAAGAAACCCAATAGAAGTGTTGATAACCTGGGAATTGGGGATTTCTTAATGGAGGATGGTGAAACTATCAAATTATTTGAGGAAAATGTATTAGAAAGTACAAGGAAGCTTCAAAAGTCATTAGTGGTGAAAGTTTTTGGGGAAAATATTCCTTCATATGTTATAAATTCTGAACTGAAGAGGCAATGGATGCATTTAGGCAAATTAAATCTTACTTGGCTTGGTAAAGGTTGGATGCTTTGTGCCTTTGAAGATGAGTAAACAATGGAATTAGTTCTATCCAATGGACCATGATGTAAAGGGTCAAATTATTGGTTTGGAAAAGTGGTCTCCTTCATTCTCTCTAGATTCTTTAAAGGGTCAAATAGCTCCAATATGGATTAGAATGCCTGGTTTACCACTTCAATGCTGGGATGATATCAATATGTGTAGAATTGCTTCGAAAGTGTGAAAAGTTTATCTAATAGATAATAATATGTTCCAATGGGGGAGAAGGGAATTTATAAGGGTTTGTGTCCACATTCAACTGGATAACAAACTAACTCTAGGTGCTTGGGTGGAAGGAGGATCAGGTAGTTTTTTTTAAAAAATTTGAATATGAGAGGATTCCTAATCTTTGCATTAGTTGTCGAAGAATAGGTCATTCAAGTAATAAATTTCCTGAGATGGTGATGGATACAAACCGGGTAGTAACAAATTCTACTAATAATGGAGACAGGAAGTGCTTGCAAGGTGTTTCCAATCCTATAAATTCTAAAGAAAAGGATGTAGACAGCTTTAAAGAAACCAATTCTTCTTATGGATCGTGGATCCATGTTAGTTATGGGAGGAAGAAGATCTTCAATCAAAAGAATGTAAGATTTCAAAAAAGGAATCAATTTAATTGAATGAATGTCAGTTATGGCCAAAGAACTTAACTTTGGGGCCTATCAAGATTTTGTCTAGAAGTAGAAAGAAAGATGGAGATGGAAGTGAAAGGGTGGGGAAACTTTCCCTTATACATTGTCAATGACTTCTTTGATGTTTTGGAATTGTAGAGGAGCTCAGAAAAAACAAGCTTCTCTATATCTAAAAGAAGTAGTTAAAGACAATGAAGTTTTGTTGTGGGTTTACTTGAGAAGAAAATTTCCTCATTCAGTAGAATGGAAGTCAATAATTTGATTAGTGATACTTGATACTTCTTTCAAATTCCCTCAGAAGGTATGTCCGATGGAATTCTTATTCTATGGAAAAATAATATCACTTCATTTTCTATTGTTGATTTGTCTCCACAATTTGTTATTGGAAACATTTTGTTGGCCCATAAAGAGAGTTGGAGGATAGCCATAGTTTATGGCAGCAAGGATACGGTTCAAAGGAGATTCCTTTGGGAGAAATTTGAGGAATTTAATTCTATCAACTTCCCTATGGTAGTAGGTGGGGATTTCAATTGTTTGTTATCCAAGGATAATAAGAGGGGTGGTAGGAGAGTTTGGTTTAATCAAGCTTCAAAGGAGATATAATCTTTCTTTGTGAATAATGATTTTCATGAGATAAGATTTGTTGGTCCTAAATTTACATGGTGTATCAATAAGGTGGGAGGAGCCCGAATTATTGAAAGGCTAGATAGATGCTTGTTGAATATCAAAGCTCTTAATTCCTCCAATCAAATGGTGGTAAAGCATTTGTCTAGAGTGGCATCGGATCAGTATCCTATTCTCATGAAATTTTTGAATCAAAAGGCCAAATAGGATAAGATTACCAAGTTTGAAGAGGTATGGGCTTCTTACCTTGCTTTGGAAGTAATTGTTAAGTCTGTTTGGAGCATAAAAACTATAGGTGACAGTGCTAAAATTTTAAATAAAAATTTTAAGAGAACTTTAAGATCGTTGTTTTTCTAGAGTAGAGACAAACACAGGGATCTTAATTCTCTTAAGGAGGAATTGAAGAAGAGTATATGGGAACTTCAATTGAAAGAATCAATTGATGGTTGGCTTTCAGAAGTGGACTTGTGGAGTCTCAAATCAAGTGTGAATGAACTTAATTTAGTTATGGCTCGATTAAATATCTGGTGGAAGCAAAGATCAAAAGTTAAAAGGTTGGTTGAAGGAGACTCAAACTCCAAATTCTTTCACTCTTTTGCATCAGCTTGAAGGAAATTGAATTGGATTCACAAAAATAGGAATAGTGAAGGATTGGAAGTGGAACATCAAGACCAAATAGAGGAGGTTTTTTTTTTTGCTCTTTCATGGAAAAATGGAGAGACAGACAATGCAAGTTAGATGGATGGATGTCTATTTCTACTATTCTGAAGGACACATACAAGTTTAGTTTGAGTAAGAAACTGGAGATAAAAGAAGTGGAGGATGTGGTGTTCCAAACCAGTAGCAATGTGTCTCCAGGTAATGATGGAATACCTTATTTATTTGTTAAGAATTATTGGCATATTATCAAAGATGATCTTTGGAATGCCCAACATTTTTTTAAAAACGGGTGTGATAAATCATTAATGGAAAGAAACTCTAATTGTGCTGCTGATTCCTAAAGTAGATAATCCGACTACTCCAAATCAGTACAGGTCAATTAGTCTATGTAGGACTATATACAAATTAATAGCCAAGATTCTACTGAATAGAACGAAGCCTGTTATTCATAATTTGGTCTCAATTGAACAAGATCATTTTCTAAATGGTAGATCGCTTGAAGATCATGTTCTTGTTGCACAAGAAATTTTTCATATGTTTAGAGTTTCAAAAGCATCCAAAGGTATGGTCTCTTTAAAATTGACATGGAGCAAGCATATGAGAGCATGTGCTAGAGTACTCTATGGCAAAATTTGGAAATGTTTGGATTTCCCTAGTTGTTTGTGGATTGGATCATGGAATGTGTAGCTGATCCAAGATTTTCTTTGGTGATTAATGGAAGGCTTTCTAGATGGATTAGTTCAAAGAATGGATTTAGACACGGTTGTCCTCTATCACCTTATCTATTCATTCTTTGCTTTCAATTACTTTCTAATTTCCTAAATAAAAATGATTTGTCTTTGGGAATTCGGTTAACTCCAAATGGGCAAAGGATTTCGCATATTCTTTTTCAATATGACATATTATTTTTCTCTGAAGCCAAAATGAAAGTTCTTAAAGAAATTAAAAAAACTTATCTGATTTCTGTGACTAGACTGGTCAAAAAATAAATGCTTTAAAGTCGGCCATTCTCTTTGGGAAGTTTGTGAGGTGGAAGAAGAAAAAATCTATTGAGAGCTTCAAGGTAGTCAAACAGTTTAATTTTCTTGGTTTTAAGGTGGCGTTGAGAAGGATGGTGGCGGAAGACTTTCATTTCAATATTGAGAAAGCTTTGAGATTAGTTCACATTTGGGGAACTAAACTTATATCTCTAGCAGGGAAATTCAACCTTATAAAGACTTTTTTCATGTCAATTCTAATTTTATATTGCACTCTTGCTTTAGCTCCTAAAAGTGTATTGATATAGTTGGATAAAATCAGTAGGAAATTCATTTGGAACAAAAATGATGGTATATTTGGCTTTCATTATGTTAGTTGGAGTAATCTATGCAAACCATTAAGCTATGGAGGAAGAGGTCTTCGTTCTAGCTTGGATATGGTTTGGCCTTTAAGAGCCAAATTAACATGGAAAATTCTACAAGATAAAGATTTATTCTTATTCAAAATGCTGGGAGAAAAGTATGGTATTCAAAACGGAGGTGTGATGGGTTATAAAAGCAGCTCTTCTTCTAAGATCATTGATAGTGGTTTGAAGTCCATCAATCAAATCATCAGATGGAGGGTTGGAACAGGTAAAGACATTGATGTTTATAATGACATTTGGGTTTTGGACAAATGTCTAAATAAATGGACAACATTCATGAAGAATCCTGAACACAATGAACTGAAGTTGGATAAGCTTATTATTGAAGGGAAATGGAATGTAGAGGAACTTAATAAACTATTTGGAGAGGAGCTTATTAGTATTATCTGTAAGATCCCAATTCATGTGGATAAGGAGGAACATATAAGGGAACTTATTCAATTTAAGCTAGGTATATTCTTTACTGCTGCAGCTTATAATGCTTTGGTGATGGTGGAGTAGTCATGTGATCATTGGGAAATGATGAAAAAACTCAATTTGATCCCTCGAGTGGAAGTGTTTTGGTGGAGAATCTTTCATAATATGATACCTATATTTTATTTTCTCTATCAAAGAAGAATGAAGGATAATTTTTCTTGCCCAAGAGGATGCAATGAAAGGGAGGACTGGGATCATATTTCAACCACCTTTGTAAAATTGTGGGAGGTATTAAATCTGCTTAACTCTTGGTGATTTGGGTTTCCTGTTTTTCAAACATTTTATGAAGTCTTCGAATGGTTGGATAAAAATGTTAACAAACACATGTTCATTATCAATGTGTATTGCAATTCTGTATATCTAAATTGGCGTGCTAGAAACAAAAGTGTTCATGGAGGGAAAGCTGATAGTGTTGCAACTCGGGCTTCCGAGTTTATGATTTTGATGATAACAAATAATATTTATTAATCTTTTATTTCTCCTGGTATTTGCAGTGCATATTTCTTTCGATGTTGACTAATATTTCAGGTACATCATGCACCGTTCTTTGAAGATTCAAGGCTCAAGATTGTGTAGAATTTGTCGTATTAAATGAGTCTATAATTTTTATTTATTGAGTGAAGTCTTGTAATTACGTATGTTAGTTTGTTGATCATGCACACACATAGAGGGAGCAAAAAATGATTATAAATATTTTAACTTTTCTGTTCATCGTACTATACTAATTTATTTCGTACTGTACGATCTGGTGTAACAAAAATAAATTAAAATATTTTATTTTTCCTGGAAAAATTATTTTTGATTATAACTAATCGTACTGTACGATGTTTAAAATATTGAGATTATGCAATCAAAACATCTGAAATGTGTCATTTGGATCATACTGTACGAACTGGATCGTACTGTACTAACTGGATCGTACAGTACTAACAGGTCAATTTCTGCACATCGTACTGGACGAGCTTGCGATCGTATGGTACGATATTTGACGGTTGAATTGAGTATTTTTAGGGTTTTTTGAGCCCTCTATTTAAGCACTCTCATAAGACTTTGTAAGAGTCTTTTGGCAGCCATTGTGGCTTCGTTTTTCTAGAGAAAACTAGAAGAGAGGACTTGAAAGGGAGAGAGGAAAGGGTGGAGTTTGAGAGAGGGAGAAGAACCTTGGAGGGGGTTTCAAGGGAGTGTAAAGGAGATTTCACACGGTTGCTCCGGAGAGCTTGCACCTCAATACCATTGGATTCAAGGTTCGTCTTGAAGGAAGTTTTGGGAAGAAAAACATCTCGTTGGTGTCAAAGGACCCGGCTCTTCCGCCGCACCGGGGAAGGTGGAAGTGATTTTGTAAGGGCTTCTCCGCCTAGTTGTGGCAGCTAAAGGAGAATCACTAAAGGTTTAGTGTAATACTCGGAGGGTGCCTCCGGGGAGTGGACGTAGGTCATGGTTTGACCGAACCACTATAAATTGGTGTGTTCTTTCCATTATTTTTTCTGCACTTTATTTCCGCATTTATTTTTATTATGATTAATTGCGTGGATGAAATTGATTACATATCTTTTTATTGTGAATGAAATTCGCTTCCGCATAAAGTCATAAAAAGATATTTCTTTTATTAAAGAAGTTCTTAATCATCTAATTCACCCCCCTCTTGGCGCATCTAGTTAATTTCAGATAACGCTACATTGATGGCGTTAAACTCTGTAAGTTTTGCATCAGCTTTAAAAAATGGCAAATGCAAACTAGAAAATTGGGGTTCCAATCAGTCTTATAGACTCTGAGATCGTTGGTGCCCTCCTCCTCCCAGTTGGATAAAATTAAATGTGGATGCCTCTTTACTGAAATCTTACAAAGCAGGAGTTGGAGGAGTTATCTAAAATAGAAAAGGAAGATTTATTCTGACGTATGGTCATTCTTGTATTCATTGGGACATTTCACATCTTGAGCTCTTGGCTGTTCAGATTTTGAAAGATATAAAAAATGACTTTATGGAAGAGTATAAAGGCCTAATCATTGAAGGAGATAACTACAACATAATAAGCTTTCTGCAATAATTAGGAGGTCAATGGAAGGATGATCTTGCAATCTTACAAGATTTCAAATGTGTTACTTTTAGTTGGATTAATAGAGAATGTAATAAGTTAGAAAACTTATGTGATAACTATGTTGTTTTTAGCAATTTTAGTTTGTTTGATTTGTCTTCCAATAAGATTCCTCCTTCTTTTTATGCAAGTGTTAAAGGAGGAATCAGATTATGGTAGTAGTATGTAATAGTTTTCTTTATTATTAATGCAATCGATTTTCTTGTTTCAAAAAAAAAAAATGATGTAAATAAAAAGTCAAATACAATTATAAATATTTTAGATTCTTGTATAGCTAAATTGAGTTGTACAGTGCCAAGAGTTGTAAAAGATTTAAAGATGACTATTTATATATACATCTATTAGTTCCAAAATGAAATAATTCTTATTTCTTTGAAGATTATTATATTTTTAAATTCTATATAAAATTCAAAAACTAGCTGATTAAAGACTAAAATAAATAATAGTATTCAAATAGAAATTTATATAAGAATAAAAATCTTGGTTATTATTGGTGGAGCCAAGCCATCTTTACTTTACAAGAGACCCTGAGTTATAATGTAACATTTTTAAAAAATAAAATCTTTTATTTATACACTATTGTTCATGCATCATTTCATTAAGCAATCATGCATATATTATAGAGTCTTGATTATAATGTTTTTTTTACGTTATAATTCCTTGTTTGTTTGGATAAAGCCTATCTTATCCTCCATTGATATAATGATTAATTATACTTAGAATTGTTAGCTGGTAGCTCACTCTAGGTAAGGATAAGTCTAGATTATATACACCCCTTAGTCTCTGCACATTTCTTTCATGTTCTATTCTTCCAAAAATCTAAATCTTTATCAAAATTTATAATCTAAACCCTATGCATTGAAATATTGATTGTCCAAAATTTCCTTTAAATCTATGTGAATTTAAAAATTTTAATATTCACTTTAATCAATAGTATTCTCTTAGGAGATTTAATCTAACATAGGGCCTTTCACATATAGGAATTCTAGAACTAAAGATTAAAAAATACCTTACCTTATTTTTATTCTAAGATAGGTGAAAAACCTATGGATGCAGACCTAAGGTTTAAATATTGGTTTAGTTTCATAATCAAAGAGATATGTTTGCAAAATGGTTTTCTATAGCACATCATCTCATTGTTGGGTATTTGGTGATTAAGAAATAAAAAATTGACAAAATTTTACTAGATTAGATTTTGAGATGAAGGAATCTTAGCATGAAGTGTGAGCCTCAGGTTAAAGAGCTGCACGCTATAGAAATACTCTTAAAAATGTATATAGTTTGGTTGTCATTCTACTGAATGGATTAACTATAAAGATATTTAATAAAAAATCAAATAAATCTTCCACTCTACAAGAAGACATGCTCATATATCTTTTCTTTAAGATCAATCAGTAATATAAATAAATAAATTTTTAAAACATTACAAGTTAATTGAAAAAGAAGTCTAAGTCTGTGTCAATAGTTAAAATGGTAATCATACTATAAAAGCTCAAGTAGAAAATGTAGGTCATCTTTCTCAATAAAACTAGTATAATAAATCTCAAAATGAACAATTCAAGGCTTGTTCTAATCTTGCCCTTAAAAAGAATAGAGACACATCTGAATCACTTAAAAATAAGTAATATTTGCGTAAAATAGAATTCAAAGAAATTTAAAAAAATCTTTTGAAAAAATCTGAGTTCAAACTTCATGACCAGAAAAAGCCAGAAGTGATGGGAAAATTGGGTCATTTCAACTATTTCCCATATAATCAGATGTTATGTCATAAACTAAAAGATTGTATAACATTCAAGAAATGGCTTAAAAATAATATCATATCCAAGAAATTTTAATATCAAAAGAGTATTTAGCCGATTTAAGTCAGGGATCATCTAAATACATGATTGTTAAGCCTTATGTAGTCCCTTTAATCTCAACACAAGCTAATGGTTGGAATATTGCCTTATCTTAATCTCTAAAAAGATTTTAAATAAATTATATCATTCATCTACTCAGGTATCTTCGATTGTCTAGAATCCCATACAGGCTAATCTTGAAACTTCCGAGGAAGAGGTACATAATAAGATTCCCAACTAAAAAACTCGAAAGAAGCCAGTTTAATAGTCTTTAGCTATTCAGAAGGAGGAATGTATAAATAAAGTCAAAATGTAAACAATAAAGTTATAATTTCTACTAATGGAGGATCAAAATGTATTGTACCCCTTAATATATATAGTTTCTATTTTGTATCTTCAGGTGCTAAGAAAGTAATATAAATTTTTTTTGTGTATATTCTATCTATATCAGATGATAATCAGATAACCAATAGAATAAATAGTTTAACAAAAAATAACTCTAAAAAGTCTTAATTAAACTTAAATAAATTAACTTAATCTCATCAATGATTTTTATAGTGATTCTCCTATTCTTGACATTTGGTGTGATCCTATTAGTAAAGAGATTGAGATGTTTGATTTAAATGAATATTTTGTTGAATGCTTAAAGATAAGTTAGTATAAATAAGTAAATGTGTTAGTGACTTCTTCCTTGAAATAGGTAGTTCAAGTAAATCTCAGTAGTGGTAAAGTTGTACACCTATGAATTTATGCAGCTAATAAAGGAAAATAAATTGTCAATGACCTAGAAGCTAGCTTCAACATTACATGAATTAAATTAAGATGTATCTAACTCATACATTCTTAAAGTGGAATATAATGTTTTAGCTCATCTCAAAAAATATCCTAAAACACTACATATTTATGATGCTCTAGTCCTTTCTAAAGAAATGAGGGAGTTTTTGATCAAAACTTTACGAGACCCAAACATATGTATGGCTCAATTATAATTAATAAAGTTTGAAGATGTTATATATATAATTTAAAGAGGTTCTAGCAAAAACATTCTTAGATGAAATCTTACTATTGGGAACCGTCAAAGATAATCATGAATTATCTAGGTTTATTAGTTAATATAATGACTCTCAAAACTCTTGCCTATTTAATAGTATATACTTGCAAACTAAGTTCTGATAAAATAATGTTGAAATAATTTAATGAATGAGGCAAAAGGGCCTAGCAATAGGCTGCTATTAGATAAAGACGACCATAGAATTAATGCCATGTTTCATATAATAGAGTAATATACATAATTGAACATTATCATGGGTAAACCATTGCTTCATGAATATATAATGGTGCCTTGCTCCGTATATAAGTGTATTAAATAATCCCACGATAGTAATGAGAAATATATTAAGGGAGATTTGAAACATTTTTTAATTAGCGAAGTTCATATATATGAGGATGCAAACTATTATATGCCTAAAAAGTATATAATTATCAAAAAAAATAGTAAATCTGATGCAAATAAAGAAAAAGAAGTTGAAAAATAAAGATAAAATAATAAGGAAATGAAAAGGAAAAGCAATCTAACCTTAAACATAATGTTCATTCGTCAACTGCCCCTCCCACACAAAGAGGTGGTAGAATGGCTCAACAATATAGCGAGACAGGTTAAGGATGCCAAAATGAAAAAAAATAAAAATAAAGAAAAATAAAACATGTCAATGAAATTGCATGTAATACATATCAGTTTGTAGACTAGTTTGAAGAAAAAATCATATGTGTTTAAGAAAAATAAATAGGCTTAAATATGTTTGAATGTTACAAATAGTTGAAGTTTGAGTTTCTTTAGAAAAAGATAGTTATGAGGATATCATCCAAATTGCAGTGTGAAAGAAAATTTAGAAATGTCTTCCTTAGAAAACTTAAAAAATATATATATAATGTGACTAACTCCATTACCCCAAAATGATATGGCTAGGTTAGTAGTTAAAGTCTCTTCCATTTTGAATAAAAATATAAAACCAATACATCTATATCTTCTGCCAGTAAAAGTATAAATTCTAATAAAACCCTTGATGATCCTTTCGATGATGATGAATATTATTTAGTTATAACTAATAATCTAGAATATGATAGTCTCTTTTAAACTTATGTAAAATCATCTTTTAATAAAAATATATTTAGAGACTTAAAATGATCTGGTTGACTCTCAAACTAGCATTGCACCTTCTAAGTTTTAAGAGAAAATTAGATCAATAGTAAATGATCTTAAATAAATAAGTTTTGGTAGTAAAGAAGACCCTTATCTGATCTTTTTTAGATCATTATTAAAGGAGGAGAAGGTAAATAAAATTATTCACTCTTAAAGTTTAAAGATTATTTTGCCTAGAGTTACCGAGAAATACCTTTATTTTCTCAAGGCTGTATAGCTCATAAATTAGAATACAACCCAACGTGGTTCCCGTATAATTAGCACCCCATTGTATGAGACTTGAGATTAAATAACAAGTCATCACAAAAGTAAAGAAACTTTTAGAAGCTAGATTTATCAGGGAAGCAAAATATCAAACTTTGTTTGCCAGCATTATTTCAATAAGGAAGAAAACTAATAAAAAAATTTATTTGTATTAATTTCAAATATCTAAATAAATCCTAGCCAAAAGATGAGTTTTCACTTCATATATCAGAACTCATGGTAGATATTGCTTCATCACATGCAATATTCTGATTAATTAATAGTTCATCCTGGTATGATTAAAGAAATATGACTACTAAAGATGAAAAGTATATATATTTCAAAACACCAATAGGTGTTTACTATTATAAAGTAATAACTTTTGGACAAATAAGTGATAGAGTGACATAACAGTGGATAAAAAAGAGAATTTTCATAAACTTATGCACCATTAAGTAGAATGTACGTTATTTCAATGATTTAGTCTATAAATGTATCGAAAGAAAACATCATTTAAGTGATATAAGAATTAATTTTAAAATATTATGCCATCATAATCTATAAATTAATCCTCTAAAGTGCATCTTTGGCATTAATTCAGGGAAGTTTCTAGCTTTCTTGGTTTAAAACTGTTGAAAAGAAATAGATCATTCTAGAATTAAAGAAATCTTGGAAACACTACCTCCTCAAATTCTCACTCAATTGAAATCTCTTCAACGTCAGTTAGAAAATCTAAGAAGGCATATTTCAAATTTATTAGGCATATATAAACCATTTGTAGCTCTATGCAAGAAAGAAGTTTGTTTCCAATGGGATGAAGGTTTTCAAAAAGCTTTTGTCAGTAGTAAAGAATTGTTGATGAAACATCCAATGTTTGTTACTCCTATCCTTAGGAATCTATTAATCTTATTTATAGTTCCTTTAAGAAAATATTTTGCTACCTTTTTAGCTCAAGTTAAAGAAGAAGGAAAAGAGATTCTTCTCTATTTTATGAGTAGAAGGTTATTAAATAAACTATCCTCGTATCGAGAAGAATTGTCTAGCCTTTATTTTTGTTATTCAGAAGTTAAGGCACAACATGCTTTCTCATAAAGTAAACATAATATCAAGAGTAAATCCACTACACTATTTGATGACTCGACCAACATTATCTGGAAGATTAGCTTGGTTATCAATTATTATATTGTACTTTGATATAACATTCAATCCTCTATATGTTGTAAAGGGACATATTTTGGTAGATTTCCTACAGCACATCGAATTCATGATATTATTCTAGTAAATGATAAAATATCAGATGAATAGATTCTGAATTTAAAAATTAATGTAAAACATAATTGGAAATTTTATTTTTAGGGTGACGCATCGAGCCAAAAAATTAAAGGCTCATAAGATATGTCACCAGGGAAGATAAGAATGTGCATTATATTCATCACCCTATATAGAGGGTTGATGCATTACTCTTATCATTTATCAAAGCTATGAATGAAAAATGAAGATGAGTATGAGGCACTAACAATCGGCTTAGAGTTTACTATTTTAAATTAAATTAAAGAAGTAAAGTTAGATGGAGATTCTAGGCTTCTTACCAACAAAATTTGTCATAAATATAAATTCTTAAAACCAAACTTGATTCCATATATCCAGTATATATTGAAGTTATTAGAGCATATTATGAACATGACTTTGTATAGAACACCACATCTAGAAAATTTCGTAGTGGATGTCTTAGCAATGCTTGCTAGAGAATTAGCTTATCCAAAAAAAGACTAGATTCTTGTAGAAGTACAGGATCATAAGGTCTTACCACCAATTAATAAGAAATACATCAATAGGATATCCGTAAATGAGATGAAAATTATATTTGCTATAAATCCCAAAGTGGTTGATTAGGGAATACCCCTCATTAAATACTTGCAAGAAAACAAGCTCCCATGAGATAAATCAATTATAGATCACATAAAAATAATATCTTTATCTTATACTTTAAACAATGAAACCCTCTAAAGAAGACAATTTATTATATGTGGTTGCATTGCGTAAGTAAATATGAAGATGAAGATATAGTAAAAGAAGTTCATGATGAATTATGAGGCCCGATTTGGTCCTAAAATAAAAATGAAGATAAAAAAGGATAGAATACTTATATCCATCATTTATAGATGACTGCATGAGTGTTGCACATCATTACAATAAATGCCAATGCATGAAGTATTTTTACATTAACTACCAAATGTATTCCATCCAACAATTACTTTGTGGCTATTTGAAAGCTGTGGTACATATATTATCTATCTTATTGATCTGCCATCCTCCAGAGGTCACACATTTATACAAATAGGTGCAAATAAATTATCGTGATAGGCAAAAGTAGCTCCTCTGAAAGAAGTCAAAACTCCCCATAATCTAAACTTGTTTAAAGATCATATTATATATTTATTTGGAATTCCTCACAATTATAAATAATCTCTTGAATTGTCATAAAATAGATTTGAAAAATTTAATCATCTAGTACCCTTAGTCAAATGGATCAGTTGAGGCCTTCAGTAAAACTTTCATGCAAATCTTTTAAAAAAATATCAGATGATAATAAGTGCCAATGGAATAAAAATCTAGGAGAAGATTTTATGGCGTACCAAAACATTAACAAAAACCTACTCAATCTATACCCTTTTCTTTAGTCTTTCGAGTACAGACTATTCTATAAGTATATATTCCTTCATTCTTCATTGTAATAAATAATAAGTTTATAGTAAAATATTATGTTAAATTTAGATTTGAAGATCTTGAAGGTTTAGAAGAAAAGAAGTTATAGCATAAATAAAATGTTGAGTATACAAAGCTAAAATGATTTAGGCACATAAAAATATTGTTTGTCTAAGAACTTTCCATGTTGGAGACTTGGTCATTATTCTAAGAAGACCCATCTTGGCACATCAAAGGATGGCTAGTAAATATTAGCAAACCTTGGAAGGTCCATTAAAAGGTTAGAAAGTCTACTAAGGATGACCTTATAAATTAAGATATTATAAAAGAGACAGTCTTATGTCACCTATAAATTGGCAATATCTCAAGAAATATTATGATGGGCATTGTTTGTATATGACAATGATTTTATCAATAAAAGAAAATTTTAAGAATTTCTATAAATGTTTAGATTTTATTAAAGCCACATAAAATGAATTGGGTTGGGATGATAGAACTGGGTCCAAATAGTTATACTAAAGTTTATGAATTTTAAAAATGTCTAGCACTTGATGACAATTATTCTTAAGTATTGGTATAACTTTTCTCATTGGCTCCTTATTTTTGGACTTTGGTTGATTAGATTATATGACTCCTTATTTTGTCCTTATCTGTCTGCTTAAAAACTTTAATTTGAGAGTCAATTCTCATTTGAATTTCTTAAATCTAGTTGTTTGGGATAGATATCTCATTCAAGTCTAATTAAATATTTGGTACAAGTCCACTCATACAAAATCCAATAATCTTCTGGTCTATGTGAACATTTATGCCGACCTATTAATTTAAAATTTGGTTGATTGGTTAATACAATTTATTTTATCTTCTCAATTCAACAGTTAAAATTATTCAGTGAGATAGATATATCATTTGAATAACCCTTGAATCTGTTTATTTGAGAACACCGACACTTCAACCACCTTTTTTTTTTTTTTTGCTTTAAAGTGACCTTCCATTCGAGTTTAAGTCTTATTCACTAATTTAAAATGGTTAGGT
Organism: Dendrobium catenatum; assembly: GCF_001605985.2. Classification (NCBI taxonomy): domain Eukaryota; kingdom Viridiplantae; phylum Streptophyta; class Magnoliopsida; order Asparagales; family Orchidaceae; genus Dendrobium; species Dendrobium catenatum. The sequence continues at coordinate 2,672,713 of NW_021320079.1, forward strand.
CAGTATCTAAATCAAACTTCTTCATTAGTTTCAGTTGGTCAAACAATTGTTGGGCCCCCCCAACCCCACACTAAATCTTTGTGTCTTGCCATTTTGATATGGTTAGGTAAGGATTAAAATTTTCAAAATCTCTTTATTCAAGGTTTCAATATTATCATCATTCTTTTTTTTATCTATATAGTCAAACAAAGGAAGGATACCTCTGAAAACTAAGTTAAATTTTATTTATATTTGATATATCACCATTTAAGGTCCTTTTTCAACTTAAATCTATTTAACATGGGTAATTTCTTTATTAGATATTCAACTTAACTAAATATGCTTATTTAGTATCATTTACCTTTCAAGTTCTTATCAACTAAATTCCTTTGGGTTCAATTGGTCATTTTGATTAGTGTGACCATGTTCAATTTACTTTTGAAGTTTAACACACCTTTTGGGGGTTCATTATTGACCTCATTTTTGCGTGAGGTCAAAATCCAAATTTAAGGTTTTAATCATAGTCTTCAAATCCTTAAATTACATTTTTAAAATGATATCCAAATCAATGATGTCCTTTAGTGTTGTATATAAACATGAAAACTCTAAACCAATCATTAGATCATTAATAGTGATTACAATTTGATTAATTACTCTATTATTGAAAAACATTTAATCATTATCATTATCTCAAGCATTTTAAAATCATAATTATTTCCTATATCATTAATAAATCAATCCTAAATCTGATAATAAAAAAAAATCTAATTTAAAATTCCATTAGCCAAATCCAAACTGTAAAACGTCTAGACTTTCCATTTTCAAGGTAATTTTGAATTGATTTAAAACCATAGGTAAACTCTCTAGAATGGTGTTAGAATATTTATACTTGATTAGATATGTCTCTAGAGTCTACCATGAAAGTACGAGTTTCACCAAGAGGGGGGAGAATTGATAACTTGTTGCAATGAAAAGGCAATCCTAAATAGGAGTTCTAATATTTTTTTTTTGGTTTTAAATTTTAAACAAGAAAATTAATTGATGCAGAAGCGAATGCTTAAAACATAATTTCAACAATAGGTAATGAAATTCTTGCTTGCTCAACAAGGAATTTCACTATGATTTTCACCGAGAAATTTTAACGAAAATAAAATACAAAACATAAATAAATTGCAGTAAGGGAAAAATCACACCAGAGAATTTATAGTGGTTTGGTCACTTGACCTATTTCCACTCTCCAGAGTCCTCCACTCTCAGAATTTCACTACTAAACATTAATTACCCTTTTGCTCCCACAGCAAGATGGAGAAGCCTTTACAAACCTCACTTTCACCAACCCATCATGGTGCAGTGCCAAGCACCATGTCACCTACCCTATGATGACAGCAAACCTTCTCATTTTTATCTCTCCTGGATAAGGCAGAGTACCTTAGAGGACATGGACATAGAAGAATCTCCCCCTTAGAGAGCCTTTCACAAGATCTTCTTAGGCCACAAGAGGAGGAAAGTGCAGCAAGCTAGGAGCAACCATGTGACCTCCCTCACACTCCTTCTCTCTCACAAAGTCCACCTTCTCCTCCCTCTCACAAACCCAAAAATCTTCTCAAGATCTCTCTCTCAAGGAATCCCCCTAATCATGTTCCACTCTTACACATACTTTAAAAAAATAGAAGTTTTGATATTTAAAACAAGCTCCAAGAAACCCTAAAAAATTTCAATTTATCCATTATGGTCATACAGTATGATCTAATATTGTACAGTATGATCAGTATAAAATAGCCTTCATCCTAGTATGAAGTATTACGAACAGGCATATTTTCTGAATATTATTGTACAGTACGATAGAAACTCGTATACTATGATACGTAAAATTCTTCTATTCATACAGGACAATTGCTTGGATGACAAAAACTCATCACTTTACATTGTATGGTACAAACCACTTCATACAGTATGATTAGTTCAAAATCAAGGGGCCATCTAATACAATATTCGGGACAACTGAAAATAGCCTCGATTGATCATATAATACGAACGGTGTCTTATAGTACAATAACCAATTAGAAATTGATCCTTAATTTACGCACTAATCTTGGGGTTAATTTAAGTAAGTATTTAAAAAAAACTTGTATTATACGATAGTATCATATAATATGATCACTTCAAAACTTTGAATTAAGAACTTACTTAAATTAATCTGGCAGCTACGGCTTTTATTTATAAACACAATGTATAGTACAAACATTATCGTACAGTATAATTTATTCACAAAAAGTCGTTGAGCCAGAGCGGATCATAGAGTATGATGGAAACTCATATAGTATAATCTATAGAGGAAAAAAATTCTTCATTTTAAAACCTCTCCCCCTGTGTGTGTGCATGGTTGCTCATTTTTTGCATACACCTTGTGGCCAAACTCAAGAAAAGAAAAATAATAAAAAAAGAAAATTATAGAATTATAGACTCCAAATCCTATTCTACCCAGTCTTGAGTCATCTTGTTGTCCTGAGTAATTCGTAATCTCCCTGAAATATTAATACTCAAATACAAGAGCAAAAATCAAAGATATTCAATGAATAATAATTCAATTGACATTATTTCTCATCATCAAAATCTCAGACTAGGTGTCATTGACTGTAACATACCTAATCATTTTGAAGGCCTCTATAACCTTTCAAAAACTAAAATTGAAAGCACATTCTAAAAATATATAACCATCAAATATTAACATCTCATGCCACTAAATATGGCATCTTCATGTAAATGATGTTGGAATACTTTGTAAACTCATTTAACAAGTTCATAATCATCATTACATTGATTTGAACTTATTAGTGTCCATGGTTGACTTAAGTTGACCTAGTTTGACCTTTGGAACACTTTAATCCTAAACCCTAAATAATCTTGGAAGCTTATATATCTAAAGCTAATAAAAGCTTTAAAAAATTGAAAAATATTAATTAAAAAAACTAACCAAAGCCTCTAAAAGTTTTAAAACCTTAAACTATGCATGGCTAAACCCAATCCTTTATCAAGCTTGGTTGACCAAGTCACCATGGTTGACCAAATCAACACTAAAGCACAAAAATTTAAAATTCATTAATCCAAAAAAAACCAAGGCATCTAAACCCATTGTCACTGTCCATTAGGACCTAAGGGTCATCCCTATTAGACTCAATCCTTGGCCTCATTTGAGCAAGCTAAATGGCTTGACCCAAATGATCCCAATATGGTTTTATTGAGCTAATTATCAATTGACATAAAATTAAAATTCATTAAAACTTCCCTTAGGTGTTGTTAGACCCATTACATTAAATATAGCCAATCCAATTATTAGGTTAACTTGTGTTTAATCAAACTAATAAAAAAATAAATTCTTAATCCCATTAAAAGGCCAAATCAAATAAATCCATGTTAACCCTTTAATTAGCTTCCAAATCTTTCTTGCCACCAATACCAATTAGCTCAAGCCATGTGATGGCCTCAAGTGTAAAGAGTCATGAAATAACCCAATAAATTTTTTTAGTTTAATTAAAACTTTCTAAAACTAAACCAAATGGACTCCAATTACATAAGTGAGTTGATTAGTTTCTATTAGATAGTCCCTAACAGAATATGTTGTCAGAGTGTGATTGAGCTAGCAAGAATCTTGAACACTAAACCTTATTTTGAAACCTTAAAAATAACCATTATTATTCATGAATAAGGGTGGTCTATTTGATTTTCTTTACCATATCTTTCTTCTGTTAGGTAATAATTCTATTGTTATAAACCTTATTTAACATTCCATCAAAAATTCTTTTTTCTCTGTTATTATTAATGGAAAAAGTAATGGATTCTTCAAGTCTTCTCATGCTTTAAGACAAGGAGACCCTATCTCTTATGTCCTTTTTATTATTGCCATGGAGTATCTTTCTAGAAGCATTTCCAATACTTTTTATTATTCTGATCATGTTATTATTTTCTCTAATGCTTCTCCTAATAGGGTTAATAGACATGAAGTTTTTAAATGATTTTATGTAGTGGATTGTAAATTAAAAAGAACAAAAGTTCTATTATTGTGTCCAACAAGGTTTCTCATGATTAGCTTCTTTTCGTTATGAATAGTACTAGTTTTTGACATGGTTCTTTACCTATTAAGTACTTAGGGGTTCCTTTGTATAAGGGTAGAAAGAATACCTTTCTTTTTTATGAACTTATTACTTCTATTTAGAAAAAAATGAATTATTGAAATTCTAATTTTCTTAGTTTAGGTGGTAAATTAGTCCTTATTAAAAGTGTTTTGTGTTCCTTACCTGTTTATATTTTTCAAACTTTACAACCGACCAACAGTATTTGTAATAGGATTGAAAAAAATATTTAATAAGTTTTTTTGGCGTGGTTCTAATATGAATTATAAAGTTCTTTGTTCCTCCTGGACTAAATGTTGTGAGACCCTTGAAGAAGGAAGGTTGAGTTGTAAGAATATGTATGATCTTTCTAAAGCTTTCTCTTTTAAACTGTGGTTTTATTTTAGGTATAAACTCTCTCTATGGGGTAAGTTGAGTAAAACGTATTGTGTTAGTAAGTATCCTACTATGTATTTTTGTAATAAAGGTTACTCTTAGGTTTGGAAAAGGCTCTATAAAATGAAGTGGTGAGCCAAGCCTCATGTTAAATGGGGCATTAGTAGAGCTAACCTCTTCTTTTGGCAAGACTGTTGGCTTGAAGGTCAATCTATTGACTCTAGTCTTAATTCTTTCACCACTACTTCTACTAAGGTGGCGTATTTTATCAAGGATAATATTTAGGTCTGTAATGAACTTGTTGATATGGTTCCTGAATATGTTATTTCAAGAATTATTAATCTGCCCATTAATATTGATTCTGATGATTTCCTTTTATATAATTTGTCTCATAGTGGTATGTTTAGTTTAAAGGATGTATGGCATGTGTTTAGAGATAAGCATTCTATTGGAAGAGTTTTTTCTATGACTTGGAATAAAAGTCTTCCAAAGACCATTTCTATTTTTATTTGGAGAATCATGCACAAATATTTTCCTACTGATAACATTATGAGAAAGAGAGGTTTTATTAGTTCATCCAAGTGTCAATGTTACTTTCATGTGGAGAATATTCATCATATGTTCATTTCTGGTCCTATTGCTATTAAAATTTGGGTCTAGTTTGAAGATATCTTCAAGTTATATTATTTTAATGCTCACTTGTCGATTATTACCTTATTATAATTATAGTTTAATAACTAAAAAAATTATATCAGAAATTTGATTCTTTCCTATTGCAGTTCAGTAATCAAGATTGAGATTATGATTTTTTATGATAACAAAATGTTATTGTTATGATTTTATTATTTTTCTCCTATCATACTATGGATATTTCTATTTTTTGTGAGTGCGAACATTTCAGGGAAATCATATACTACTCCAGATTGCTGAAGACTTCAAGACAAGATAGAATAGGATTTCGTATAAAAGATTTTGTATATTTTTTATTTTCTTTTCTTGAGTTTGAGCAAGTGTAATTGTAATTGGGTAACCCTGCACACACACATGGGGAGAGTAATAAAATTTTTAAAACTGATCATACTATATGATATATTATCATACTATACGATTTGACTTAGTTTTTTTACCAGAAACTGATTACTTAAACAATGGCTTCTTTTTCCTTAACTGATTGTATTGAATGATATCCAATCATATAGATTGAAATAACTAGATCGACATGAGGGGGGGTGAATTGTTAAAACTTTATAGCAATAATTAAACCCTAAGCAGGAGTTCTAATTTTTTTGATGTTTTTAAATTTTTAACATGAAAATTTAAACTACTATGAAGGCAAACCAATTGAACTCAACGTGCAACAATAGAATCCTTTTCTTCCACAAATTTCACCAAGAAAATATTATGAAAATTAAGTGCAAGCAAAAGTAATAAGCGATAAGGAAAAAAGTACACCAGAATTTTATAGTGGTTTGGTTAAACCATGACCTACATCCACTCCCCGGAGTCCTCCACTGCGAGAATTTCACTACAAACTATAGCTCTCCTTTTTACCCCTCGGCAAGGCGGAGAAGCCCTTACAATACTCCCTTTCACCAACTCGGCGTGTCAGAGTGCCAAGTGTTGTTTTTACCCTCCTGGCAACGACAGAGAACTTTCTTATTTTTCTCACTCCAGGAGAAGATAGAGTACCATCGAGGTCACAGATGTAGAAGTGTCTCTGAAAGTTTGTTAGGGATGTTAAGCCCTATAGAAATGGCCCAAGCTAACCAAGAGGGAGGGGGTGAATTGGTATTTTAAAAAATTACTTTTCACAAAGAATAAAAATCACATAAACCAAAATCACCCCACAAAAATAAATGCGGAAAAAAAATTGCGGAAGCAAGAAAACAAGAACACATAAATTTAGAGTGATTTGGTCAACTCGACCTACGTCCACTCCCCGGAGGCGCCTTCCGAGTATTGCACTAAAAACGTGACTCTCCTTTAGCCCCCACAGCTAGGCGGAGAAGCCTTTACAAAGCACCTCCTTTTTGCCACCCCGGCAAGGCAGAGTACCTACCTCATTTTGCTTCCTCCTTAAGCTGGCAGAGAACCACAACCAAAATCTAAATCCTTACCTCTACCGACCCTTCCACAGATGAGAAACTCTAGACAAAGAACAAGCAGAGCGATCCTTGAAGCAACCCTAGTGAATCCCCTCACAAGCTCCCCCTCACAAGATCCTCTCTCTCTCCCTCTCTCTCTTTCTCTCCTCAAGGTCTTCTCACATCAAGGAAGCAGCCAAAGGTCTTTCAAAATTTTGAACAAGAGTTCTTAAATAGAAGAGCTTCAAAGGAGCTCATTAATTGCAAGTTGCAGACAATATCGTCCAGGCCGATATGGACATCGGCCTGGCCGATCAGTACAAAACTCAGAAGATCAGCCAGAGCATCGCCCTGGATGCAAAACTGGACGATTGAAAATGGGCTTGATCATCCAGGCCGATCTCATGATCATCACGGCCGATCAGTTCAAATCATAGGAATATCGTCCAGAGCATCACCCTGAATACGAGCTGGCCGATATTTATCGTCCTGAAGTAACTTAAGATTTTTTAATGGATCGTCCTGGCCGATTCTGCGATTGTCCAGGACGATATGATCGTATCAATCATCCTTAATTACTCCCTTGATTTCCTGATCAATTAAGGAATAATTTGAGAATTTCATCCAGGCCGATCAATGATCATCCTGGCTAATAATTTAAAAATACAGTATACCTTAATTGTCTATGGCGGTAACTTCTTTCTATTTTAAGCTTATCGTCCTTGCCGATACACGTATAATCTAGGCCGATATGTTAATGATGGCTGCCATAATTAAGAATCCTTATTTAGACTTTCTGTTTTAAGCCTGATCGTCCAGGACGATGTAAAAATCGTCTTGGCCGATATAAGTAAAAACAGAAATTCTAAGTCTCTCAAGTGTGTGTGTGTAGGGTTACTTAGCATCAGTCTCTTTAACCATTACAAGTAGACTCAAGAAGTGAAATCAAAAGTACAGACTGACTCAACCCTAAACCTACGCAATCCTGAACTGGCTTTGTCTGTTCGTTCGATCTTCGATTCCTGAAAAAGTTAGAAGCAACAAGCAGTCCAAGAGAAATAGTGTCTATCAATCATCAAAATATAAGCCATGAAAATAGATTTGTAACAATCTCCCTCTTTTTTATGATGGCAAACACAAGTAAGAAAATTTCAAAAAAAGTTCATTAGATTTTCAAAGTTACAAACCCAACAACTTTTCCTACCACACCCTACTCCCCTTTTGTCATCACAAAAAGAGGGTCCAGATACACAAAGACAACACCACAACAGAGAGAAAAAAAACTAAAAAGCAAACTACATAAAACAGGAAACAAACAACAGAAAACACAGACTAAAGAAATGAGGGACCCTGATCATCTGATGGAGGTGGTGGAGGTGGCTGCTGAAAGTAGCTGGCAAGTGTGATGAACTGAGCATTGAACTAGGCGATGTTCTGGTCATGCTGCAGCAAGAAAACAGAAGAGGCGAAAGGATGAAGTGGAAAACCATGGCTGGATCGGCCATAATTTAAACAAACGACCATATCGGCCAGGCCGATCGCAGAATCGTCCAGGCCGATATGGCTCAATAATTGCGTACAGGCTGATTGGTCAAAAAGGCGATCCGATCGTCCAGGCCGATCCGATATCGGCCAGGACGATTAGACACATGCGATTGTCCCGAGGAGTCAGGCCGGACGACCGTTGAACCAATTTTAAAGATTCAAACGTGCTGACACGTGGATCGTCCAGGATGATCCAGTGTATCGGCTAGGACAATGTACATAAAATGCATCAGCCAGATGAAATATTCTATCAGCCAAGACTATCATCATGATTGCAACAGAGTTCGATCAGATCGTCCAGGATGATATGGTATCGTCCAGGACGATGACTTACAGCAAGCATAGAAAAGGCCAGCAGATGGAATTTGAAGAGATTTTGTCCTATCATCCATGAAGATAAAAGTATCGGCCAGGATGATGTGACTAGAAAAAGAAACCAAGGAAAAGATGGTGATGATAAAGGCCCTCAAAAAATAAAACAAAAGAAAAACAGACAAAAAAACATAGTAAAAGAAAGCAAAAACACAATGAAAAAAAAATGAATATTTTTGAATTTTAATTTTTCTAAATTTTTTTTTAATAATTTTTTTTTGTTTTATTTAGGTATCATTTGAGAAGTTTTAAACTTTAGAGTTCCACAAGATCAAGGAGTTTAGCCAATCCCAATCAGACAAAGGTAAAATATCTGATTCTGTTAACCCTAGATCAGACGTTCTTTATGGTACAAATTTTCTTTTGAAAATAAAAAGACTTAACTCAGAATAAACCTAATCGGGCAAAAAAGAAGATTCAATCAAAACTTGTTTACAAAAAAGAATCTCATAAATAATAAAATAAAGTAATTTTTCTCAATCATGAAACTTGAAATCAAGTCTTTGAAAAATCTCATATAACCCATAAGTTCTTCTAAGTTTTAAAAAGAGAGGATAGCTTGCTTTTTAGTGGGCTTATTTTATGCCTCTTGTATCTTTGATTTGGCTCTTCGAGCATCTTGATTTTTGATACACATTTGTGTATATATTTTTCTTTTTCAATTTGGCGTCATTGGCCTCTTTCCTTTTTAATTCATGCAAGCTAAAAGCTCTTTTGTAAACTCTTAAAAGAAGCTCAGTTGTGAGTATATCCTCCAAATATTAGAGAATAGGAGCTCTCTCTCTAACATAGGGAAGAATAAGTCACAAAATAAAATAAAAAACATGTGATAAAAGCAATGGCAAGATTTTAAATAACTCGAAAGATATGTAAGAGCTTT